>NC_092710.1:89723772-90034522 GCF_047496885.1 Scyliorhinus torazame | reverse complement strand
CCTGCGCGGGACACTGCTGCAGGGGAGAGGATAAAGGCAGCGCTAGGGGAGAGGATAAAGGCAGCACCAGGCTCGAGGCTGAGCAGAGAGGAGCGGACCTGCGCGGAACACAGTGCTGCAGGGGAGAGGATAAAGGCAGCGCCAGGGGAGAGGATAAAGGCAGCGCCAGGCTCGAGGCTGAGCAGAGAGGAACGGACCTGCGCGGGACACGGCTGCAGGGGAGAGGATAAAGGCAGCACCAGGCTCGGGCTGAGCAGAGAGGGGCGGACCTGCGCGGGACACTGTGATGCAGGGGAGAGGATAAAGGCAGCGCCAGGGGAGCGGCTTAGCAGAGAGAAACGGACCTGCGCGGGACACTGCTGCAGGGGAGAGGATAAAGGCAGCGCCAGCAGAGAAGCTGAGAAGAGAAGGGCGGACCTGTGCGGGACACTGCTGCAGGGGAGAGGATAAAGGCAGCGCCAGCGGAGAGGCTGAGCAGAGAGGGGCAGACCTGCGCGGGACACTGCTGCAGGGGAGAGGATAAAGGCAGCGCCAGGCTTGGGCTGAGCAGAGAGGAACGGACCTGCGCGGGACACTGCTGCAGGGGAGAGGATAAAGGCTGCGCCAGTCTCGAGGCTGAGCAGAGAGGAACGGACCTGTGTGGGACACTGCTGCAGGGGAGAGGATAAAGGCAGCGCCAGGCTCGGGCTGAGCAGAGAGGAACGGACCTGCGCGGGACACAGCTGCAGGGGAGAGGATAAAGGCAGCACCAGGCTCGGGCTGAGCAGAAACGGGCGGACTTGTGCGGGACACTGCTGCAGGGGAGAGGAGAAAGGCAGCGCCAGGCTCGGGCTGAGCAGAGCGGAACGGACCTGCGCGGGACACTGCTGCAGGGGAGAGGATAAAGGCAGCGCCAGGTTCTGGCTGAACAGACAGGAGCAGACCTGCGCGGGACACTGCTGCAGGGGAGAGGATATAGGCAGCGCCAGGGGAGAGGCTGAGCAGAGAGAAACGGACCTGTCCGGGACACTGCTGCAGGGTAGAGGATAAAGGCAGCGGCAGGGGAGAGGCTGAGCAGAGAGGGGTGGACCAGCGCGGGACACTGCTGCAGGGGAGAGGATAAAGGCAGCGCCAGGCTCGGGCAGAGCAGAGAGGAACGGACCTGCGCGGGACACAGCTGCGGGGGAGAAGATAAAGGCAGCACCAGGCTCGGGCTGAGCAGAGAGGGGTGGACCTGCGCGGGACACTGCTGCAGGGGAGAGGATAAAGCCAGCGCCAGGCTCGGGCTGAACAGACAGGAGCAGACCTGCGCGGCACACTGCTGCAGGGGAGAGGATAAAGGCAGTGCCAGGGGAGAGGCTGAGCAGAAAGGATAAAGGCAGCGCCAGGCTCGGGCTGAGCAGAGAGGGGCGGACCGGCGCGGGACACTGCTGCAGGGGAGAGGATAAAGGTAGCGCCAAGCTCGGGCTGAGCAGAGAGGAACGGACATGCGCGGGACACTGCTGCAGGGGAGAGGATAAAGGCAGCGCCAGGTTCGGGCTGAACAGACAGGAGCAGACCTGCGCGGGACACTGCTTCAGGGGTGAGGATAAAGGCAGCGACAGGCTCGGGCTGAGCAGAGAGAAACGGACCTGCGCGGGACACAGCTGCAGGGTAGACGATAAAGGCAGCGCCAGGCTCGGGCTGAGCAGAGAGGGGCGGACCTGCGCGGGACACTGCTGCAGGGGAGAGGATAAAGGCAGCGCCAGGCTCGGGCAGATAAGGGAGGAACGGACCTGCGCGGGACACTGTGCTGCAGGGGAGAGGATAAAGGCAGCACCAGGCACGGGCTGAGCAGAGAGGAACGGACCTGCGCGGGACACTGTGCTGCAGGGGAGAGGATAAAGGCAGCGCCAGGCACGGGCTGAGCAGAGAGGAACGGACCAGCGCGGGACACTGTGCTGCAGGGGAGAGGATAAAGGCAGCGCCAGGCTCGGGGCTGAGCAGAGAGGGGCGGACCTGCGCGGGGCACTGCTGCAGGGGAGAGGATAAAGGCAGCGCCAGGCTCGGGGCTGAGCAGAGAGGGACGGACCTGCGCGGGACACTGCTGCAGGGAGAGGATAAAGGCAGCGGCAGGCTCGGGCTGAGCAGAGAGGAACGGACCTGCGTGGGACACTGCTGCAGGGGAGAGGATAAAGGCAGCGCTAGGGGAGAGGATAAAGGCAGCGCCAGGCTCGAGGCTGAGCAGAGAGGAGCGGACCTGCGCGGAACACAGTGCTGCAGGGGAGAGGATAAAGGCAGCGCCAGGGGAGAGGATAAAGGCAGCGCCAGGCTCGAGGCTGAGCAGAGAGGAGCGGACCTGCGCGGGACACTGCTGCAGGGGAGAGGATATAGGCAGCGCCAGGGGAGAGGCTGAGCAGAGAGAAACGGACCTGTGCGGGACACTGCTGCAGGGTAGAGGATAAAGGCAGCGGCAGGGGAGAGGCTGAGCAGAGAGGGGTGGACCAGCGCGGGACACTGCTGCAGGGGAGAGGATAAAGGCAGCGCCAGGCTCGGGCAGAGCAGAGAGGAACGGACCTGCGCGGGACACAGCAGCGGGGGAGAAGATAAAGGCAGCACCAGGCTCGGGCTGAGCAGAGAGGGGTGGACCTGCGCGGGACACTGCTGCAGGGGAGAGGATAAAGCCAGCGCCAGGCTCGGGCTGAACAGACAGGAGCAGACCTGCGCGGCACACTGCTGCAGGGGAGAGGATAAAGGCAGTGCCAGGGGAGAGGCTGAGCAGAAAGGATAAAGGCAGCGCCAGGCTCGGGCTGAGCAGAGAGGGGCGGACCGGCGCGGGACACTGCTGCAGGGGAGAGGATAAAGGTAGCGCCAAGCTCGGGCTGAGCAGAGAGGAACGGACATGCGCGGGACACTGCTGCAGGGGAGAGGATAAAGGCAGCGCCAGGTTCGGGCTGAACAGACAGGAGCAGACCTGCGCGGGACACTGCTTCAGGGGTGAGGATAAAGGCAGCGACAGGCTCGGGCTGAGCAGAGAGAAACGGACCTGCGCGGGACACAGCTGCAGGGTAGACGATAAAGGCAGCGCCAGGCTCGGGCTGAGCAGAGAGGGGCGGACCTGCGCGGGACACTGCTGCAGGGGAGAGGATAAAGGCAGCGCCAGGCTCGGGCAGATAAGGGAGGAACGGACCTGCGCGGGACACTGTGCTGCAGGGGAGAGGATAAAGGCAGCACCAGGCACGGGCTGAGCAGAGAGGAACGGACCTGCGCGGGACACTGTGCTGCAGGGGAGAGGATAAAGGCAGCGCCAGGCACGGGCTGAGCAGAGAGGAACGGACCAGCGCGGGACACTGTGCTGCAGGGGAGAGGATAAAGGCAGCGCCAGGCTCGGGGCTGAGCAGAGAGGGGCGGACCTGCGCGGGGCACTGCTGCAGGGGAGAGGATAAAGGCAGCGCCAGGCTCGGGGCTGAGCAGAGAGGGACGGACCTGCGCGGGACACTGCTGCAGGGAGAGGATAAAGGCAGCGGCAGGCTCGGGCTGAGCAGAGAGGAACGGACCTGCGTGGGACACTGCTGCAGGGGAGAGGATAAAGGCAGCGCTAGGGGAGAGGATAAAGGCAGCGCCAGGCTCGAGGCTGAGCAGAGAGGAGCGGATCTGCGCGGAACACAGTGCTGCAGGGGAGAGGATAAAGGCAGCGCCAGGGGAGAGGATAAAGGCAGCGCCAGGCTCGAGGCTGAGCAGAGAGGAGCGGACCTGCGCGGGACACTGCTGCAGGGGAGAGGATATAGGCAGCGCCAGGGGAGAGGCTGAGCAGAGAGAAACGGACCTGTGCGGGACACTGCTGCAGGGTAGAGGATAAAGGCAGCGGCAGGGGAGAGGCTGAGCAGAGAGGGGTGGACCAGCGCGGGACACTGCTGCAGGGGAGAGGATAAAGGCAGCGCCAGGCTCGGGCAGAGCAGAGAGGAACGGACCTGCGCGGGACACAGCTGCGGGGGAGAAGATAAAGGCAGCACCAGGCTCGGGCTGAGCAGAGAGGGGTGGACCTGCGCGGGACACTGCTGCAGGGGAGAGGATAAAGCCAGCGCCAGGCTCGGGCTGAACAGACAGGAGCAGACCTGCGCGGCACACTGCTGCAGGGGAGAGGATAAAGGCAGTGCCAGGGGAGAGGCTGAGCAGAAAGGATAAAGGCAGCGCCAGGCTCGGGCTGAGCAGAGAGGGGCGGACCGGCGCGGGACACTGCTGCAGGGGAGAGGATAAAGGTAGCGCCAAGCTCGGGCTGAGCAGAGAGGAACGGACATGCGCGGGACACTGCTGCAGGGGAGAGGATAAAGGCAGCGCCAGGTTCGGGCTGAACAGACAGGAGCAGACCTGCGCGGGACACTGCTTCAGGGGTGAGGATAAAGGCAGCGACAGGCTCGGGCTGAGCAGAGAGAAACGGACCTGCGCGGGACACAGCTGCAGGGGAGACGATAAAGGCAGCGCCAGGCTCGGGCTGAGCAGAGAGGGGCGGACCTGCGCGGGACACTGCTGCAGGGGAGAGGATAAAGGCAGCGCCAGGCTCGGGCAGATAAGGGAGGAACGGACCTGCGCGGGACACTGTGCTGCAGGGGAGAGGATAAAGGCAGCACCAGGCACGGGCTGAGCAGAGAGGAACGGACCTGCGCGGGACACTGTGCTGCAGGGGAGAGGATAAAGGCAGCGCCAGGCACGGGCTGAGCAGAGAGGAACGGACCAGCGCGGGACACTGTGCTGCAGGGGAGAGGATAAAGGCAGCGCCAGGCTCGGGGCTGAGCAGAGAGGGGCGGACCTGCGCGGGGCACTGCTGCAGGGGAGAGGATAAAGGCAGCGCCAGGCTCGGGGCTGAGCAGAGAGGGACGGACCTGCGCGGGACACTGCTGCAGGGAGAGGATAAAGGCAGCGGCAGGCTCGGGCTGAGCAGAGAGGAACGGACCTGCGTGGGACACTGCTGCAGGGGAGAGGATAAAGGCAGCGCTAGGGGAGAGGATAAAGGCAGCGCCAGGCTCGAGGCTGAGCAGAGAGGAGCGGACCTGCGCGGAACACAGTGCTGCAGGGGAGAGGATAAAGGCAGCGCCAGGGGAGAGGATAAAGGCAGCGCCAGGCTCGAGGCTGAGCAGAGAGGAGCGGACCTGCGCGGAACACAGTGCTGCAGGGGAGAGGATAAAGGCAGCGCCAGGGGAGAGGATAAAGGCAGCGCCAGGCTCGAGGCTGAGCAGAGAGGAACGGACCTGCGCGGGACACGGCTGCAAGGGAGAGGATAAAGGCAGCACCAGGCTCGGGCTGAGCAGAGAGGGGCGGACCTGCGCGGGACACTGTGATGCAGGGGAGAGGATAAAGCCAGCGCCAGGCTCGGGCTGAACAGACAGGAGCAGACCTGCGCGGCACACTGCTGCAGGGGAGAGGATAAAGGCAGTGCCAGGGGAGAGGCTGAGCAGAAAGGATAAAGGCAGCGCCAGGCACGGGCTGAGCAGAGAGGGGCGGACCGGCGCGGGACACTGCTGCAGGGGAGAGGATAAAGGTAGCGCCAAGCTCGGGCTGAGCAGAGAGGAACGGACCTGCGCGGGACACTGCTGCAGGGGAGAGGATAAAGGCAGCGCCAGGTTCGGGCTGAACAGACAGGAGCAGACCTGCGCGGGACACTGCTTCAGGGGTGAGGATAAAGGCAGCGACAGGCTCGGGCTGAGCAGAGAGAAACGGACCTGCGCGGGACACAGCTGCAGGGGAGACGATAAAGGCAGCGCCAGGCTCGGGCTGAGCAGAGAGGGGCGGACCTGCGCGGGACACTGCTGCAGGGGAGAGGATAAAGGCAGCGCCAGGCTCGGGCAGAGCAGGGAGGAACGGACCTGCGCGGGACACTGTGCTGCAGGGGAGAGGATAAAGGCACCACCAGGCACGGGCTGAGCAGAGAGGAACGGACCTGCGCGGGACACTGTGCTGCAGGGGAGAGGATAAAGGCAGCGCCAGGCACGGGCTGAGCAGAGAGGAACGGACCTGCGCGGGACACTGTGCTGCAGGGTCGAGGATAAAGGCAGCGCCAGGCTCGGGCTGAGCAGAGAGGGGCGGACCTGCGCGGGACACTGCTGCAGGGGAGAGGATAAAGGCAGCGCCAGGCTCGGGGCTGAGCAGAGAGGGACGGACCTGCGCGGCACACTGCTGCGGGGAGAGGATAAAGGCAGCGACAGGCTCGGGCTGAGCAGAGAGGAACGGACATGCGCGGGACACTGCTGCAGGGGAGAGGATAAAGGCAACGCCAGGGGAGAGGCTGAGCAGAGAGAGGTGGACCTGCGCGGGACACTGCTGCAGGGGAGAGGATAAAGGCAGCACCAGGCTCGGGCTGAGCAGAGAGGGGTGGACCTGCGCGGGACACTGCTGCAGGGGAGAGGATAAAGCCAGCGCCAGGCTCGGGCTGAACAGACAGGAGCAGACCTGTGCGGCACACTGCTGCAGGGGAGAGGATAAAGGCAGCGACAGGCGCGGGCTGAGCAGAGAGGAACGGACCTGCACGGGACACTGCTGCAGGGGAGAGGATAAAGGCAGCGCCAGGGGAGCGGCTGAGCAGAGAGGGGCGGATCTGCGCGGGACACTGCTGCAGGGGAGAGGATAAAAGCAGCTCCAGGCTCGGGCTGAGCAGAGAGGGGCGGACCAGCGCTGGACACTGCTGCAGGGGAGAGGATAAAGGCAGCGCTAGGTTCGAGGCTGAGCAGAGAGACACGGACCTGCGCGGGACACTGCTGCAGGGGAGAGGATAAAGGCAGCGCCAGCAGAGAGGCTGAGCAGAGAGGGGCGGACCTGCGCGGGACACTGCTGCAGGGGAGAGGATAAAGGCAACGCCAGTGGAGAGGCTGAGCAGAGAGGGGCGGACCTGCGCGGGACACTGCTGCAGGGGAGAGGATAAAGGCGGCGCCAAGCTCGGGCTGAACAGACAGGAGCAGACATGCGCGGGACACTGCTGCAGGGGAGAGGATAAAGGCAGCGACAGGCTCGGGCTGAGCAGAGAGGAACGGACCTGCGCGGGACACAGCTGCAGGGGAAAGGATAAAGGCAGCGCCAGGCTCGGGCTGAGGAGAGAGGGGCGGACCTGCGCGGGACACTGCTGCAGGGGAGAGGATAAAGGCAGCGCCAGGCTCGGGCTGAGCAGAGAGGAACGGACCTGCGCGGGACACTGTGCTGCAGGGGAGAGGATAAAGGCAGCGCCAGGCACGGGCTGAGCAGAGAGGAACGGACCTGCGCGGGACACTGTGCTGCAGGGGAGAGGACAAAGGCAGCGCCAGGCACGGGCCGAGCAGAGAGGAACGGACCTGCGCGGGACACTGTGCTGCAGGGGAGAGGGTAAAGGCAGCGCCAGGCTCGGGGCTGAGCAGAGAGGGGCGGACCTGCGCGGGACACTGCTGCAGGGGAGAGGATAAAGGCAGCGCCAGGCTCGGGGCTGAGCAGAGAGGGACGGACCTGCGCGGGACACTGCTGCAGGGAGAGGACAAAGGCAGCGCCAGGCACGGGCCGAGCAGAGAGGAACGGGCCTGCGCGGGACACTGCTGCAGGGGAGAGGATAAAGGCAGCGCCAGGCTCGGGGCTGAGCAGAGAGGGACGGACCTGCGCGGGACACTGCTGCAGGGGAGAGGATAAAGGCAGCGCGAGGCTCGGGGCTGAGCAGAGAGGGACGGACCTGCGCGGGACACTGCTGCAGGGAGAGGATAAAGGCAGCGGCAGGCTCGGGCTGAGCAGAGAGGAACGGACCTGCGTGGGACACTGCTGCAGGGGAGAGGATAAAGGTAGCGCTAGGGGAGAGGATAAAGGCAGCGCCAGGCTCGAGGCTGAGCAGAGAGGAGCGGACCTGCGCGGAACACAGTGCTGCAGGGGAGAGGATAAAGGCAGCGCCAGGGGAGAGGATAAAGGCAGCGCCAGGCATGAGGCTGAGCAGAGAGGAGCGGACCTGCGTGGAACACAGTGCTGCAGGGGAGAGGATAAAGGCAGCGCCAGGGGAGAGGATAAAGGCAGCGCCAGGCTCGAGGCTGAGCAGAGAGGAACGGACCTGCGCGGGACACGGCTGCAGGGGAGAGGATAAAGGCAGCACCAGGCTCGGGCTGAGCAGAGAGGGGCGGACCTGCGCGGGACACTGTGATGCAGGGGAGAGGATAAAGCCAGCGCCAGGCTCGGGCTGAACAGACAGGAGCAGACCTGCGCGGCACACTGCTGCAGGGGAGAGGATAAAGGCAGTGCCAGGGGAGAGGCTGAGCAGAAAGGATAAAGGCAGCGCCAGGCACGGGCTGAGCAGAGAGGGGCGGACCGGCGCGGGACACTGCTGCAGGGGAGAGGATAAAGGTAGCGCCAAGCTCGGGCTGAGCAGAGAGGAACGGACCTGCGCGGGACACTGCTGCAGGGGAGAGGATAAAGGCAGCGCCAGGTTCGGGCTGAACAGACAGGAGCAGACCTGCGCGGGACACTGCTTCAGGGGTGAGGATAAAGGCAGCGACAGGCTCGGGCTGAGCAGAGAGAAACGGACCTGCGCGGGACACAGCTGCAGGGGAGACGATAAAGGCAGCGCCAGGCTCGGGCTGAGCAGAGAGGGGCGGACCTGCGCGGGACACTGCTGCAGGGGAGAGGATAAAGGCAGCGCCAGGCTCGGGCAGAGCAGGGAGGAACGGACCTGCGCGGGACACTGTGCTGCAGGGGAGAGGATAAAGGCACCACCAGGCACGGGCTGAGCAGAGAGGAACGGACCTGCGCGGGACACTGTGCTGCAGGGGAGAGGATAAAGGCAGCGCCAGGCACGGGCTGAGCAGAGAGGAACGGACCTGCGCGGGACACTGTGCTGCAGGGTCGAGGATAAAGGCAGCGCCAGGCTCGGGCTGAGCAGAGAGGGGCGGACCTGCGCGGGACACTGCTGCAGGGGAGAGGATAAAGGCAGCGCCAGGCTCGGGGCTGAGCAGAGAGGGACGGACCTGCGCGGCACACTGCTGCGGGGAGAGGATAAAGGCAGCGACAGGCTCGGGCTGAGCAGAGAGGAACGGACATGCGCGGGACACTGCTGCAGGGGAGAGGATAAAGGCAACGCCAGGGGAGAGGCTGAGCAGAGAGAGGTGGACCTGCGCGGGACACTGCTGCAGGGGAGAGGATAAAGGCAGCACCAGGCTCGGGCTGAGCAGAGAGGGGTGGACCTGCGCGGGACACTGCTGCAGGGGAGAGGATAAAGCCAGCGCCAGGCTCGGGCTGAACAGACAGGAGCAGACCTGTGCGGCACACTGCTGCAGGGGAGAGGATAAAGGCAGCGACAGGCGCGGGCTGAGCAGAGAGGAACGGACCTGCACGGGACACTGCTGCAGGGGAGAGGATAAAGGCAGCGCCAGGGGAGCGGCTGAGCAGAGAGGGGCGGATCTGCGCGGGACACTGCTGCAGGGGAGAGGATAAAAGCAGCTCCAGGCTCGGGCTGAGCAGAGAGGGGCGGACCAGCGCTGGACACTGCTGCAGGGGAGAGGATAAAGGCAGCGCTAGGTTCGAGGCTGAGCAGAGAGACACGGACCTGCGCGGGACACTGCTGCAGGGGAGAGGATAAAGGCAGCGCCAGCAGAGAGGCTGAGCAGAGAGGGGCGGACCTGCGCGGGACACTGCTGCAGGGGAGAGGATAAAGGCAACGCCAGTGGAGAGGCTGAGCAGAGAGGGGTGGACCTGCGCGGGACACTGCTGCAGGGGAGAGGATAAAGGCGGCGCCAAGCTCGGGCTGAACAGACAGGAGCAGACATGCGCGGGACACTGCTGCAGGGGAGAGGATAAAGGCAGCGACAGGCTCGGGCTGAGCAGAGAGGAACGGACCTGCGCGGGACACAGCTGCAGGGGAAAGGATAAAGGCAGCGCCAGGCTCGGGCTGAGGAGAGAGGGGCGGACCTGCGCGGGACACTGCTGCAGGGGAGAGGATAAAGGCAGCGCCAGGCTCGGGCTGAGCAGAGAGGAACGGACCTGCGCGGGACACTGTGCTGCAGGGGAGAGGATAAAGGCAGCGCCAGGCACGGGCTGAGCAGAGAGGAACGGACCTGCGCGGGACACTGTGCTGCAGGGGAGAGGACAAAGGCAGCGCCAGGCACGGGCCGAGCAGAGAGGAACGGACCTGCGCGGGACACTGTGCTGCAGGGGAGAGGGTAAAGGCAGCGCCAGGCTCGGGGCTGAGCAGAGAGGGGCGGACCTGCGCGGGACACTGCTGCAGGGGAGAGGATAAAGGCAGCGCCAGGCTCGGGGCTGAGCAGAGAGGGACGGACCTGCGCGGGACACTGCTGCAGGGAGAGGACAAAGGCAGCGCCAGGCACGGGCCGAGCAGAGAGGAACGGGCCTGCGCGGGACACTGCTGCAGGGGAGAGGATAAAGGCAGCGCCAGGCTCGGGGCTGAGCAGAGAGGGACGGACCTGCGCGGGACACTGCTGCAGGGGAGAGGATAAAGGCAGCGCGAGGCTCGGGGCTGAGCAGAGAGGGACGGACCTGCGCGGGACACTGCTGCAGGGAGAGGATAAAGGCAGCGGCAGGCTCGGGCTGAGCAGAGAGGAACGGACCTGCGTGGGACACTGCTGCAGGGGAGAGGATAAAGGTAGCGCTAGGGGAGAGGATAAAGGCAGCGCCAGGCTCGAGGCTGAGCAGAGAGGAGCGGACCTGCGCGGAACACAGTGCTGCAGGGGAGAGGATAAAGGCAGCGCCAGGGGAGAGGATAAAGGCAGCGCCAGGCATGAGGCTGAGCAGAGAGGAGCGGACCTGCGTGGAACACAGTGCTGCAGGGGAGAGGATAAAGGCAGCGCCAGGGGAGAGGATAAAGGCAGCGCCAGGCTCGAGGCTGAGCAGAGAGGAACGGACCTGCGCGGGACACGGCTGCAGGGGAGAGGATAAAGGCAGCACCAGGCTCGGGCTGAGCAGAGAGGGGCGGACCTGCGCGGGACACTGTGATGCAGGGGAGAGGATAAAGGCAGCGCCAGGGGAGCGGCTTAGCAGAGAGAAACGGACCTGCGCGGGACACTGCTGCAGGGGAGAGGATAAAGGCAGCGCCAGCAGAGAGGCTGAGCAGAGAGGGGCGGACCTGTGCGGGACACTGCTGCAGGGGAGAGGATAAAGGCAGCGCCAGCGGAGAGGCTGAGCAGAGAGGGGCAGACCTGCGCGGGACACTGCTGCAGGGGAGAGGATAAAGGCAGCGCCAGGCTTGGGCTGAGCAGAGAGGAACGGACCTGCGCGGGACACTGCTGCAGGGGAGAGGATAAAGGCTGCGCCAGTCTCGAGGCTGAGCAGAGAGGAACGGACCTGTGTGGGACACTGCTGCAGGGAAGAGGATAAAGGCAGCGCCAGGCTCGGGCTGAGCAGAGAGGAACGGACCTGCGCGGGACACTGCTGCAGGGGAGAGGATAAAGGCAGCACCAGGCTCGGGCTGAGCAGAGAGGGGTGGACCTGCGCGGGACACTGCTGCAGGGGAGAGGATAAAGCCAGCGCCAGGCTCGGGCTGAACAGACAGGAGCAGACCTGCGCGGCACACTGCTGCAGGGGAGAGGATAAAGGCAGCGACAGGCGCGGGCTGAGCAGAGAGGAACGGACCTGCGCGGGACACTGCTGCAGGGGAGAGGATAAAGGCAGTGCCAGGGGAGAGGCTGAGCAGAAAGGATAAAGGCAGCGCCAGGCTCGGGCTGAGCAGAGAGGGGCGGACCGGCGCGGGACACTGCTGCAGGGGAGAGGATAAAGGCAGCGCCAAGCTCGGGCTGAGCAGAGAGGAACGGACCTGCGCGGGACACTGCTGCAGGGGAGAGGATAAAGGCAGCGCCAGGGGAGCGGCTGAGCAGAGAGGAGCAGACATGCGCGGGACACTGCTGCAGGGGAGAGGATAAAGGCAGCGACAGGCTCGGGCTGAGCAGAGAGGAACGGACCTGCGCGGGACACAGCTGCAGGGGAAAGGATAAAGGCAGCGCTAGGTTCGAGGCTGAGCAGAGAGACAGGGACCTGCATGGGACACTGCTGCAGGGGAGAGGATAAAGGCGCGCCAGCAGAGAGGCTGAACAGAGAGGGGCGGACCTGCGCGGGACACTGCTGCAGGGGAGAGGATAAAGGCAACGCCAGCGGAGAGGCTGAGCAGAGAGGGGCGGACCTGCGCGGGACACTGCTGCAGGGGAGAGGATAAAGGCGGCGCCAGGCTCGGGCTGAACAGACAGGAGCAGACATGCGCGGGACACTGCTGCAGGGGAGAGGATAAAGGCAGCGACAGGCTCGGGCTGAGCAGAGAGGAACGGACCTGCGCGGGACACAGCTGCAGGGGAAAGGATAAAGGCAGCGCCAGGCTCGGGCTGAGGAGAGAGGGGCGGACCTGCGCGGGACACTGCTGCAGGGGAGAGGATAAAGGCAGCGCCAGGCTCGGGCTGAGCAGAGAGGAACGGACCTGCGCGGGACACTGTGCTGCAGGGGAGAGGATAAAGGCAGCGCCAGGCTCGGGGCTGAGCAGAGAGGGACGGACCTGCGCGGGACACTGCTGCAGGGGAGAGGATAAAGGCAGCGCAGGCTCGGGCTGAGCAGAGAGGGGCGGACCTGCGCGGGACACTGCTGCAGGGGAGAGGATAAAGGCAGCGCCAGGCTCGGGGCTGAGCAGAGAGGGACGGACCTGCGCGGGACACTGCTGCAGGGAGAGGACAAAGGCAGCGCCAGGCACGGGCCGAGCAGAGAGGAACGGACCTGCGTGGGACACTGCTGCAGGGGAGAGGATAAAGGCAGCGCTAGGGGAGAGGATAAAGGCAGCGCCAGGCTCGAGGCTGAGCAGAGAGGAGCGGACCTGCGCGGAACACAGTGCTGCAGGGGAGAGGATAAAGGCAGCGCCAGGGGAGAGGATAAAGGCAGCGCCAGGCTCGAGGCTGAGCAGAGAGGAACGGACCTGCGCGGGACACGGCTGCAGGGGAGAGGATAAAGGCAGCACCAGGCTCGGGCTGAGCAGAGAGGGGCGGACCTGCGCGGGACACTGTGATGCAGGGCAGAGGATAAAGGCAGCGCCAGGGGAGCGGCTTAGCAGAGAGAAACGGACCTGCGCGGGACACTGCTGCAGGGGAGAGGATAAAGGCAGCGCCAGCAGAGAGGCTGAGCAGAGAGGGGCGGACCTGTGCGGGACACTGCTGCAGGGGAGAGGATAAAGGCAGCGCCAGCGGAGAGGCTGAGCAGAGAGGGGCAGACCTGCGCGGGACACTGCTGCAGGGGAGAGGATAAAGGCAGCGCCAGGCTTGGGCTGAGCAGAGAGGAACGGACCTGCGCGGGACACTGCTGCAGGGGAGAGGATAAAGGCTGCGCCAGTCTCGAGGCTGAGCAGAGAGGAACGGACCTGTGTGGGACACTGCTGCAGGGGAGAGGATAAAGGCAGCGCCAGGCTCGGGCTGAGCAGAGAGGAACGGACCTGCGCGGGACACAGCTGCAGGGGAGAGGATAAAGGCAGCACCAGGCTCGGGCTGAGCAGAAACGGGCGGACTTGTGCGGGACACTGCTGCAGGGGAGAGGAGAAAGGCAGCGCCAGGCTCGGGCTGAGCAGAGCGGAACGGACCTGCGCGGGACACTGCTGCAGGGGAGAGGATAAAGGCAGCGCCAGGTTCTGGCTGAACAGACAGGAGCAGACCTGCGCGGGACACTGCTGCAGGGGAGAGGATATAGGCAGCGCCAGAAGAGAGGCTGAGCAGAGAGAAACGGACCTGTGCGGGACACTGCTGCAGGGTAGAGGATAAAGGCAGCGGCAGGGGAGAGGCTGAGCAGAGAGGGGTGGACCAGCGCGGGACACTGCTGCAGGGGAGAGGATAAAGGCAGCGCCAGGCTCGGGCAGAGCAGAGAGGAACGGACCTGCGCGGGACACAGCTGCGGGGGAGAAGATAAAGGCAGCACCAGGCTCGGGCTGAGCAGAGAGGGGTGGACCTGCGCGGGACACTGCTGCAGGGGAGAGGATAAAGCCAGCGCCAGGCTCGGGCTGAACAGACAGGAGCAGACCTGCGCGGCACACTGCTGCAGGGGAGAGGATAAAGGCAGTGCCAGGGGAGAGGCTGAGCAGAAAGGATAAAGGCAGCGCCAGGCTCGGGCTGAGCAGAGAGGGGCGGACCGGCACGGGACACTGCTGCAGGGGAGAGGATAAAGGTAGCGCCAAGCTCGGGCTGAGCAGAGAGGAACGGACATGCGCGGGACACAGCTGCAGGGGAGACGATAAAGGCAGCGCCAGGCTCGGGCTGAGCAGAGAGGGGCGGACCTGCGCGGGACACTGCTGCAGGGGAGAGGATAAAGGCAGCGCCAGGCTCGAAAGATAAGGGAGGAACGGACCTGCGCGGGACACTGTGCTGCAGGGGAGAGGATAAAGGCAGCACCAGGCACGGGCTGAGCAGAGAGGAACGGACCTGCGCGGGACACTGTGCTGCACGGGAGAGGATAAAGGCAGCGCCAGGCACGGGCTGAGCAGAGAGGAACGGACCAGCGCGGGACACTGTGCTGCAGGGGAGAGGATAAAGGCAGCGCCAGGCTCGGGGCTGAGCAGAGAGGGGCGGACCTGCGCGGGACACTGCTGCAGGGGAGAGGATAAAGGCAGCGCCAGGCTCGGGGCTGAGCAGAGAGGGACGGACCTGCGCGGGACACTGCTGCAGGGAGAGGATAAAGGCAGCGGCAGGCTCGGGCTGAGCAGAGAGGAACGGACCTGCGTGGGACACTGCTGCAGGGGAGAGGATAAAGGCAGCGCTAGGGGAGAGGATAAAGGCAGCGCCAGGCTCGAGGCTGAGCAGAGAGGAGCGGACCTGCGCGGAACACAGTGCTGCAGGGGAGAGGATAAAGGCAGCGCCAGGGGAGAGGATAAAGGCAGCGCCAGGCTCGAGGCTGAGCAGAGAGGAACGGACCTGCGCGGGACACGGCTGCAGGGGAGAGGATAAAGGCAGCACCAGGCTCGGGCTGAGCAGAGAGGGGCGGACCTGCGCGGGACACTGTGATGCAGGGGAGAGGATAAAGCCAGCGCCAGGCTCGGGCTGAACAGACAGGAGCAGACCTGCGCGGCACACTGCTGCAGGGGAGAGGATAAAGGCAGTGCCAGGGGAGAGGCTGAGCAGAAAGGATAAAGGCAGCGCCAGGCACGGGCTGAGCAGAGAGGGGCGGACCGGCGCGGGACACTGCTGCAGGGGAGAGGATAAACGTAGCGCCAAGCTCGGGCTGAGCAGAGAGGAACGGACCTGCGCGGGACACTGCTGCAGGGGAGAGGATAAAGGCAGCGCCAGGTTCGGGCTGAACAGACAGGAGCAGACCTGCGCGGGACACTGCTGCAGGGGAGACGATAAAGGCAGCGCCAGGCTCGGGCTGAGCAGAGAGGGGCGGACCTGCGCGGGACACTGCTGCAGGGGAGAGGATAAAGGCAGCGCCAGGCTCGGGCAGAGCAGGGAGGAACGGACCTGCGCGGGACACTGTGCTGCAGGGGAGAGGATAAA
This sequence comes from Scyliorhinus torazame, assembly GCF_047496885.1. NCBI lineage: Eukaryota > Metazoa > Chordata > Chondrichthyes > Carcharhiniformes > Scyliorhinidae > Scyliorhinus > Scyliorhinus torazame. The sequence continues at coordinate 90,019,118 of NC_092710.1, read as the reverse complement.
GGCAGCACCAGGCACGGGCTGAGCAGAGAGGAACGGACCTGCGCGGGACACTGTGCTGCAGGGGAGAGGATAAAGGCAGCGCCAGGCACGGGCTGAGCAGAGAGGAACGGACCCGCGCGGGACACTGTGCTGCAGGGTCGAGGATAAAGGCAGCGCCAGGCTCGGGCTGAGCAGAGAGGGGCGGACCTGCGCGGGACACTGCTGCAGGGAAGAGGATAAAGGCAGCGCCAGGCTCGGGGCTGAGCAGAGAGGGACGGACCTGCGCGGGACACTGCTGCAGGGAGAGGATAAAGGCAGCGGCAGGCTCGGGCTGAGCAGAGAGGAACGACCTGCGTGGGACACTGCTGCAGGGGAGAGGATAAAGGCTGCGCCAGGCTCGGGCTGAGCAGAGAGGAGCGGACCTGCGCGGAACACAGTGCTGCAGGGGAGAGGATAAAGGCAGCACCAGGGGAGAGGATAAAGGCAGCGCCAGGCTCGAGGCTGAGCAGAGAGGAACGGACCTGCGCGGGACACTGCTGCAGGGGAGAGGATAAAGGCAGCGCCAGGCTCGGGGCTGAGCAGAGAGGGACGGACCTGCGCGGGACACTGCTGCAGGGAGAGGATAAAGGCAGCGGCAGGCTCGGGCTGAGCAGAGAGGAACGACCTGCGTGGGACACTGCTGCAGGGGAGAGGATAAAGGCAGCGCCAGGCTCGGGCTGAGCAGAGAGGAGCGGACCTGCGCGGAACACAGTGCTGCAGGGGAGAGGATAAAGGCAGCGCCAGGGGAGAGGATAAAGGCAGCGCCAGGCTCGAGGCTGAGCAGAGAGGAACGGACCTGCGCGGGATACTGCTGCAGGGGAGAGGATAAAGGCAGCGCTAGGGGAGAGGATAAAGGCAGCGCCAGGCTCGAGGCTGAGCAGAGAGGAGCGGACCTGCGCGAAACACAGTGCTGCAGGGGAGAGGATAAAGGCAGCGGCAGGGGAGAGGATAAAGGCAGCGCCAGGCTCGAGGCTGAGCAGAGAGGAACAGACCTGCGCGAGACACGGCTGCAGGGGAGAGGATAAAGGCACCACCAGGCTCGGGCTGAGCAGAGAGGGGCGGACCTGCGCGGGACACTGTGATGCAGGGGAGAGGATAAAGGCAGCGCCAGGGGAGCGGCTTAGCAGAGAGAAACGGACCTGCGCGGGACACTGCTGCAGGGGAGAGGATAAAGGCAGCGCCAGCAGAGAGACTGAGCAGAGAGGGGCGGACCTGTGCGGGACACTGCTGCAGGGGAGAGGATAAAGGCAGCGCCAGCGGAGAGGCTGAGCAGAGAGGGGCAGACCTGCGCGGGACACTGCTGCAGGGGAGAGGATAAAGGCAGCGCCAGGCTTGGGCTGAGCAGAGAGGAACGGACCTGCGCGGGACACTGCTGCAGGGGAGAGGATAAAGGCTGCGCCAGTCTCGAGGCTGAGCAGAGAGGAACGGACCTGTGTGGGACACTGCTGCAGGGGAGCGGATAAAGGCAGCGCCAGGCTCGAGGCTGAGCAGAGAGAAACGGACCTGCACGGGACACAGCTGCAGGGGAGAGGATAAAGGCAGCGCCAGGCTCGGGCTGAGCAGAGAGGAACGGACCTGCGCGGGACACAGCTGCAGGGGAGAGGATAAAGGCAGCGCCAGGCTCGGGCTGAGCAGAAACGGGCGGACTTGTGCGGGACACTGCTGCAGGGGAGAGGAGAAAGGCAGCGCCAGGCTCGGGCTGAGCAGAGCGGAACGGACCTGCGCGGGACACTGCTGCAGGGTAGAGGATAAAGGCAGCGCCAGGTTCTGGCTGAACAGACAGGAGCAGACCTGCGCGGGACACTGCTGCAGGGGAGAGGATATAGGCAGCGCCAGGGGAGAGGCTGAGCAGAGAGAAACGGACCTGTGCGGGACACTGCTGCAGGGTAGAGGATAAAGGCAGCGGCAGGGGAGAGGCTGAGCAGAGAGGGGTGGACCAGCGCGGGACACTGCTGCAGGGGAGAGGATAAAGGCAGCGCCAGGCTCGGGCTGAGCAGAGAGGGGTGGGCCTGCGCGGGACACTGCTGCAGGGGGAGAGGATAAAGGCAGCGCCAGTCTCGGGCAGAGCAGAGAGGAACGGACCAGCGCGGGACACTGTGCTGCAGGGGAGAGGATAAAGGTAGCGCCAGGCTCGGGGCTGAGCAGAGAGGGGCGGACCTGCGCGGGACACTGCTGCAGGGGAGAGGATAAAGGCAGCGCCAGGCTCGGGGCTGAGCAGAGAGGGACGGACCTGCGCGGGACACTGCTGCAGGGAGAGGATAAAGGCAGCGGCAGGCTCGGGCTGAGCAGAGAGGAACGGACCTGCGTGGGACACTGCTGCAGGGGAGAGGATAAAGGCAGCGCTAGGGGAGAGGATAAAGGCAGCGCCAGGCTCGAGGCTGAGCAGAGAGGAGCGGACCTGCGCGGAACACAGTGCTGCAGGGGAGAGGATAAAGGCAGCGCCAGGGGAGAGGATAAAGGCAGCGCCAGGCTCGAGGCTGAGCAGAGAGGAACGGACCTGCGCGGGACACGGCTGCAGGGGAGAGGATAAAGGCAGCACCAGGCTCGGGCTGAGCAGAGAGGGGCGGACCTGCGCGGGACACTGTGATGCAGGGGAGAGGATAAAGCCAGCGCCAGGCTCGGGCTGAACAGACAGGAGCAGACCTGCGCGGCACACTGCTGCAGGGGAGAGGATAAAGGCAGTGCCAGGGGAGAGGCTGAGCAGAAAGGATAAAGGCAGCGCCAGGCACGGGCTGAGCAGAGAGGGGCGGACCGGCGCGGGACACTGCTGCAGGGGAGAGGATAAAGGTAGCGCCAAGCTCGGGCTGAGCAGAGAGGAACGGACCTGCGCGGGACACTGCTGCAGGGGAGAGGATAAAGGCAGCGCCAGGTTCGGGCTGAACAGACAGGAGCAGACCTGCGCGGGACACTGCTGCAGGGGAGACGATAAAGGCAGCGCCAGGCTCGGGCTGAGCAGAGAGGGGCGGACCGGCGCGGGACACTGCTGCAGGGGAGAGGATAAAGGTAGCGCCAAGCTCGGGCTGAGCAGAGAGGAACGGACCTGCGCGGGACACTGCTGCAGGGGAGAGGATAAAGGCAGCGCCAGGTTCGGGCTGAACAGACAGGAGCAGACCTGCGCGGGACACTGCTGCAGGGGAGAGGATATAGGCAGCGCCAGGGGAGAGGCTGAGCAGAGAGAAACGGACCTGTGCGGGACACTGCTGCAGGGTAGAGGATAAAGGCAGCGGCAGGGGAGAGGCTGAGCAGAGAGGGGTGGACCAGCGCGGGACACTGCTGCAGGGGAGAGGATAAAGGCAGCGCCAGGCTCGGGCTGAGCAGAGAGGGGTGGGCCTGCGCGGGACACTGCTGCAGGGGAGAGGATAAAGGCAGCGCCAGGGGAGCGGCTTAGCAGAGAGAAACGGACCTGCGCGGGACACTGCTGCAGGGGAGAGGATAAAGGCAGCGCCAGCAGAGAGACTGAGCAGAGAGGGGCGGACCTGTGCGGGACACTGCTGCAGGGGAGAGGATAAAGGCAGCGCCAGCGGAGAGGCTGAGCAGAGAGGGGCAGACCTGCGCGGGACACTGCTGCAGGGGAGAGGATAAAGGCAGCGCCAGGCTTGGGCTGAGCAGAGAGGAACGGACCTGCGCGGGACACTGCTGCAGGGGAGAGGATAAAGGCTGCGCCAGTCTCGAGGCTGAGCAGAGAGGAACGGACCTGTGTGGGACACTGCTGCAGGGGAGCGGATAAAGGCAGCGCCAGGCTCGAGGCTGAGCAGAGAGGAACGGACCTGCACGGGACACAGCTGCAGGGGAGAGGATAAAGGCAGCGCCAGGCTCGGGCTGAGCAGAGAGGAACGGACCTGCGCGGGACACAGCTGCAGGGGAGAGGATAAAGGCAGCGCCAGGCTCGGGCTGAGCAGAAACGGGCGGACTTGTGCGGGACACTGCTGCAGGGGAGAGGAGAAAGGCAGCGCCAGGCTCGGGCTGAGCAGAGCGGAACGGACCTGCGCGGGACACTGCTGCAGGGTAGAGGATAAAGGCAGCGCCAGGTTCTGGCTGATCAGACAGGAGCAGACCTGCGCGGGACACTGCTGCAGGGGAGAGGATATAGGCAGCGCCAGGGGAGAGGCTGAGCAGAGAGAAACGGACCTGTGCGGGACACTGCTGCAGGGTAGAGGATAAAGGCAGCGGCAGGGGAGAGGCTGAGCAGAGAGGGGTGGGCCTGCGCGGGACACTGCTGCAGGGGAGAGGATAAAGGTCGCGCCAGGCTCGGGCAGAGCAGAGAGGAACGGACCTGCGCGGGACACAGCTGCGGGGGAGAAGATAAAGGCAGCACCAGGCTCGGGCTGAGCAGAGAGGGGTGGACCTGCGCGGGACACTGCTGCAGGGGAGAGGATAAAGCCAGCACCAGGCTCGGGCTGAACAGACAGGAGCAGACCTGCGCGGCACACTGCTGCAGGGGAGAGGATAAAGGCAGTGCCAGGGGAGAGGCTGAGCAGAAAGGATAAAGGCAGCGCCAGGCTCGGGCTGAGCAGAGAGGAGCGGACCGGCGCGGGACACTGCTGCAGGGGAGAGGATAAAGGTAGCGCCAAGCTCGGGCTGAGCAGAGAGGAACGGACCTGCGCGGCACACTGCTGCAGGGGAGAGGATAAAGGCAGCGCCAGGTTCGGGCTGAACAGACAGGAGCAGACCTGCGCGGGACACTGCTTCAGGGGTGAGGATAAAGGCAGCGACAGGCTCGGGCTGAGCAGAGAGAAACGGACCTGCGCGGGACACAGCTGCAGGGGAGACGATAAAGGCAGCGCCAGGCTCGGGCTGAGCAGAGAGGGGCGGACCTGCGCGGGACACTGCTGCAGGGGAGAGGATAAAGGCAGCGCCAGGCTCGGGCAGAGCAGGGAGGAACGGACCTGCGCGGGACACTGTGCAGCAGGGGAGAGGATAAAGGCAGCACCAGGCACGGGCTGAGCAGAGAGGAACGGACCTGCGCGGGACACTGTGCTGCAGGGGAGAGGATAAAGGCAGCGCCAGGCACGGGCTGAGCAGAGAGGAACGGACCTGCGCGGGACACTGTGCTGCAGGGTCGAGGATAAAGGCAGCGCCAGGCTCGGGGCTGAGCAGAGAGGGGCGGACCTGCGCGGGACACTGCTGCAGGGGAGAGGATAAAGGCAGCGCCAGGCTCGGGGCTGAGCAGAGAGGGACGGACCTGCGCGGGACACTGCTGCAGGGAGAGGATAAAGGCAGCGGCAGGCTCGGGCTGAGCAGAGAGGAACGACCTGCGTGGGACACTGCTGCAGGGGAGAGGATAAAGGCAGCGCTAGGGGAGAGGATAAAGGCAGCGCCAGGCTCGAGGCTGAGCAGAGAGGAGCGGACCTGCGCGGAACACAGTGCTGCAGGGGAGAGGATAAAGGCAGCGCCAGGGGAGAGGATAAAGGCAGCGCCAGGCTCGAGGCTGAGCAGAGAGGAGCGGACCTGCGCGAAATACAGTGCTGCAGGGGAGAGGATAAAGGCAGCGCCAGGGGAGAGGATAAAGGCAGCGCCAGGCTCGAGGCTGAGCAGAGAGGAACGGACCTGCGCGGGACACGGCTGCAGGGGAGAGGATATAGGCAGCACCAGGGGAGAGGATAAAGGCAGCGCCAGGGGAGCGGCTTAGCAGAGAGAAACGGACCTGCGCGGGACACTGCTGCAGGGGAGAGGATAAAGGCAGCGCCAGCGGAGAGGCTGAGCAGAGAGGGGCGGACCTGTGCGGGACACTGCTGCAGGGGAGAGGATAAAGGCAGCGCCAGCGGAGAGGCTGAGCAGAGAGGGGCAGACCTGCGCGGGACACTGCTGCAGGGGAGAGGATAAAGGCAGCGCCAGGCTTGGGCTGAGCAGAGAGGAACGGACCTGCGCGGGACACTGCTGCAGGGGAGAGGATAAAGGCTGCGCCAGTCTCGAGGCTGAGCATAGAGGAACGGACCTGTGTGGGACACTGCTGCAGGGGAGCGGATAAAGGCAGCGCCAGGCTCGAGGCTGAGCAGAGAGGAACGGACCTGCGCGGGACACAGCTGCAGGGGAGAGGATAAAGGCAGCGCCAGGCTCGGGCTGAGCAGAGAGGAACGGACCTGCGCGGGACACAGCTGCAGGGGAGAGGATAAAGGCAGCGCCAGGCTCGGGCTGAGCAGAAACGGGCGGACTTGTGCGGGACACTGCTGCAGGGGAGAGGAGAAAGGCAGCGCCAGGTTCTGGCTGAACAGACAGGAGCAGACCTGCGCGGGACACTGCTGCAGGGGAGAGGATATAGGCAGCGCCAGGGGAGAGGCTGAGCAGAGAGAAACGGACCTGTGCGGGACACTGCTGCAGGGTAGAGGATAAAGGCAGCGGCAGGGGAGAGGCTGAGCAGAGAGGGGTGGGCCTGCGCGGGACACTGCTGCAGGGGAGAGGATAAAGGCAGCGCCAGGCTCGGGCAGAGCAGAGAGGAACGGACCTGCGCGGGACACAGCTGCGGGGGAGAAGATAAAGGCAGCACCAGGCTCGGGCTGAGCAGAGAGGGGTGGACCTGCGCGGGACACTGCTGCAGGGGAGAGGATAAAGCCAGCGCCAGGCTCGGGCTGAACAGACAGGAGCAGACCTGCGCGGCACACTGCTGCAGGGGAGAGGATAAAGGCAGTGCCAGGGGAGAGGCTGAGCAGAAAGGATAAAGGCAGCGCCAGGCTCGGGCTGAGCAGAGAGGGGCGGACCGGCGCGGGACACTGCTGCAGGGGAGAGGATAAAGGTAGCGCCAAGTTCGGGCTGAGCAGAGAGGAACGGACCTGCGCGGGACACAGCTGCAGGGGAGACGATAAAGGCAGCGCCAGGCTCGGGCTGAGCAGAGAGGGGCGGACCTGCGCGGGACACTGCTGCAGGGGAGAGGATAAAGGCAGCGCCAGGCTCGGGCAGAGCAGGGAGGAACGGACCTGCGCGGGACACTGTGCTGCAGGGGAGAGGATAAAGGCAGCACCAGGCACGGGCTGAGCAGAGAGGAACGGACCTGCTCGGGACACTGTGCTGCAGGGTAGAGGATAAAGGCAGCGCCAGGCACAGGCTGAGCAGAGAGGAACGGACCTGCGCGGGACACTGTGCTGCAGGGGAGAGGATAAAGGCTGCGCCAGGCATGGGCTGAGCAGAGAGGAACGGACCTGCGCGGGACACTGTGCTGCAGGGGAGAGGATAAAGGCAGCGCCAGGGGAAAGGATAAAGGCAGCGCCAGGCTCGAGGTTGAGCAGAGAGGAACGGACCTGCGCGGGACACTGCTGCAGGGGAGAGGATAAAGGCAGCGCCAGGGGAGCGGCTTAGCAGAGAGAAACGGACCTGCGCGGGACACTGCTGCAGGGGAGAGGATAAAGGCAGCCCCAGGCTCGGGCTGAGCAGAAACGGGCGGACTTGTGCGGGACACTGCTGCAGGGGAGAGGAGAAAGGCAGCGCCAGGCTCGGGCTGAGCAGAGAGGAACGGACCTGCGCGGGACACTGCTGCAGGGGAGAGGATAAAGGCAGCGCCAGGTTCGGGCTGAACAGACAGGAGCAGACCTGCGCGGGACACTGCTTCAGGGGTGAGGATAAAGGCAGCGACAGGCTCGGGCTGCGCAGAGAGGAACGGACCTGCGCGGGACACTGCTGCAGGGTAGAGGATAAAGGCAGCGCCAGCCTCGGGCTGAGCAGAGAGGGGTGGGCCTGCGCGGGACACTGCTGCAGGGGAGAGGATAAATGCAGCGCCAGGCTCGGGCAGAGCAGAGAGGGGTGGACCTGCGCGGGACACTGCTGCAGGGGAGAGGATAAAGGCATCACTCGGCTCGGGCTGAGCAGAGAGGGGTGGACCTGCGCGGGACACTGCTGCAGGGGAGAGGATAAAGCCAGCGCCAGGCTCGGGCTGAACAGACAGGAGCAGACCTGCGCGGCACACTGCTGCAGGGGAGAGGATAAAGGCAGCGACAGGCTCGGGCTGAGCAGAGAGGAACGGACCTGCGCGGGACACTGCTGCAGGGGAGAGGATAAAGGCAGTGCCAGGGGAGAGGCTGAGCAGAAAGGATAAAGGCAGCGCCAGGCTCGGGCTGAGCAGAGAGGGGCGGACCGGCGCGGGACACTGCTGCAGGGGAGAGGATAAAGGTAGCGCCAAGTTCGGGCTGAGCAGAGAGGAACGGACCTGCGCGGGACACAGCTGCAGGGGAGACGATAAAGGCAGCGCCAGGCTCGGGCTGAGCAGAGAGGGGCGGACCTGCGCGGGACACTGCTGCAGGGGAGAGGATAAAGGCAGCGCCAGGCTCGGGCAGAGCAGGGAGGAACGGACCTGCGCGGGACACTGTGCTGCAGGGGAGAGGATAAAGGCAGCACCAGGCACGGGCTGAGCAGAGAGGAACGGACCTGCGCGGGACACTGTGCTGCAGGGGAGAGGATAAAGGCAGCGCCAGGCACGGGCTGAGCAGAGAGGAACGGACCTGCGCGGGACACTGTGCTGCAGGGGAGAGGATAAAGGCTGCGCCAGGCATGGGCTGAGCAGAGAGGAACGGACCTGCGCGGGACACTGTGCTGCAGGGGAGAGGATAAAGGCAGCGCCAGGGGAAAGGATAAAGGCAGCGCCAGGCTCGAGGTTGAGCAGAGAGGAACGGACCTGCGCGGGACACTGCTGCAGGGGAGAGGATAAAGGCAGCGCCAGGGGAGCGGCTTAGCAGAGAGAAACGGACCTGCGCGGGACACTGCTGCAGGGGAGAGGATAAAGGCAGCCCCAGGCTCGGGCTGAGCAGAAACGGGCGGACTTGTGCGGGACACTGCTGCAGGGGAGAGGAGAAAGGCAGCGCCAGGCTCCGGCTGAGCAGAGAGGAACGGACCTGCGCGGGACACTGCTGCAGGGGAGAGGATAAAGGCAGCGCCAGGTTCGGGCTGAACAGACAGGAGCAGACCTGCGCGGGACACTGCTTCAGGGGTGAGGATAAAGGCAGCGACAGGCTCGGGCTGCGCAGAGAGGAACGGACCTGCGCGGGACACTGCTGCAGGGTAGAGGATAAAGGCAGCGCCAGCCTCGGGCTGAGCAGAGAGGGGTGGGCCTGCGCGGGACACTGCTGCAGGGGAGAGGATAAATGCAGCGCCAGGCTCGGGCAGAGCAGAGAGGGGTGGACCTGCGCGGGACACTGCTGCAGGGGAGAGGATAAAGGCAGCACTCGGCTCGGGCTGAGCAGAGAGGGGTGGACCTGCGCGGGACACTGCTGCAGGGGAGAGGATAAAGCCAGCGCCAGGCTCGGGCTGAACAGACAGGAGCAGACCTGCGCGGCACACTGCTGCAGGGGAGAGGATAAAGGCAGCGACAGGCTCGGGCTGAGCAGAGAGGAACGGACCTGCGCGGGACACTGCTGCAGGGGAGAGGATAAAGGCAGTGCCAGGGGAGAGGCTGAGCAGAAAGGATAAAGGCAGCGCCAGGCTCGGGCTGAGCAGAGAGGGGCGGACCGGCGCGGGACACTGCTGCAGGGGAGAGGATAAAGGTAGCGCCAAGTTCGGGCTGAGCAGAGAGGAACGGACCTGCGCGGGACACAGCTGCAGGGGAGACGATAAAGGCAGCGCCAGGCTCGGGCTGAGCAGAGAGGGGCGGACCTGCGCGGGACACTGCTGCAGGGGAGAGGATAAAGGCAGCGCCAGGCTCGGGCAGAGCAGGGAGGAACGGACCTGCGCGGGACACTGTGCTGCAGGGGAGAGGATAAAGGCAGCACCAGGCACGGGCTGAGCAGAGAGGAACGGACCTGCGCGGGACACTGTGCTGCAGGGGAGAGGGTAAAGGCAGCGCCAGGCACGGGCTGAGCAGAGAGGAACGGACCTGCGCGGGACACTGTGCTGCAGGGGAGAGGATAAAGGCTGCGCCAGGCATGGGCTGAGCAGAGAGGAACGGACCTGCGCGGGACACTGTGCTGCAGGGGAGAGGATAAAGGCAGCGCCAGGGGAAAGGATAAAGGCAGCGCCAGGCTCGAGGTTGAGCAGAGAGGAACGGACCTGCGCGGGACACTGCTGCAGGGGAGAGGATAAAGGCAGCGCCAGGGGAGCGGCTTAGCAGAGAGAAACGGACCTGCGCGGGACACTGCTGCAGGGGAGAGGATAAAGGCAGCCCCAGGCTCGGGCTGAGCAGAAACGGGCGGACTTGTGCGGGACACTGCTGCAGGGGAGAGGAGAAAGGCAGCGCCAGGCTCAGGCTGAGCAGAGAGGAACGGACCTGCGCGGGACACTGCTGCAGGGGAGAGGATAAAGGCAGCGCCAGATTCGGGCTGAACAGACAGGAACAGACCTGCGCGGGACACTGCTTCAGGGGTGAGGATAAAGGCAGCGACAGGCTCGGGCTGAGCAGAGAGGGGTGGGCCTGCGCGGGACACTGCTGCAGGGGAGAGGATAAATGCAGCGCCAGGCTCGGGCAGAGCAGAGAGGGGTGGACCTGCGCGGGACACTGCTGCAGGGGAGAGGATAAAGGCAGCACTCGGCTCGGGCTGAGCAGAGAGGGGTGGACCTGCGCGGGACACTGCTGCAGGGGAGAGGATAAAGCCAGCGCCAGGCTCGGGCTGAACAGACAGGAGCAGACCTGCGCGGCACAATGCTGCAGGGGAGAGGATAAAGGCAGTGCCAGGGGAGAGGCTGAGCAGAAAGGATAAAGGCAGCGCCAGGCTCGGCCTGAGCAGAGAGGGGCGGACCGGCGCGGGACACTGCTGCAGGGGAGAGGATAAAGGCAGCGCCAAGCTCGGGCTGAGCAGAGAGGAACGGACCTGCGCGGGACACTGTGCTGCAGGGGAAAGGATAAAGGCAGCGCCAGGCTCGGGCTGAGGAAAGAGGGGCGGACCTGCGCGGGACACTGCTGCAGGGGAGAGGATAAAGGCAGCGCCAGGCTTGGGCTGAGCAGAGAGGAACGGACCTGCGCGGGACACTGTGCTGCAGGGGAGAGGATAAAGGCAGCGCCAGGCTCGGGCTGACCAGAGAGGGGCAGACCTGCGCGGGACACTGCTGCAGGGAGAGGATAAAGGCAGCGGCAGGCTCGGGCTGAGCAGAGAGGAACGGACCTGCGCGGGACACTGCTGCAGGGGAGAGGATAAAGGCAGTGCCAGGGGAGAGGCTGAGCAGAAAGGATAAAGGCAGCGCCAGGCTCGGGCTGAGCAGAGAGGGGCGGACCGGCGCGGGACACTGCTGCAGGGGACAGGATAAAGGCAGCGCGAGGCTCGGGCTGAGCAGAGAGGAACGGACCTGCGCGGGACACTGCTGCAGGGGAGAGGATAAAGGCAGCGCCAGGCACGGGCCGAGCAGAGAGGAACGGACCTGCGTGGACACTGTGCTGCAGGGTCGAGGATAAAGGCAGCGCCAGGCTCGGGGCTGAGCAGAGAGGGGCGGACCTGCGCGGGACACTGCTGCAGGGGAGAGGATAAAGGCAGCGCCAGGCTCGGGGCTGAGCAGAGAGGAACGGACCTGCGCGGGACACTGCTGCAGGGAGAGGATAAAGGCAGCGGCAGGCTCGGGCTGAGCAGAGAGGAACGGACCTGCGCGGGACACTGCTGCAGGGGAGAGGATAAAGGCAGCGCCAGGCTCGGGCTGAGCAGAGAGGAACGGACCTGCGCGGGACACTGTGCTGCAGGGGAGAGGATAAAGGCAGGGCCAGGCTCGGGCTGAGCAGAGAGGAACGGACCTGCGCGGGACACTGCTGCAGGGGAGAGGATAAAGGCAGCGCCAGGCTCGGGCTGAGCAGAGAGGAACGGACCTGCGCGGGACACTGTGCTGCAGGGGAGAGGATAAAGGCAGGGCCAGGCTCGGGCTGAGCAGAGAGGAACGGACCTGCGCGGGACACTGCTGCAGGGGAGAGGATAAAGGCAGCGCCAGCCTCGGGCTGAGCAGAGAGGAACGGACCTGCGCGGGACACTGCTGCAGGGGAGAGGATAAAGGCAACGCCAGGGGAGAGGCTGAGCAGAGAGGGGTGGACCTGCGCGGGACACTGCTGCAGGGGTGAGGATAAAGGCAGGGCCAGGCTCGGGCTGAGCAGAGAGGAACGGACCTGCGCGGGACACTGCTGCAGGGGAGAGGATAAAGGCAGCGCCAGCCTCGGGCTGAGCAGAGAGGAACGGACCTGCGCGGGACACTGCTGCAGGGGAGAGGATAAAGGCAGCGCCAGCCTCGGGCTGAGCAGAGAGGAACGGACCTGCGCGGGACACTGCTGCAGGGGAGAGGATAAAGGCAGGACCAGGCTCGGGCTGAGCAGAGACGAACGGACCTCCGCGGGACACTGTGCTGCAGGGGAGAGGATAAAGGCAGCACAGGGGAGAGGATATAGGGAATTCAATTTTAAGGGGAATAGACAAGCGTTTCTGTGGCTGCAAACGTGACTCCAGGATGGTATATTGCCTCCCTGGTGCTTGGGTCAAGGATGTCTCGGAGCGGGTGCAGTACATTCTAGAGGGGGAGGGTGAACAGCCAGTGGTCGTGGTATACATCGGTACAAACGACATAGGTAAAAAAAAGTGATGAGGTCCTAAAAGCAGAATACAGGGAGCTGGGAAGGAAGTTAAGAATTCGGACCTCGAAGGTAGTGATCTCAGGATTATTACCGGTGCCACGTGCTAGTCAGAGAAGAAATGGCAGGATATATAGGATGAATACGTGGCTGAAGGGATGGTGTCAGGGGGAGGGTTTCAGATTCCTGGGGCATTGGGACCGGTTCTGGGGGAGGTGGGACCTGTACAAATTGGACGGGTTGCACCTAGAACATAGAACATTACAGCGCAGTCCAGGCCCTTTGGCCCTCGATGTTGCGCCGACCTGTGAAACCACTCTAAAGCCCATCTACACTATTCCCTTATCGTCCATATGTCTATCCAATGACCATTTGAATGCCCTTAGTGTTGCCGAGTCCACTACTGTTGCAGGCAGGGCATTCCACGCCCTTACTACTCTCTGAGTAAAGAACCTACCTCTGACATCTGTCTTATATCTATCTCCCCTCAATTTAAATCTATGTCCCCTCGTGCTAGACATCACCATCCAAGTAAAATAGCTCTCACTGTCCACCCTATCCAATCCTCTGATCATTTGTATGCCTCAATTAAGTCACCTCTTAACCTTCTTCTCTCTAACGAAAGTCCCTCAGCCTTTCCTCATAAGATCTTCCCTCCATACCAGGCAACATTCTGGTAAATCTCCTCTGTACTCTTTCCAATGCTTCCACATCCTTCCTATAATGCGGCGACCAGAATTGCACGCAATATTCCAAATGCGGCCGCACTAGAGTTTTGTACAGCTGCAACATGACCTCATGGCTCCGAAACTCAATCCCTCTACCAATAAAAGCTGACAGACCGTACGCCTTCTTAACAACCCTCTCAACCTGGGTGGTAACTTTCAGGGATCTATGTACATGGACACCGAGATCTCTCTGCTCATCCATACTGCCAAGAATCTACACACCGTACGCCTTCTTAACAACCCTCTCAACCTGCGTGGCAACTTTCAGGGATCTATGTACATGGACACCGAGATCTCTCTGCTCATCCATACTGCCAAGAATCTACACACCGTACGCCTTCTTAACAACCCTCTCAACCTGCGTGGCAACTTTCAGGGATCTATGTACATGGACACCGAGATCTCTCTGCTCATCCACACTGCCAAGAATCTTACTGGGAGGACTGGAACTGATGTCCTAGGGGGCTATTTGGGGAGGGTTTCAACTAACGTGGCAGGGGGATGGGAACCGATGCAGGAAGTTGGAAGGTAGTAAACCAGGGACAGAAACAAAAGGCAGCAAAGGGGAAAGTGTAAGGCAGAGAAGCCATAGTCAAAAATCAAAAAGGGTGACAGTACAAGGTACAGTGACTGAGGGGAGCTCAGTGAATAGGACCAGTAATACTAAAAGGAATAAAACGGGAAGTGAAAACATAAATGGAAAGTGACGCGGCAGGTTGTTACATGAAGATATGGGTTCAACGACAAGGAAAATTAGGAGAAACGTAAAGAGGAAAAATAACTCAGGAGAGGTGACTGATCAAGGTGTTAAGATTCAAAACACAGGTATAAAAGCCAACAAAAGTGTACTTTACCTGAATGCTCGTAGTGTTCGGAATAAGGTAAATGAGTTGATGGCGCAAATCATCGTGAATGAATACTGAAACATGGTTAAAGGATGGTCACGACTGGGAGTTAAATATCCAAGGGTATCAAACTATTCGGAAGGACAGACACCACCCACCAGGTACGCGGTACGTGTTTGTGCGACTCGGCCAACGTTGTCTATCTCATACGCTGCAGGAAAGGATGTCCCGAAGCGTGGTACATTGGCGAGACCATGCAGACGCTGCGACCACGAATGAATGGACATCGCGCAACAATCACCAGGCAGGAATGTTCCCTTCCAGTCGGAGAACACTTCAGCAGTCAAGGGCATTCAGCCTCTGATCTCCGGGTAAGCGTTCTCCAAGGCGGCCTTCAGGACGCGCAACAACGCAGAATCGCCGAGCAGAAACTTATAGCCAAGTTCCGCACACATGACCGGGACCTGGGATTCATGTCACATTACATTCATCCCCCACCATCTAGCCTGCGAAATCCTACCAACTGTCCTGGCTTGATGTAATTCACACCTCTTCAACCTGGGGTTACCCCATCTCTGGATCTGTAAAGATTTAATCACCTGCTAATGGTCGCATTCCAAGCATTGTTTGGCATCTTTGAATTTGTCTATATATGTGTTTCTGGAACATACCTCTTCATTCACCTGAGGAAGGAGCTGCGCTCCGAAAGCTAGTGACATCGAAACAAACCTGTTGGACTTTAACCTGGTGTTGTAAGACTTCGTACTGTGCTCACCCCAGTCCAACGCCGGCATCTCCACATCAGTGTTAATGTAAGCCTACTTGTGACACTAATGAAGATTATTATTAATAACCCATCTCAACCAGCTGCTGTATAGTGTACAAATGTAAAATTCAGTAAAAAATATATATTTAAAATAAACCAGTTTGGTCTTTCACTCCGCACCTCCTGGAATTATTACACAGACCAATCCTGGAAGTTTGATAAACTCACTAAGTTTGTAGATTCTCGACTGGACTACACAATCTGGTTCTGAGGAGAGGTGCAAACTTCCAATGGTTAGACTGAAGTTGTTTCACATGAGAAGTCTGGCTTGAATGTTATTGTCCCTCCCCCGATGATGCTAAAACTGAAACCAGGACCAATTGGAATATTTGACTGCAGTGTGGCGAACGAAGCAGCAGATGCCGCCTGCCCCGTCGTCTCTGCCTCAGTCTCACTCCACCTGGTTACCCGGGGTCTAATCCGCAAGTACAATCCAGTCAATGGATAAAACGGGTTTGCGACATTGGAAATCCCGGGAGAAATGTCTCAGTATTGCGGTTCTCGCCGTGAACAGTCACCCTGCCCTGTTTAACATCGCTCACAGGCTGGGAGGACTCCTGGGAGGAGCAAGGAGATTGTGCTGACCAGCTGTGGGCTTGTGGGTTTTTTTTACAAAAAGAGAAGGTATTTATAAAAAATGGGGGAGGGGCGAGTGTGAGTCGCTGGATCAGTGCCGGCCCAGAGTGGATGGGTGCTTGTGTGTGTGGGGTGGGTTCTGGGCATTGTCCGCTTGTCAATGGGAAACTCGCAATTCTGGAGCGTCAAGGAGCCGGTCACGGTGGAGGAATGTGACTCGACCTGGCAAAGCGATTCAGAACCGGAGGAGGAAGAACAGGAACAGCAGCCCGAAGGGGGCCAGGAAACGACTGCTTCAGCCGGGGAAGGAAAAGCCAGCAGGAGTGCAGAGGAGGCTGGCGACAGTGAGGAGCAGGTACTGCAGTCCTCTGGGCTGAGAGACAGCCTGCCTGGGGAGGCGGGCACACCGGACAAGTGAGGGGGAGGAGGGGTACACTGCTACAAAGTGCAGGGGAAGTGGGGTGTTACACTCACCGGGGGGGGGGGGGTCGTTACACTCACCAAGTGCGGGGGGGGGGGGGGGGTCGTTACACTCACCAAGTGCGGGGGGGGGGGTCGTTACACTCACCAAGTACGGGGCGGGGGGGTTACACTCACCAAGTGCGGTGAGGGGGGGTACACTGTTACAAAGTGCAGGGGGGTACACAGTTACAAAGTGCAGGGGGGGCACACTTACACAAAGTGCAGGGGGGCACACTCTTACAAGGTGCAGGGGGGGCACACTTGCACCAAGTGCAGGGGGGGCACACTTGCACCAAGTGCAGGGGGGGCACACTTGCACCAAGTGCAGGGGGGGCACACTTGCACCAAGTGCAGGGGGGGCACACTTGCACCAAGTGCAGGGGGGGCACACTTGCACCAAGTGCAGGGGGGGCACGTGCAGGGGGGTACAGTTACAAAGTGCAGGGGGTACACTGTTACAAAGTGCAGGGAGGTATACTTACACAAAGTGCAGGGGGGGCACACTTACACAAAGTGCAGGGGGGGCACACTTACACAAAGTGCAGGGGGGGCACACTTACACAAAGTGCAGGGGGGGCACACTTACACAAAGTGCAGGGGGGTACACTGTTACAAAGTGCATGGGGGGTACACTGTTACAAAGTGCAGGGGGGTGCACTCACAAAGTGCAGGGGGGTGCACTCACAAAGTGCAGGGGGGGCTCACAAAGTGCAGGGGGGGCACACTTACACAAAGTGCAGGGGGGGCACACTTACACAAAGTGCAGGGGGGGCACACTTACACAGTGCAGGGGGGGCACACTTACACAAAGTGCAGGGGGGTCACACTTACACAAAGTGCAGGGGGGTCACACTTACACAAAGTGCAGGGGGGTCACACTTACACAAATTGCAGGGGGGCACACTTACACAAAGTGCAGGGGGGGCACACTTACACAAAGTGCAGGGGGGGCACACTTACACAAAGTGCAGGGGGGGCACACTTACACAAAGTGCAGGGGGGGCACACTTACACAAAGTGCAGGGGGGGCACACTTACACAAAGTGCAGGGGGGGCACACTTACACAAAGTGCAGGGGGGGCACACTTACACAAAGTGCAGGGGGGTCACACTTGCACAAAGTGCAGGGGGGTCACACTTGCACAAAGTGCAGGGGGGGCACACTTACACAAAGTGCAGGGGGGGCACACTTACACAAAGTGCAGGGGGGGCACACTTACACAAAGTGCAGGGGGGGCACACTTACACAAAGTGCAGGGGGGGCACACTTACACAAAGTGCAGGGGGGGCACACTTACACAAAGTGCAGGGGGGGCACACTTACACAAAGTGCAGGGGGGGCACACTTACACAAAGTGCAGGGGGGGCACACTTACACAAAGTGCAGGGGGGGCACACTTACACAAAGTGCAGGGGGGTAAGTGCAGGGGGGTACACTGTTACAAAGTGCAGGGAGGTACATTGTTACAAAGTGCAGGGGGGGCACTTACAAAGTGCAGGGGGGTACACTTACAAAGTGCAGGGGGGTGCACTTACAAAGTGCAGGGGGGTGCACTTACAAAGTGCAGGGGGGTGCACTTACAAAGTGCAGGGGGGTGCACTTACAAAGTGCAGGGGGGTGCACTTACAAAGTGCAGGGGGGTGCACTTACAAAGTGCAGGGGGGTGCACTTACAAAGTGCAGGGGGGTGCACTTACAAAGTGCAGGGGGGTGCACTTACAAAGTGCAGGGGGGTGCACTTACAAAGTGCAGGGGGGTGCACTTACAAAGTGCAGGGGGGTGCACTTACAAAGTGCAGGGGGGTGCACTGTTACAAAGTGCAGGGGGGTACACTGTTACAAAGTGCAGGGGGTACACTGTTACAAAGTGCAGGGGGGTACACTGTTACAAAGTGCAGGGAGGTACAGTTACAAAGTGCAGGGAGGTACAGTTACAAAGTGCAGGGGGGTAAGTGCAGGGGGTTACACTGTTACAAAGTGCAGGGGGTTACACTGTTACAAAGTGCAGGGGGGCACACTTCTACAAAGTGCAGGGGGGCACACTTCTACAAAGTGCAGGGGGGGCACACTTCTACAAAGTGCAGGGGGGGCACACTTCTACAAAGTGCAGGGGGGGCACACTTCCACAAAGTGCAGGGGGGTATACTGTTACAAAGTGCAGGGAGGTACACTGTTACAAAGTGCAGGGGGTACACTGTTACAAAGTGCAGGGGGGTACACTGTTACAAAGTGCAGGGAGGTACAGTTACAAAGTACAGGGAGGTACAGTTACTAAGTGCAGGGGGTTACACTGTTACAAAGTGCAGGGGGTTACACTGTTACAAAGTGCAGGGGGGCACACTTCTACAAAGTGCAGGGGGGGCACACTTCTACAAAGTGCAGGGGGGGCACACTTCTACAAAGTGCAGGGGGGGCACACTTCCACAAAGTGCAGGGGGGTATACTGTTACAAAGTGCAGGGCAGGGAGATACACTGTTACAAAGTGCAGGGAGGTACACTGTTACAAAGTGCAGGGAGGTACACTGTTACAAAATGCAGGGGGATGCACTGTTGCCAAGTGCAGAGGCTTACACTTATACAAAGTGCAGGGCAGGGGGGTACACTGTTACAAAGTGCAGGGGGTTACACTGTTACAAATGCAGGGGGGTACACTGTTACAAAGTGCAGAGGCTTACACTTACACAAAGTGCAGGACGGGGATACACTGTTACAAAGTGCAGGGGGGTTCACTGTTACAAAGTGCAGAGGGGTACACTGTTACAAAGTGCAGGGGGGTACACTGTTACAAAGTGCAGGGGGGTACACTGTTACAAAGTGCAGGTGGGTACACTGTTACAAAGTGCAGGTGGGTACACTGTTACAAAGTGCAGGGGGGTACACTGTTACAAAGTGCAGGGGGGTACACTGTTACAAAGTGCAGGGTGGTACACCGTTACAAATGCAGGGGGGTACACTGTTACAAAGTGCAGGGGGGTACACTGTTACCAAGTGCAGAGGCTTACACTTATACAAAGTGCAGGGCAGGGGGGTATACTGTTACAAAGTGCAGGGGGGTACACTGTTACAAAGTGCAGGGGGGCACACTTACGCAAAGTGCAGGGGGGTACGTGCAGGGGGGTACACTGTTACAAATGCAGGGGGTACACTGTTACAAAGTGCAGGGGGGCACACTTGCGCAAAGTGCAGGGGGGTACACTGTTACAAAGTGCAGGGGGGTACACTTACAAAGTGCAGGGAGGTAGACTGTTACAAAGTGCAGGGAGGTACACTTTCAAAGTGCAGGGGGGGTGCACTGTTACAAAGTGCAGGGGGATACACTGTTACAAAGTGCAGAGGCTTACACTTACACAAAGTGCAGGGCAGGGGGGTACACTGTTACAAAGTGCAGGGGGGTACACTGTTACAAAATGCAGGGGCGTACACTGTTACCAAGTGCAGGGGGTTACACTGTTACAAAGTGCAGGGGGGGGTACAATTACAAAGTGCAGGTGGGGGCACACTTGCACAAAGTGCAGGTGGGGGCACACTTGCACAAAGTGCAGGGGGGGCACACTTGCACAAAGTGCAGGGGGGGCACACTTGCACAAAGTGCAGGGGGGGCACACTTGCACAAAGTGCAGGGGGGGCACACTTGCACAAAGTGCAGGGGGGGCACACTTGCACAAAGTGCAGGGGGGGCACACTTGCACAAAGTGCAGGGGGGGCACACTTGCACAAAGTGCACGGGGGGCACACTTGCACAAAGTGCAGGGGGGGCACACTTGCACAAAGTGCAGGGGGGGCACACTTGCACAAAGTGCAGGGGGGGCACACTTGCACAAAGTGCAGGGGGGGCACACTTGCACAAAGTGCAGGGGGGGCACACTTGCACAAAGTGCAGGGGGGGCACACTTGCACAAAGTGCAGGGGGGGCACACTTGCACAAAGTGCAGGGGGGGCACACTTGCACAAAGTGCAGGGGGGGCACACTTGCACAAAGTGCAGGGGGGGCACACTTGCACAAAGTGCAGGGGGGGCACACTTGCACAAAGTGCAGGGGGGGCACACTTGCACAAAGTGCAGGGGGGGCACACTTGCACAAAGTGCAGGGGGGGCACACTTGCACAAAGTGCAGGGGGGGCACACTTGCACAAAGTGCAGGGGGGGCACACTTGCACAAAGTGCAGGGGGGGCACACTTGCACAAAGTGCAGGGGGGGCACACTTGCACAAAGTGCAGGGGGGGCACACTTGCACAAAGTGCAGGGGGGGCACACTTGCACAAAGTGCAGGGGGGGCACACTTGCACAAAGTGCAGGGGGGGCACACTTGCACAAAGTGCAGGGGGGGCACACTTGCACAAAGTGCAGGGGGGGCACACTTGCACAAAGTGCAGGGGGGGCACACTTGCACAAAGTGCAGGGGGGGCACACTTGCACAAAGTGCAGGGGGGGCACACTTGCACAAAGTGCAGGGGGGGCACACTTGCACAAAGTGCAGGGGGGGCACACTTGCACAAAGTGCAGGGGGGGCACACTTGCACAAAGTGCAGGGGGGGCACACTTGCACAAAGTGCAGGGGGGGCACACTTGCACAAAGTGCAGGGGGGGCACACTTGCACAAAGTGCAGGGGGGGCACACTTGCACAAAGTGCAGGGGGGGCACACTTGCACAAAGTGCAGGGGGGGCACACTTGCACAAAGTGCAGGGGGGGCACACTTGCACAAAGTGCAGGGGGGGCACACTTGCACAAAGTGCAGGGGGGGCACACTTGCACAAAGTGCAGGGGGGGCACACTTGCACAAAGTGCAGGGGGGGCACACTTGCACAAAGTGCAGGGGGGGCACACTTGCACAAAGTGCAGGGGGGGCACACTTGCACAAAGTGCAGGGGGGGCACACTTGCACAAAGTGCAGGGGGGGCACACTTGCACAAAGTGCAGGGGGGGCACACTTGCACAAAGTGCAGGGGGGGCACACTTGCACAAAGTGCAGGGGGGGCACACTTGCACAAAGTGCAGGGGGGGCACACTTGCACAAAGTGCAGGGGGGGCACACTTGCACAAAGTGCAGGGGGGGCACACTTGCACAAAGTGCAGGGGGGGCACACTTGCACAAAGTGCAGGGGGGGCACACTTGCACAAAGTGCAGGGGGGGCACACTTGCACAAAGTGCAGGGGGGGCACACTTGCACAAAGTGCAGGGGGGGCACACTTGCACAAAGTGCAGGGGGGGCACACTTGCACAAAGTGCAGGGGGGGCACACTTGCACAAAGTGCAGGGGGGGCACACTTGCACAAAGTGCAGGGGGGGCACACTTGCACAAAGTGCAGGGGGGCACACTTGCACAAAGTGCAGGGGGGGCACACTTGCACAAAGTGCAGGGGGGGCACACTTGCACAAAGTGCAGGGGGGGCACACTTGCACAAAGTGCAGGGGGGGCACACTTGCACAAAGTGCAGGGGGGGCACACTTGCACAAAGTGCAGGGGGGGCACACTTGCACAAAGTGCAGGGGGGGCACACTTGCACAAAGTGCAGGGGGGGCACACTGTTACAAAGTGCAGGGGGGGCACGCTTACACACAGTGCAGGGCAGGGGGGTACACTGTTACAAAGTGCAGGGGGGCACACTTACACAAGTGCAATGGGGGCACACTTACACAAGTGCAAAGGGGGCACACTTACGCAAGTGCAAGGGGGCACACTTACGCAAGTGCAAGGGGGGCACACTTACGCAAGTGCATGGGGGGGCACACTTACGCAAGTGCATGGGGGGGCACACTTACGCAAAGTGCATGGGGGGGGCACACTTACGCAAAGTGCAAGGGGGGGGCACACTTACGCAAAGTGCAGGGGGGGGCACACTTACGCAAAGTGCAAGGGGGGGCACTCTTGCACACGTGCAGGGGGGAACACTGTTGCACAAAGTGCAGGGGGGGGCACACTTATGAAGCTGCACTATCTGAAGTCGGGGCTTTGCATACGAGGAATATGGGTAGGCCATTCAGCCCTTCCAAGCCATAAATTCTTTGGCTTCATTATCTCTTAATGCATTTGCCTCACAAAAATCCTAACAATCTCAAATTTAACATTAACAGGGATGGGAAGTTGTGTGTGGAGTCTGAAGAGATAGGCGAGATACTAAATGAATATTTTTTGTCAGTATTCACTCAGGAAAAAGAGAATGTTGTGGAGGAGAATGCTGAGACCCAGGCGATTAGAATAGATGGCATTGAGGTACGTAGGGAAGAGGTGTTGGCAATTCTGGACAGGCTGAAAATAGATAAGTCCCTGGGGCCTGATGGGATTTATCCTAGGATTCTGTGGGAGGCCAGGGAAGAGATTGCTGGACCTTTGGCTTTGATTTTTATGTCATCATTGGCTACAGGAATAGTGCCAGAGGACTGGAGGATAGCAAATGTGGTCCCTTTGTTCAAAAAGGGGAGCAGAGACAACCCCGGCAACTATAGACCGGTGAGCCTCACGTCTGTAGTGGGTAAAGTCTTGGAGGGGATTATAAGAGACAAGATTTATAATCATCTAGATAGGAATAATATGATCAGGGATAGTCAGCATGGCTTTGTGAAGGGTAGGTCATGCCTCACAAACTTTATTGTGTTCTTTGAGAAGGTGACTGAACAGGTAGACGAGGGTAGAGCAGTTGATGTGGTGTATATGGATTTCAGTAAAGCGTTTGATAAGGTTCCCCACGGTAGGCTATTGCAGAAAATACGGAGGCTGGGGATTGAGGGTGATTTAGAAATGTGGATCAGAAATTGGCTAGCTGAAAGAAGACAGAGGGTGGTGGTTGATGGGAAATGTTCAGAATGGAGTTCAGTTACAAGTGGCGTACCACAAGGATCTGTTCTGGGGCCGTTGCTGTTTGTCATTTTTATCAGTGACCTAGAGGAAGGCGCAGAAGGGTGGGTGAGCAAATTTGCAGACGACACTAAAGTCGGTGGTGTTGTCGACAGTGCGGAAGGATGTTGCAGGCTACAGAGGGACATAGATAAGCTGCAGAGCTGGGCTGAGAGGTGGCAAATGGAGTTTAATGTAGAGAAGTGTGAGGTGATTCACTTTGGAAGGAATAACAGGAATGCGGAATATTTGGCTAATGGTAAAGTTCTTGGAAGTGTGGATGAGCAGAGGGATCTAGGTGTCCATGTACATAGATCCCTGAAAGTTGCTACCCAGGTTGATCGGGTTGTGAAGAAGGCATATGGAGTGTTGGCCTTTATTGGTAGAGGGATTGAGTTCCGGAGTCATGAGGACATGTTGCAGCTGTACAAAACTCTGGTACGGCCTCATTTGGAGTATTGCGTACAGTTCTGGTCACCTCATTATCGGAAGGACGTGGAGGCTTTGGAGAGGGTGCAGAGGAGATTTACCAGGATGTTGCCTGGTATGGAGGGAAAATCTTATGAGGAAAGGCTGATGGACTTGAGGTTGTTTTCGTTGGAGAGAAGAAGGTTAAGAGGAGACTTAATAGAGTCATACAAAATAATCAGGGGGTTAGATAGGGTGGACAGTGAGAGCCTTCTCCCGCGGATGGAAATGGCTGGCATGAGGGGACATAGCTTTAAACTGAGGGGTAATAGATGTAGGTCAGAGGTAGGTTCTTTACGCAAAGAGTGGTGAGGCCGTGGAATACCCTACCTGCAACAGTAGTGAACTCGCCAACATTGAGGGCATTTAAAAGTTTATTGGATAAGCATATGGATGATAATGGCTTAGTGTAGGTTAGATGGCTTTTGTTTTTTGACTTCCCATGTCGGTGTAACATCGTGGGCCGAAGGGCCTGTACTGCGCTGTATCGTTCTATGTTCTAAGATCCCCCCCCGCATCCTTCTAAACTCCAATGAGTACAGTCCCAGTCTACTCAACCTCTCGTCATAATCTAATCCCCTCAACTCTGGGATCAACCTAGTGAATCTCCTCTGCACTCCCTCCAGTGCCAATATGTCCTTTCTCAGGTAAGGAGACCAAAACTGAACACAATACTCCAGATGTGGCCTCACCAACACCCTATACAATTGCAGCATAACCTCCCTAGTCTTGAACTCCATCCCTCTAGCAATGAAAGACAAAACTCGATTAGCCTTCTGAATCACCTGTTGCACCTGCACACCAACTTTTTGCGACTCGTGCACCAGCACACCCAGGTCCCTCTGCACAGCAGCATGTTTTAACATCTTACCGTTTAAATAATAATCCATTCTGCTGTTATTCCTCCCAAAATGGATAGCCTCACACTTGGCAACATTGAATTCCATCTGCCAGACCCTAGCCCATTCACCTAACCTATCCAAATCCTTTTGCAGACTTCCGGTATCCTCTGCACTTTTTGCTTTACTACTCATCTTAGTGTCGTCTGCAAACTTTGACACATTGCACTTGGTCCCCAACTCCAAATCATCTATGTAAATTGTGAACAACTGCGGGCCCAACACTGATCCTTGAGGGACCCCACTAGTTACAGGTTGCCAACCAGAGAAACACCCATTTATCCCCACTCTCTGCTTTCTGTTAGTTAACCAATCCTCTACCCATGCTACCACTTTACCCTCAATGCCATGCATCTTTAGTTTATGCAGCAACCTTTTGTGTGGCACCTTGTCAAAAGCTTTCTGGAAATCCAGATATACCACATCCATTGGCTCCCCGTTATTTACTGCACTGGTAACGTCCTCAAAAAATTCTACTAAATTAGTCAGACACGACCTACCCTTTGTGAACCCATGCTGCGTCTGCCCAATGGGACAATTTCCCTCCAGGTGCCCTGTTATTTCCTCAATGATAGATTCCAGCATTTTCCCTACAACCGAAGTTAAGCTTACCGGCCTATCTGCCGACCGCTTTCTGCCGACCTCCTTTTTTAAACAGTGGTGTCACGTTGCTACTTTCCAATCCTCTGGGACCACCCCAGAGTCTAGTGAATTTTGATAAATTATCACTAGTGCGTTTACAATTTCCCTAGCCATCATTAACACTCTGGGATGCATCCCATCAGGGCCAGGAGACTTGTCTACCTTTAACCCCATTAGCTTGCCCAATACTGCCTCCTTAGTGATTACAATCATCTCAAGGTCCTCACCTATCATATCTTTATTTCCATCAGTCACTGGCATGTTATTTGTGTCCTCCACTGTGAAGACTGACCCAAAAAACCTGTTCAGCTCCTCAGCCATATCCCCGTCTCCTATTATTAAATCTCCCTTCTCATCTTCCAAAGGACCAATATTTACCTTAGCCACTCTTTTTTGTCTTATATATTTGTAGAAGCTTTTACTATCTGCTTTTATGTTCTGAGCCAGTTTACTTTACTCTTTATAGCTTTTTTAGTAGCTTTCTGTTGTCCCCGAAAGACTTCCCAGTCCTCTAGTCTCCCACTAATTTTTGCCACTTTGTATGTTTTTACCTTCAATTTGATACTCTCCCTCACCTCCTTAGATATCCACGGTCGATTTTTCCCCTTTCTACCGTCTTTCCTTTTTGTCGGTATGAACCTTTTCTGAACACTGAAAGATCGTTTGGAACGTTCTCCACTGTTCCTCAACTGCTTCACCATGAAGTCTTTGCTCCCAGTCTACCTTAGCTAGTTCTTCTCTCATCCCATTGTAATCGCCTTTGCTTAAGCACAAAACACTAGTGTTTGATTTTACCTTGTCATCCTCCAACTGTATTTTAAATTCCACCATATTGTGGTCGCTCCTTCCAAGAGGATCCCGAACTATGAGATCATTAATCAATCCTGCCCCATTACACAGGACCAGATCTAGGACCGCTTGTTCCCTTGTAGGTTCCATTACATACTGTTCCAGGAAATTATCCCGGACACATTCTATAAACTCCTCCTCAAGGCTGCCTTTACCAACCAGGTTAAACCAATCGACATGCAGATTAAAATCCCCCATGATAACTGCTGTACCATTTCTACATGCATCTGTTATTTCTTTGCTTATTGCCTGCTCTACCATCCTGTTACTACTCCTTTCAGTGACCTTTTCGCCTTACTATTCCTGATTTCCACCCAAATGGATTCAACCTTGTCTTCCATAGCACCAATATCATCCCTTACTGTTGCCCGGATGCCATCCTTAAACAACAAAGCTACACCACCGCCCTTACCGTCCATTCTATCCTTTCGTATAGTCTGATACCCTTGGATATTTAACTCCCAGTCGTGACCATCCTTTAACCATGTTTCAGTAATGGCCACTAAATCATAGTCATTCACGATGATATGCGCCATCGACTCATTCACCTTATTCCGTATACTACGAGCATTCAGGTAAAGTACACTTATGCTGTTTTTTATGTCATTGTTATGAATCCTAACACCTTGATCAGTAACTTTTCGCAAATTATTTTTCCTCTTACCCTTTCTCCTAATTTTCCTTGTCTTTGAACCCATATCTCTACGTAACCTGCTGCCTTGCTCTCCATTAACCATTATACTGTCCATAGCTTTACCCTCCCCCCCCCCCCCCCCCCCCCCAAAAAAATATCTACCTTAATATTTTTCAAGACGCCCAACACCTCGTCTTTTTGGATCTCAATGTGACCCAGGCTATCTACACACCCTTCTCCAGACTCAACATCTACCAATTCCTTCTCTTTGGTGAATACTGATGCAAAGTATTCATTTAGTACCTCGCCCATTTCTCTGGCTCCACACATAGATTCCCTTGCCTATCCTTCAGTGGGCCAACCCTTTCCCTGGCTACCCTCTTGCTTTTTATGTACGTGTAAAAAGCCTTGGGATTTTCCTTAACCCTATTTGCCAATGACTTTTCGTGACCCCTTCTAGCCCTCCTGACTCCTTGCTTAAGTTCTTTCCTACTTTCCTTGTATTCCACACAGGCTTCGTCTGTTCCCAGCCTTTTAGCCCTGACAAATGCCTCCTTTTTCTTTTTGACGAGGCCTACAATATCTCTCGTTATCCAAGGTTCCCGAAAATTGCCGTATTTATCCTTCTTCCTCACAGGAACATGCCGTTCCTGAATTCCCCTTAGGCTATCCCCCCCGACAGTATCCAACCAGGGGAAAACAGCAGCAGCCAGAGCAGTGGCACCACGGCTGGCTCTGATGTTCAGAAGGGAGGGTCAAAGCGCAGAAGAGTAATAGTAATAGGGGACTCTATAGTCAGGGGCACAGATAGGCGCTTCTGTGGACGTGAAAGAGACTCCAGGATGGTATGTTGCCTCCCTGGTGCCAGGGTCCAGGATGTCTCCGAACGGGTAGAGGGAATCCTGAAGGGGGAGGGCAAACAGGCAGAGGTTGTTGTACATATTGGTACTAACGACATAGGCAGGAAGGGGCATGAGGTCCTGCAGCAGGAGTTCAGGGAGCGAGGCAGAAAGTTAAAAGACAGGACCTCGAGGGTTGTAATCTCGGGATTACTCCCTGTGCCACGTGCCAGTGAGGCTAGAAATAGGAAGATAGAGCAGATAAAAACGTGGCTAAACAGCTGGTGTAGGAGGGAGGGTTTCCATTATCTGGACCACTGGGAGCTCTTCCGGAGCAGGTGTGACCTGTATAAGAAGGACAGGTTGCATCTAAACCGGAGAGGCATAAATATCCTGGCCGCGAGGTTTGCTAGTGTCACACGGGAGGGTTTAAACTAGTATGGCAGGAGGGTGGGCACGGGAGCAATAGGTCAGAAGGTGAGAGCATTGAGGGAGAACTAGGGAATAGGGACAGTGTGGCTCTGAGGCAGAGCAGACGGGGAGAAGTTGCTGAACACAGCGGGTCTGGTGGCCTGAAGTGCATATGTTTTAATGCAAGGAGCATTACGGGTAAGGCAGATGAACTCAGAGCTTGGATTAGTACTTGGAACTATGATGTTGTTGCCATTACAGAGACCTGGTTGAGGGAAGGGCAGGATTGGCAGCTAAACGTTCCAGGATTTAGATGTTTCAGGCGGGATAGAGGGGGATGTAAAAGGGGAGGCGGAGTTGCGCTACTTGTTCGGGAGAATATCACAGCTGTACTGCGAGAGGACACCTCAGAGGGCAGTGAGGCTATATGGGTAGAGATCAGGAATAAGAAGGGTGCAGTCACAATGTTGGGGGTATACTACAGGCCTCCCAACAGCCAGCGGGAGATAGAGGAGCAGATAGGTAGACAGATTTTGGAAAAGAGTAAAAACAACAGGGTTGTGGTGATGGGAGACTTCAACTTCCCCAATATTGACTGGGACTCACTTAGTGCCAGGGGCTTAGACGGGGCGGAGTTTGTAAGGAGCATCCAGGAGGGCTTCTTAAAACAATATGTAGACAGTCCAACTAGGGAAGGGGCGGTACTGGACCTGGTATTGGGGAATGAGCCCGGCCAGGTGTAGATGTTTCAGTAGGGGAGCATTTCGGTAACAGTGACCACAATTCAGTAAGTTTTAAAGTACTGGTGGACAAGGATAAGAGTGGTCCGAGGATGAATGTGCTAAATTGGGGGAAGGCTTATTATAACAATATTAGGCGGGAACTGAAGAACCTAGATGGGGGGTGGATGTTTGAGGGCAAATCAACATCTGACATGTGGGAGGCTTTCAAGTGGCAGTTGAAAGGAATACAGGACCGGCATGTTCCTGTGAGTAAGAAAGATAAATACAGCAATTTTCGGGAACCTTGGATGACGAGTGATATTGTCGGCCTCGTCAAAAAGAAAAAGGAGGCATTTGTCAGGGCTAAAAGGCTGGGAACAGACGAAGCCTGCGTGGAATATAAGGAAAGTAGGAAGGAACTTAAGCAAGGAGTCAGGAGGGCTAGAAGGGGTCACGAAAAGTCATTGGCAAATAGGGTTAAGGAAAATCCCAAGGCTTTTTACACGTACATAAAAAGCAAGAGGGTAGCCAGGGAAAGGGTTGGCCCACTGAAGGATAGGCAAGGGAATCTATGTGTGGAGCCAGAGGAAATGGGCGAGATACTAAATGAATACTTTGCATCAGTATTCACCAAAGAGAAGGAATTGGTAGATGTTGAGTCTGGAGAAGGGGGTGTAGATAGCCTGGGTCACATTGTGATCCAAAAAGACGAGGTGTTGGGTGTCTTAAAAAATATTAAGGTAGATAAGTCCCCAGGGCCTGATGGGATCTACCCCAGAATACTGAAGGACGCTGGAGAGGAAATTGCTGAGGCCTTGACAGAAATCTTTGGATCCTCGCTGTCTTCAGGGGATGTCCCGGAGGACTGGAGAATAGCCAATGTTGTTCCTCTGTTTAAGAAGGGTAGCAAGGATAATCCCGGGAACTACAGGCCGGTGAGCCTTACTTCAGTGGTAGGGAAATTACTGGAGAGAATTCTTCGAGACAGGATCTACTCCCATTTGGAAGCAAATGGACGTATTAGTGAGAGGCAGCACGGTTTTGTGAAGGGGAGGTCGTGTCTCACTAACTTGATAGAGTTTTTCGAGGAGGTCACTAAGATGATTGATGCAGGTAGGGCAGTAGATGTTGTCTATATGGACTTCAGTAAGGCCTTTGACAAGGTCCCTCATGGTAGACTAGTACAAAAGGTGAAGTCACACGGGATCAGGGGTGAGCTGGCAAGGTGGATACAGAACTGGCTAGGCCATAGAAGGCAGAGAGTAGCAATGGAGGGATACTTTTCTAATTGGAGGGCTGTGACCAGTGGTGTTCCACAGGGATCAGTGCTGGGACCTTTGCTCTTTGTAGTATATATAAATGATTTGGAGGAAAATGTAACTGGTCTAGACGACACAAAGGTTGGTGGAATTGCGGATAGCGATGAGGACTGTCGGAGGATACAGCAGGATTTATATTGTCTGGAGACTTGGGCGGAGAGATGGCAGATGGAGTTTAATCCGGACAAATGTGAGGTAATGCATTTTGGAAGGTCTAATGCAGGTAGGGAATATCCAGTGAATGGTAGAACCCTCAAGAGTATTGAAAGTCAAAGAGATCTAGGAGTACAGGTCCACAGGTCATTGAAAGGGGCAACACAGGTGGAGAAGGTAGTCAAGAAGGCATACGGCATGCTTGCCTTCATTGGCCGGGGCATTGAGTATAAGAATTGGCAAGTCATGTTGCAGCTGTATAGAACCTTAGTTAGGCCACACTTGGAGTATAGTGTTCAATTCTGGTCACCACACTACCAGAAGGATGTGGAGGCTTTAGAGAGGGTGCAGAAGAGATTTACCAGAATGTTGCCTGGTATGGAGGGCATTAGCTATGAGGAGCGATTGAATAAACTCGGTTTGTTTTCACTGGAACGAAGGAGGTTGAGGGGAGACCTG
The DNA here is from genome assembly GCF_047496885.1 of Scyliorhinus torazame. Lineage (NCBI taxonomy): Eukaryota > Metazoa > Chordata > Chondrichthyes > Carcharhiniformes > Scyliorhinidae > Scyliorhinus > Scyliorhinus torazame. The sequence continues at coordinate 89,988,981 of NC_092710.1, read as the reverse complement.
ATAGAGGTATACAAAATTATGAGGGGCATAGACAGAGTGGATAGTCAGAGGCTTTTCCCCAGGGTAGAGGGGTCAATTACTAGGGGGCATAGGTTTAAGGTGAGAGGGGCAAGGTTTAGAGTAGATGTACGAGGCAAGTTTTTTTACGCAGAGGGTAGTGGGTGCCTGGAACTCGCTACCGGAGGAGGTAGTGGAAGCAGGGACGATAGGGACATTTAAGGGGCATCTTGACAAATATATGACTAGGATGGGAATAGAAGGATACGGACCCAGGAAGTGTAGAAGATTGTAGTTTAGTCGGGCAGCATGGTCGGCACGGGCTTGGAGGGCCGAAGGGCCTGTTCCTGTGCTGTACATTTCTTTGTTCTTTGTTGTCCTTTCAACTGACACTTGAAAGCCTCCCACATGTCAGATGTTGATTTGCCCTCAAACATCCGCCCCCAATCTAGGTTCTTCAGTTCCTGCCTAATGTTATAATGAGCCTTCCCCCAATTTAGCACATTCACCCTAGGACCACTCTTATCCTTGTCCACTAGCACTTTAAAACTTACTGAATTGTGGTCACTGTTCCCAAAATGCTCCCCTACTGAAACTTCTACCACCTGGCCGGGCTCATTCCCCAATACCAGGTCCAGTACCGCCCCTTCCCTAGTTGGACTGTCTACATATTGTTTTAAGAAGCCCTCCTGGATGCTCCTTACAAACTCTGCCCCATCTAAGCCCCTGGCACTAAGTGAGTCCCAGTCAATATTGGGGAAGTTGAAGTCTCCCATCACCACAACCCTGTTGTTTTTACTCTTTTCCAAACTCTGTCCACCTATCTGCTCTTCTACCTCCCGCTGGCTGTTGGGAGGCCTGTAGTAAACCCCCAACATTGTGACTGCACCCTTCTTATTCCTGATCTCTACCCATATAGCCTCGCTGCCCTCTGAGGTGTCCTCCCGTAGTACAGCTGTGATATCTTCCCTAACCAGTAGCGCAACTCCGCCACCCCTTTTGCATCCCCCTCTATCCCGCCTGAAACATCTAAATCCTGGAACGTTTAGCTGCCAATCCTGCCCTCCCCTCAACCAGGTCTCTGTAATGGCAACAACATCATAGTTCCAAGTACTAATCCAAGCTCTAAGTTCATCTGCCTTACCCGTAATACTTCTTGCATTAAAACATATGCACTTCAGGCCACCACACCCGCTGTGTTCAGCAACTTCTCCCTGTCTGCTCTGCCTCAGAGCCACACTGTCCCTATTCCCTAGTTCTCCCTCAATGCTCTCACCTTCTGACCTATTGCTTCCGTGCCCACCCCCCTGCCATACTAGTTTAAACCCTCCCGTGTGACACTACCAAACCTCGCAGCCAGGATATTTATGCCACTCCAGTTTAGATGCAACCCGTCCTGCTTATAAAGGTCACACCTGCCCCGGAAGAGCTCCCAGTGGTCCAGATAACGGAAACCCCTGGAGGTCCTGTCTTTTAACTTTCTGCCTAGCTCCCTGAACTCCTGCTGCAGGACCTCATGCCCCTTCCTGCCTACGTCGTTAGTACCAATATGTACAACAACCTCTGCCTGTTTGCCCTCCCCCTTCAGGATGCCGTCTACCCGTTTGGAGACATCCTGGACCCTGGCACCAGGGAGGCAACATACCATCCTGGAGTCTCTTTCACATCCACAGAAACGCCTTTCTGTGCCCCTGACTATAGAGTCCCCTATTACTATTGCTCTTCTGCGCTTTGACCCTCCCTTCTGAACATCAGAGCCAGCCGTGGTGCCACTGCTCTGGCTGCTGCTTTTTTTCCCCTGATAGGCTATCCCCCCCTACAGTATCCAAAGAGGTATACCTGTTCGAGAGGGGGACAACCACAGGGGATTCCTGCACTGACTGCCTGCCCTTTCTGGTGGTCACCCATTTCTCTACCTGCACCTTGGGTGTGACCACATTTATATAACTGCGATCTTTACGCCACCTGCATGCTCCTAAGTGCATCCAATTGCTGCTCATCCAATTGCTGCTCCAACCGAACCATGCGATCTGTGAGGAGCTCCAGTTGGGTGCACTTTCTGCAGATGAAGCCATCTGAGACGCTGGAAGCCTCCCGGAGCTGCCACATCTCACAGTCAGAGCACTGCACCCCTCTAACTGACATTGCGTCAATTAATTCGTAAATTAAAGTTAAAAGTTAAACATTTTTTTAAAAAGTTACTGTTAACTATCTGTTTCCTAGCACTAGATATCTACTATAAATGTGAAAGCTAAATATAGTACTCTCCGATCTCTGGCTTAGATACCCCTCTAAATTATAATTAAGTAATTATGTTTAATTAGTTCCCAATGCTTAATTTTTTTAATTTAGTGTAGATTGTCAACCAGCCACTCCGGTCACAGCTTTTCTGTGATGTCACTTCAGTTTCTCCCCCCCCCCCCCCCACACACACACACACACACACACACACACACACAATTTGAAAAGGTAATAAAAGTAAAAATGAGTAAAAATCACTTGCTTACCTTCTGAGGGTCTCAGATGTTCTCAGGTTCTCTCCCTGCTGATTAAAAGTTACAGGCCAGAAGAAAGAGAGAACAAAACAGTCGGGAAAAGCACCTTCTCCCACTCTGCACCGAATTACCTCACTGCACCAAATTACCAAATTCTCACTCTGTCTGTGTCTCACTCACTCAGGCTGTGTCTCCTTGACCATCGGAACGCATGGGCAGAAAGACAAAGGGAATGTAAATAGTGGAGATAATGACTAAGAATGGTGCTGATAGTGGCACATTAACAGATCAGAATATGTTAATGGGAGAACAGAGGTAAGCAGTGATTCAAAGAACAATTTGTATAAGGGGCCAGAAGATCCAAGTGGGGTGAAGTGGGGGATGGGAGACAATGGTGAGGAATAAACAGATCGATGGAAGAAATGGAAATACAAATGGGATGAAGGTGGAGGAGAGAGTTCACAGTCTGAAATTGTTGAACTCAATGTTAAGTCTGGAAGGCTGTAATGTGCCTAATCGGAAGATGAGATGTTGTTCCTCCAGTTTGCGCTGAGCTTCACTGGAACGTTGCAGCAGGCCAGGGACAGACATGTAGATGAGAGCAGGATGGTGAGTTGAAGCCTGTCCGAATACCTCCTTATGTGCCTCAGTGTCAGACTCGATTTGATAATCACTCCTGTGGGGCACCTAGAAATATTTGACTACGTTAAAGTCATTTTATAAATATGATGTGGAGATGTCGGTGTTGGACTGGGGTGGGCACACATGATGAAGGAGCTGCGCTCCGAAAGCTAGTGATTCGAAAACAAACCTGTTGGACTTTAATCTGGTGTTGTAAGACTTCTTGCTTTATAAATACAAATTGTTTTTTCCTACCTCATCACATCCCTTTCAATATTATGAGCCTTGTTTTATGGCCATGCCTCCTAACACTAATATACACAAGGTTACCTTCCCCACTGTTCTAAGTGAGTTTTTACTGGATTTGCCAGTCTTTTATAAATTCAGCAACGGCAGTAATTTGCTTTTATCTTGGTGTTTAATTCACAGCCAGGAATGCCTACCCTGAAGTACTTCTCTTCTCTCCGACTGGATGTCTGTTTGTCTGTTTTCCCCTGTCCACCTTCATTGGCTTCCATCTCCCCTTTCAGAACCATATTTCCTTCCTCAGCGATTGTCTCCATGTCTGATTTATCCCACTTGGATTCCAACTCAAGTTCCACCCCATATGTTTTGAATCCATTCTGGTTTTCCCTCATCCCACTTGAGCCATCTGTGCCATGTTCCCTCTTCCAAGTTGTCTTTTGACACACTGTTTACCTCTGTTCTGCCATTAAAACCTTCTGATCTCTTAATGTGTCACTTTCTTGGCCTTGATCACCACCATTTACATTCCCTTTGTCTTTCTGTCCACGACGTGGAGATGCCGGCGTTGGACGGGGGGGTGGGGGGCACAGTAAGAAATCTTAAAACACCAGGTTAAAGTCCAACAGGTTTATTTCGAATCACTAGCTTTCGGAGAGCAGCTCTTTCACCTGATGAAGGTGCTATATAAATTTGAAGGACTTTCCCTAAAGTGGGCAATCTACGTTTCTCATTGGCTCTCCAGCCAGCAGCCAGGAACCCCTGTCATTCCATAAAACTCCCCCCATATTTACAGTTTCAGACAGGCAAGGATCTTCATTTGATCTAGCCCACTTCTTCATTGGTGACTTTTTAATAACTCTGGCTGTCATTTGTTGAAAAAATCTGAAGTAGATGTTTGCCACTGGTGTCGATAATGTGCTGCACTTTGCCAGTCAGTGAGATAGAGATGATGGGACTTATGACAGACCGACAGCAGATGATGGGCGTGATCCACCGGCCGAGTTGCTGTCACTTGAGCACGGTGCGGCCGGTGAATGCCAGGAGAGCCCTCTCACGGGCTTCCCGACTGTCCTCACGCCTTGCTAGATTCACCCAAGTCCCGTGAGGCATCCGAGTCCGAATATGCGGGACTAAATGGTGTTACTTATCCGGCATCCACCAGCCTCCCTCGATTCTCTGTCCTTCCTAGTGAGGCTGCACTGGGCACTGTTCAGCACTGGTCCACACAAATGTGGACGCAGGGGGGGGTCTCCTGGGCCATAAGGACCTCTGGGTGGTCAGTGTGGGGTGGCCCCCTGACCCTCCACTGGGATGCGGGGCACCTTGGCACTGCCAAGCTACAGGAGCACTGCCTGGGTGACATGGTGGCAATGCAAGGGTTCCCAAGTGCCAGGGTGGGTGGGTTTGAAGGGTGGGGACACGCAAGGCAGATCAGTAGGAGCCTCCATGAGGTTGGGGGGGGGGTTAAAGGTGAGTGTCCTGGAAGGGAGGGGATGCTGTAGGGGGGGGGGTCTGAAGAGGGCTGTCCTCACTTGGGGTGTGTGGGGTAGTGCCCATGGATGGGGGGGACCCACAAGCTCACTTAGAGATCAGAGCACCCTTTCAAAATGGCTGCCCAATCTCTTGAGTTCAGCTCCCCAGTGCTAAAAGTGTGGAGTAAACCGCATTGAATAGCGGTGGGGAACTCGTCGGAGAGCCGGATGGAAACTCCCTGAAAAATGCGCCACAACTGAACGAAGTCATTTTTCCGGAGAATTGCGCCGATCTGTCTTTTCCAGCCAAAACATTCTATTTATTGAGCAAGCAGCGTCATTTTAAAGAGTCGCTGTGAACTGCAGCAAACAGAACATGGTTGAAACGACAACAAAGTCTATTGATAAAAGCAGATTAAATTCTACTGCTATGTGCAATGAGTGGATAGTTTCAATCAGATTGTTTGTGAATTCAATCTCTGTCATTTCAACAGTGCAGTCTCCAGGTGTGATGGCAAGGGGAATTATCCATTCACCTCAATTCTCACCAGGACATAATGCTGTCATGAAATGCAGCCAAAAGTATCCGTCTAATTCCTTCATGAAGACCATTTAAATGTTCTTGTTCCACCACTCAGGCCAGTGATCTGTGCCATATGGGATGTGGTCATCGGTGCCTCGGCCAGCATTTACTGTCCTCGAAAAGGTGGTGGTGAACCCTCTTCCTGAAGCGAAGGTGGAGGGACATCAGGGCCAGGAAGGGAAATCACAGGCCCCAGTGCTTCTCCTGTTTCCAGGAATACCAGAGGCGGGATTCTCCGAGCCTGCACCGGTCCAGAGAATCGGTGTTCACGACGGAAAGTCGTGCAACGCCAGTCCGACGGCGTTTTACTATTCTCCGAACAAGCGAAGAGCGATTCTCCAGGCTCCCGGCGATACTGTGGCCCGGTTCTAATGTGGTTATAAAAATCGTCGGCCAGGCGTGCTGGCTGACGATGCGGCAGCAGGAGGAAGGGGTCGGCGTGGTGGGGGGACGGGACCTAGGGCTGGCTGACGGATACAGCCGTGGCTGGAGGGAGAGGGGGGGAGGCCCTCTAGATTTGGGTGTGGGGAGGACAGCCCTGGCGGCCGGGAGCGGCCCGCAGTGGCAGGGCAGTGCCAAAGCCACGGACCCCATTATGGCGGCCAGGCTGATGGGCACCGACCCCGGGCGCAGGCCTCCCGGTCGTATGGATGGGTGCCGGACCCTCCATGGGGCGGCCCTCCCAGCCAGCAGCACCCACTGGCGGGTACCCACGGCAGCCCCGGTGAGGGCCGTGCCATTCACCGGTGGTGCTGGCAGGATGGACGGGCAACAGGAGTCGGGACACCGAAGTGGTGGGCGGGGGTGGAGGGCAAGCTGCCAATCAGGGCGGCCATGTAACCTATGGCACCTGGTTGTGGAGTGGGTCATGCGCAATGGTTAAACTTGTTGTCTACCCCCCCGCCCCTTGCAGACCATAATGTTTGGGCAACAGCCAGCGATGTTGGTCGCCGTGGCGGGGGTCGCTGCCCTGCAGGCAGCCCTTGTGGCAGCGTCAGTGCAGGCGGCTCAGTGGCAGCGGAGGCTGCAGCAGAGGGACGGGCTGCAAAGGGGCAGGTAGCAGCTGCTCAGGCTGGAGGGCCGCGTGCCCGACAGGCGCAGGAGGAGGAAGAAGAGGACCACGATGAGGGCGAGACACAGGATGAGGATACCGATGAGGAGAGGGGGAGGAGGAGGTGGTGCCACAGCGACGGAGGCGCCCGATGTACCGGCACCCATAAGTCCTTCAATAACCTCCCGGACAGGGCATGTAGGAGGAGACTCCGGGTGAGCTGGGAAACCATCGCCCATATCTGCCACCTAATGGCACACCTGGCACCGCATGGGACTGGGGGAGGACACCCTCTCTCTGTGGCCATGAAGGTGACGGTCGCCCTGAACTTCTACGTGACGGGGTCGTTCAGTCGCCGAGTGGGGATCTGTCCGGCATCTGTGCACAGGTGCATCCGTGCAGTGACGACGCCCTGTACGACATCGCGGAGCGCTACATTCAGTTCCTCTGTGGACCGCGTCCACCAGGATGCCCGGGCAGCGGGCTTCGCTGCCGTGGCCAGGATACCTATGGGCTGGGGTGAGTGGGGGGGGGGGGCTGGGGTGAGTGGGGGGGGGGGGCTGGGGTGAGTGGGGGGGGGGGGCTGGGGTGAGTGGGGGGGGGGGGGCTGGGGTGAGTGGGGGGGGGGCTGGGCTGAGTGGGGGGGGGGGCTGGGGTGAGTGGGGGGGGGGCTGGGCTGAGTGGGGGGGGGCTGGGCTGAGTGTGGGGGGGGCTGGGCTGAGTGAGGGGGGGGCTGGGCTGAGTGAGGGGGGGGCTGGGCTGAGTGAGGGGGGGGCTGGGGTGAGTGAGGGGGGGGCTGGGGTGAGTGAGGGGGGGGGCTGGGGTGAGTGAGGGGGGGGGCTGGGGTGAGTGGGGGGGGGCTGGGCTGAGTGTGGGGGGGGGGCTGGGGTGAGTGGGGGGGGGGCTGGGGTGAGTGGGGGGGGGGCTGGGCTGAGTGGGGGGGGGGCTGGGCTGAGTGTGGGGGGGGGGCTGGGCTGAGTGTGGGGGGGGCTGGGCTGAGTGTGGGGGGGGCTGGGCTGAGTGAGGGGGGGGCTGGGCTGAGTGAGGGGGGGCTGGGCTGAGTGAGGGGGGGGCTGGGGTGAGTGAGGGGGGGGGCTGGGGTGAGTGAGGGGGGGGGCTGGGGTGAGTGAGGGGGGGGGCTGGGGTGAGTGAGGGGTGGGGGGCTGGGGTGAGTGGGGGGGGGGGCTGGGCTGAGTGAGGGGGGTGGCTGGGCTGAGTGAGGGGGGTGGCTGGGCTGAGTGAGGGGGGGGGGCTGGGGTGAGTGAGGGGGGGGGGCTGGGGTGAGTGAGGGGGGGGCTGGGGTGAGTGAGGGGTGGGGGGCTGGGGTGAGTGAGGGGTGGGGGGCTGGGGTGAGTGGGGGGGGGGCTGGGGTGAGTGGGGGGGGGGCTGGGGTGAGTGGGGGGGGGCTGGGGTGAGGGGGGGGGGGCTGGGGTGAGTGGGGGGGGGCTGGGGTGAGTGGGGGGGGGCTGGGGTGAGTGGGGGGGGGCTGGGGTGAGTGGGGGGGGGCTGGGGTGAGTGGGGGGGGGCTGGGGTGAGTGGGGGGGGGCTGGGGTGAGTGGGGGGGGCTGGGGTGGGGTGGGGGGTGCGAGGGGGTGGAGTGGGGGGGGCGAGGGGGTGGGGTGGGGGGAGGGGTGGGGGGTGGAGTGGGGTGGGGGGTGGAGTGGGGTGGGGGGGTGGGGTGGGGGGGCTGGGGTGAGGAGGTGGAGCGGCGTGTGGAGGCTGGGGTGAGGGGGTGGCTAGGGTGGGGCGGAGTGGGGGGGCTGGGGTGAGGGGGTGGGGTGGATTGGGGGGGCTGGGGTGAGGGGGTGGGGTGGAGTGGGGGGGGCTGGGGTGAGGGGGTGGGGTGGAGGGGGTGGAGTGGGGTGGGGGTGGTGGAGTGGGGGGGTGAGGAGGTGGAGCGGGGTGGGTGAGGCGGGGGGTGAAGGGTTGGGGCGGAGTGGGGCGGAGTGGGGCGGAGGGGGCGGAGTGGGGCGAGGGGGCGGAGTGGGGTGAGGGAGCGGGGTGAGGGGGTGGAGTGGGGTGAGGTGAGGGGGGGATGGAGTGGAGTGAGGTGGTGGAGTGGTGGGGTGGAGGGGTGAGGGGTGGGGGGGCGGGGGGTGAAGGGTTGGGGCGGAGGGGGGCGGAGTGGGGCGAGGGGGCGGAGTGGGGTGAGGGAGCGGGGTGAGGGGTGGAGTGGGGTGAGGTGAGGGGGGGATGGAGTGGAGTGAGGTGGTGGAGTGGTGGGGTGGAGGGGTGAGGGGTGGGGGAGGGGGCGTGGGGTGGGGGGGCGGGTGAGGGGTGGGGGAGGGGGCGTGGGGTGGGGGGGCGGGGGGGAGGTGGGGTGCGGGGGGGCTGGGGTGGGGGGGGTGGAGCGGTGCGGGGGGGGCTAGGGTGCGGGGGGGGGGCTGGGGTGGGGAGCGGTGCGGGAGGGGCTGGGGTAAGTGGGTGGAGCGGAGTGTGGGGGAGAGGCCTGGGTGTGGGGGGGGAGGCTGGGGTGTGGGGAGGGAGAGGCTGGGGTGTGGGGGGGGGGGAGAGGCTGGAGTGTGGGTAGGGGGGGGAGGCTGGGGTGTGGGGGGGGGGGAGGCTGGGGTGTGGGGAGGGAGAGGCTGGGGTGTGGGGGGGGGGGAGAGGCTGGAGTGTGGGGGGGGGGAGAGGCTGGGGTGTGGGGAGGGAGAGGCTGGGGTGTGGGGGGGGGGAGAGGCTGGAGTGTGGGTAGGGGGGGGAGGCTGGGGTGTGGGGGGGGGGGAAGAGGCTGGGGTGTGGGGGGGGGAGAGGCTGGGGTGTGGGGGGGGAGGCTGGGGTGTGGGGGGGGGGTGAGAGGCTGGGGTGTGGGGGGGGAGAGGCTGGGCTGTGGGGGGGGCAGGCTGGGGTGTGGGGGGGGGCGGAGGCTGGGGTGTGGGGGGGGGGGAGGCTGGGGTGTGGGGGGGGAGGCTGGGGTGTGGAGGGGGAGGCTGGGGTGTGGGGGGGAGGCTAAGGAAAGGGGGACACCGGAGGGGGAGGCAGAGATAGTGGTGGCGATGAATGCAGAGAAGGCATTCGATAGAGTGGAGTGGAGTGGGACTATTTGGGAGGTGCTGAAGAGATTTGGGTTCGGGGAGCGGTTCAATAGATGGGTTAGACTCCTGTACGGGGCCCCGGTGGCAAGCGTTGTTACAAATAGGCAAAGATCGGGTTACTTCCGATTACATAGGGGTACAAGACAGGGGTGCCCCCTGTCCCCGTTACTGTTCGCGTTGGCAATTGAGCCATTGGCCATAGCGCTGAGGGACTATAAGAAGTGGAGGGGGTTGCTTAGAGGGGGAGAGGAACATCGAGTGTCACTATACGCAGACGATTTACTGCTATATGTTGCGGACCCAGTAGAGGGGATGCCAGAGGTAATGCAGATACTCAGGGAGTTTGGAGAGTTCTCGGGATATAAATTAAATATGGGAAAGAGCGAACCTTTTGTGATGCACCCCGGGGAACAGGGCATGGGGATAGATGCTGTGCCGCTGAGGAGAGTGACAGGGAATTTTCGATACCTGGGGATTCAGGTGGCCAGAAACTGGGGAACCCTACACAAACTTAACCTGACGCGACTGGTAGAGCAGATGGAGGAAGACCTTAAGAGGTGGGATATGGTGCCCCTGTCATTGGCGGGCAGAGTACAGACGGTCAAGATGGTGGTCCTCCCGAGGTTTCTTTTCGTGTTTCAGTGCCTCCCCATCCTGATTACTAAGGCCTTTTTTAAAAAAATAGATAGGAGCATTACGAGCTTTGTATGGGCGGGAAAGACCCCGAGGGTAAAGAGGGGGTTCCTGCAGCGCAGTAGGGACAGAGGGGGATTGGCACTGCCGAGTCTGAATGACTACTATTGGGCCGCCAATGTGTCGATGGTCCGTAAGTGGATGAGGGAAGAGGAAGGTGCGGCGTGGAAAAGGCTGGAGATGGCGTCCTGTAAGGGAACAAGCCTGAAAGCGCTGGTGACGGCGCCGCTACCGTTCTCCCCGAAAAGGTACACCACAAACCCAGTGGTGGTGGCGACCTTGAAGATCTGTGGGCAGTGGAGACGACACGGGGGAGTGACGGGTGCCTCGGTGTGGTCCCCGATAAGGAATAACCACAGGTTTGTCCTGGGGAGGATAGATGGGGGATTTCAATGTTGGCAGCGAGCAGGAATTAGGAAGCTGAAGGACCTGTTTGTGGACGGGACGTTTGCGAGTTTGGGAGCATTGGAAGAAAAATATAAGTTGCCACCAGGGAATGCCTTCCGATACATGCAAGTGAGGGCATTTATGAGGCAACAGGTGAGGGAATTTCCGCAGCTCCCGACGCAAGGGATCCAGGATAGAGTGATTTCGGGGGCATGGGTTGGAGAAGGTAAAGTGTCGGAAATATACAGGGAGATGAGAGACGAGGGGGAGACGATGTTAGAGGAGCTGCAGGGAAAATGGGAAGAGGAGCTGGGGGAAGAGATTGAGGAGGGGCTGTGGGCAGATGCCCTAAGCAGGGTAAATTCCTCGTCCTCATGTGCCAGGCTTAGCCTGATTCAATTTAAGGTTCTACACAGGGCGCATATGACGGGAGCAAGACTGAGCAGGTTTTTTGGGGTGGAGGATAGGTGTGGGAGGTGCTCGGGAAGCTCGGCGAACCACACCCACATGTTCTGGTCGTGTCCGGCACTGCATGAGTTCTGGGAGGGTGTGGCAAGAGTGGTCTCAAAGGTGGTGGGGGTCCGGGTCAAACCAAGCTGGGGGTTAGCTATATTTGGGGTTGCAGAAGAACCGGGAGTGCAGGAGGCGAAAGAGGCCGACGTTCTGGCCTTTGCGTCCCTAGTAGCCCGGCGAAGGATTCTACTTGTGTGGAAAGAAGCGAAGCCCCCGGGCTTGGAGGCCTGGATAAACGATATGGCAGGGTTCATAAGACTGGAGCGAATAAAATATGCGTTAAGAGGATCGGCTCAGGGGTTCACCAGGCGGTGGCAACCGTTCCTTGACTATCTCGCGGAACGATAATGGAAAAACAGAAAGGATAGCAGCAGCAACCCTGGGGGGGGGGGTGGGGGGCTATTCCGTGCTTTTGTTTTTTGCCAGTTGTTGATATTTGCTTTTTGTTTATCTCTTTTTTTCATTTGTTGTTAGTTTAATATATTATTTAAATAACGTTTAATGCATATTCCTTTATTGTAAAAACGGAAAATCTCTGTTTGAAAAATGTCAATAAAATATTTATTTTTTAAAAAATCATGCAAAATATTTCAGCCCCTTTGAAGATTCACCAATTACTTCACCAAACAATAACAGAACAGTCCGTTGGCAACTGGTCACAGATACTGTCTGAGATATATCACCATTAATATTAAGAGCAGTGATGATACAATGTAGTGTCAATTTGTGTGTCCATATAGGTGATCACACAGTAGCTATTAAACAAAGCAGAGAGCACAAATTTTACTTCAACAGCATCATGTAATATTGTCAATTTGTCCTAAAAATGTCACATTGGTTATTTATGATATTTACAAACTATAAAACTAATTTAAGTGACTGCCTCAACCCTCATAAACATGTTCTGCACATTGCACCAAATGGACACCGTGATGGTAAATTCATATTTGGGGAAAAGTTTAAATACTTGCATCTCCCAAGTGACTGGATTCTGTGTTCCGGAGACTCAATGCTACTGCCACTGGCGCAAGGAGGGTGCCCAGGTGCGATTCCTTCTCCTTATCCCTGCTAATTTATGCTTGGAGAAGAACTTGTCAGATTTCATCGGAACCCTAGTACCAGGCCGCCATTTTCAGCGGGTGGCTCAACACAGGGGACTCGAGGCAGCCAACCCCCCACAGTACAAATTCTGCCCCTACTGTCCCCGCACTGACAGTAGAGGCATCCTACCCCCTGCCCACCATGGGAATGGGAATCCTACAGCATTCATGCATGAGGGTCACTCCCGTTTTCCCCCCCGCCACGCGTCGGACACCCCCGACAGAGCTCCTTGCAGTCAGAACGACCTCCCCACCCCGTCGCATCTCCACCTGCCAGACCTCCCGACCATTCCCCCTCCCCCCCCCCCCCCGGTCTGAAAGCTTTCTGCTGTGAAAAAGAGGAAGTGAAAGCATCTGCTTTTGACGTGGTGAGTTGCTGTCAATTATAAGATATTTAGAAACATTAAGGCAGGGTCTTTGGGATGCCTTCAAGCGTGAAGGAAAAGATAAATCAACAATCCAACAAACATCTGTCTATGGAGTGATAAAATTGTCAATTACTGGCTAAGAAAATGTATTGCTGTGTGAAATTGAATGAAATATTTGCATTTCAAAGGCTGTCAAGGGATTTGAAGCCCTTATAATTGTACTTTCTATAATCTTTATTGTCACAAGTAGGCTTACGTTAACACTGCAATGAAATATCTGTGAAAAGCCCTTAGTTTCCACATTCTGGCGCCTGTTCGGGCACACACGGAGAATTCAGAATGTCCAAATTACCTAACAGCACATCTTTCGAGACTTGTGGGAGAAAACCGGAGCACCCGGAGGAAACCCACACAGACACGGGGCGAACGTGCAGACCACACAGACAGTGACCCAAACCGGGAATCAAACGGACCCTGGAGCTGTGAAGCAACAGTGATAAGTGTGCACATGCTGCTCACTTGTAATAGCTGCTGCTTTTAAAACTTCTGTCTGAGGTAGCCTATATTAAGAAAGGGTCAGTGAAAATGCAATGGTTTTTCATTCTCCTGCCTGGACAATTCTTCAGCTTTTGTGCAGGGTCTCTGATTTGGGGGAACAGGATTTGCATTGTGGGGACGAGGGGTCTTTTCAGTGGTCGTCTTATTTATGCACTGACCCCCTTGATGCACCAAAAGCTCCATCAGGCCAGGGCCATGCTTGAGAAAACTTGCACAAAATCCCACCAGGTGGATTTCCCGTTGCAGGGGTAACTGATGGGGGTGCGGAGACTCAGTCTTCCATCCCGTTAATGACATGGAAATAGATGCAAATCACCAATTGTCATCCTCCTGGTGGGGTGTGTAACTCACTGCCGGCGGCGGTGGGGAACCCGATCATCGGGAGCAATCCCTTTTTTTTTTTTTTTGCTAATTCTCCATTCACTGTCCAGTCGGGAAACCTGCTACCGGCATCAGGAAATTGAGAATCCACACCAAGATCTTTTCCATTGTGTAGAAATATATGAAGATTTTCCTTTGCCTGGAACCCTTCTGTTATTCAATATAATTATTTCATACAAAGGGTGTAATTGGATTATTTTCTCTGTAATCTTACAGGGTAGAAAAAACCCTTGAGCAACCAAGTGGAATGATTGCATAACATAGATATTTGCTATGAGTGAGAAGCACTGGAGTCCTCGAGTGTCTCTGTGCAACACTACTTTTAAGAGGCCAGAGGACAAAGACTGAATGGTTCACAATTATTTCTGACTTTTCTTTATCAGCAAGTCTGAACACTTTGCTGATTGCTGCCTCTCTCATTGGAATACATTTTCAATATCTACTGTACAACATATCACAATATTTTTAAACATCAAAAACTCATATAAAACATCAAGATAGGGTGGGATAATGGATAAATGGACAAAAGGACAAGGTTAATGTAAATGGAAAAGACTTGATAACCATGCCCAGTGTAAAACTGGTTACTGATTCCTTGTGAGCCTATTTCACACGTGTACAATCTCTCCTGTCAAGTGCGAGTGCCTTTAAAAAATGGGTGTTTATCAAATAGCTGTAGTGGGTGGACCTTTAAGAAATAGGTGTTTATCGGATGGCTGCAGTGATGTCAGAGTGTGGGTGGAGCTGGGCTGTCTGTCTTGCACTTTCGTTTTTGAGCAGGCAGCTACAGGGGTGTGTTTAGTTTCGTTTTGCAGATGTAATTCTGATTTCTTTCTGCATGAAAGGAATGTCTTCAAATCACTTGCTCTCAGCAGTTATCACTATAAACCTGTTGTCTTTCTGTGAAAGGGTTATTTGTCTTATGGATGTTGCAAAGAAAGATTAAGGGTTACTTATAGAATATTGTATCTGTGGGGATGATTGGTGTTGATAGTTGTTAAGATGTTTACTGTGGGTTCATAAAGTGTTAACTGGATTCATAAATAAACATTTGTGTTTTATTTAAAAATACTTTTAGCTCTCTGTTGCACCACACCTGTAGAGTGGGCCGTATGCTCCCCATAACCAAAATCTAAAGTTATGGGTCAGGTGAACTCTTATGATAAACTTTGGGGTTCTCGAAACACGTTACCTGACAGACTGCGCAAAGAAGAGGCACTTACGGCGCGAGTTGAGCATTTAAAATTGCCTGAGATACAGTCTGACTCATTAGAAATGGCAAAAAATTCAGTTACAAATCCAGCAACTTGAGGATGAAAAAGAATTAAAGCAGCTTGAAACGATAGAGAGGAAAGAGAAAAAGATAGAGAAAGGGAGATACAGATCAGGAAAAATGAAAAGGAGAGAGAAGAAAGAAACAAAGAAAGAATAGCCCCAGCAGAACAAAAAGAAAGAGAAAGGGAGGTATGGATCAGGGAAAAAAGAGAGAGGAAAGGGAAAAAGAGAAAGAGTTTGAACTTCAGAAAATGGCCATGAAACATGATAAGTCAGTTAAAATTGGCAGACGTAAAGGGAACTGTACAGTTGGAGGATAGTGATAAGAATAAAGAGAAAGAGCGTCATAGTCGAAGGCTTGGTGGGGATCTATTTAAATATGTCCAAGCATTGCCAAGGTTTGATGAGAAGGAGGGAGAAGCCTTTTTCATTTCATTTGAGAAGGTAGCTAAACAAATGAAATGGCAACCGGTCATGTGGGTATTACTGATTCAAACAAAGCTGGTAGGTAGGGCTAGTGAAGTGTTTCCATCATTACGAGGAATCTGAGACATATGAGGAGGTGAAAAAAATCAATCTTAGGTTCATATGAACTAGTGCCTGAAGCCTACAGACAAAGGTTTCGAAATTTAAGGAAAGAACCTGGTCAAATATACATGGAGTTTGAAAGGATCAAACAGAGTAACTTTGATAGGTGAATAAGGGCTTTGAAAATAGACCAAACATATGAAGCTCTCAAAGAAATTATGCTTTTGGAGGAGTTTAAAAATTCAATTCCTGATCTACTGAGAACTCATGTGGAAGAGCAGAGGGTTAAAACTGCGAGGTTAGCAGCAGAAATGGCAGATGATTATGAATTCATTCATAAATCAAAGCTTGGTTTCTGACCGTTACAGCCTTGTGAGGGATAGAAACTGGGGAAAAGAGAAATACTCACATGATAGAGGTAAAGGAGATGTGATGGGAGATAATAAGGAGAGTGTACCTCAGATTTAAAAAGAAATCCAGGAGGGTGGAAGAGACATGAAAAGTTTCAAATGTTTTCACTGCAATAAACTAGGCCATGTAAAGTCAGTGTTGGTGGTTGAAGAAAAGCACTGGGAAGGCTCATGTGGTAAAACAGGATAAGACAGTGGGGTTTGTTAAAATGGTAAAGGAAAGCCCAAGTGAAGCAAAGGAGGTGCAAAAGATTGTATAGCCTGATCAAGAGGTGATTAATAAGAAATTGCCAGATCTCTTTAAAGAATTTACTTGTGTGGGTAAAGTTTACTCATATGTACCAAAAGGAGCAGGTAAAGAAGTCGCAATTTTAAGAGATACGAGAGCTAGTCAATCTTTAATGGTAAGAGATGAGGAGTTATGTAGTTTGGGAAGAATATTGCCAGAAAAGGTGGTAATATGTGGAATTCGGGGTGAGAAGAGTAGTCTTCCATTATGAGGGTCCAG
Organism: Scyliorhinus torazame; assembly: GCF_047496885.1. Classification (NCBI taxonomy): domain Eukaryota; kingdom Metazoa; phylum Chordata; class Chondrichthyes; order Carcharhiniformes; family Scyliorhinidae; genus Scyliorhinus; species Scyliorhinus torazame. Next base: position 89,972,760 of record NC_092710.1, on the reverse strand, counting down.
TGAAAAGTGGTGAAGTGGTCGTAGGAATAATATCTTGTCCAGGAATACAGTTTATCTTGGGTAATGATATAGCTGGATCGCAGGTGGGAGTGCTGCCTACTGTGGTTGATAAGCCAGTGGAAGATAAGACAACTGAAGTGTTGAAGGACGAATATCCTGGGATTTTTCCGGATTGTGTAGTATCAAGGTCGCAAAGTCACAGGTTAAGACAAGAGGAGAAATCAAAGAGTGAAGATACAGTTGAAGTTCAATTATCAGAAACGATTTTTGATCAGATGTTTGGAAAAGAACAAGAATAGGTGGAGGATGAGGCGGATATTTTTAGTTCAGGAAAATTCACGGAGTTAGAACAGAAAGATATAGAAATAAAACATCAGAAAGCATACATGGAAGAGGAATCTGCTTATATACCAGAGTTTATTACCTTAAAAATGATGTCTTGATGAGAAAATGGAGACCTTTACATATGCAGGCGGATGAAAAGTGGGCAGAAGTTCATCAAGTAGTATTGCCGGTAGGGTATAGAAAGGAGGCGTTGCAAGTTGCACATGAGGTGCCAGTGGGTGGTCATTTAGGAGTAAAGAAAACTCAAGCTAAAATCCAAAAACATTTTTAATGGCCTGGACTACATAAAGATGTAGTTAAATTTTGTCAATCATGTCACACATGTCAAGTGATGGGGAAACCTCAAGCAGTGATAAAACCAGCGCCCTTCATACCCATTCCAGCATTTGAGGAACCTTTTACAAGGGTCTTAATTGATTGCGTAGGACCGCTTCCTAAAACAAAAAGTGGGAACCAATATCTTTTGACTATAATGGATGTGTCTACTAGGTTTCCAGAGGCCATCCAGTACGTAATATTACAGCTAAAAAGATTGGGGAGGAGTTACTTAAATTCTTTACCAGATATGGACTACCACAGAAATACAATCAGATCAAGGATCAAATTTTACCTCCAGGTTATTCAAAGAAGTTATGGATAGCTTAGGAATAAAACAATTTAAATCAATGGTGTACCATCCAGAATCGCAGGGAGCATTAGAAAGGTGGCATCAGACATTAAAGACAATGTTGAGGGCATATTGTCAAGGTTATCCAGAGGATAGGGATAAAGGAATTCCATTTGTACTGTTTGCAATTTGGAATGCACCTAATGAGTCAACCAAATTCAGTCCTTTTGAACTAAATTTAGGTCATGAGGTAAGAGGACCACTTAAATTGATTAAGGAAAAATTGGTGAGTGAGAAATCAGAACTTACATTATTGGATTCCGTGTCAAATTTTAGGGAATGATTAAATAGAGCAGGTGAATTGGCTTGACAGCATTTAAAAATTGCACAACATGTGATGAAACGGGTAGCAGACAAGAAATCTAAAGTTCGTAGTTTTGCCAGTGGGGATAAAGTTTTAGTATTGTTACCAGTGGTAGGTGAACCTTTTAAAAGCAAGGTTTTGTGGACCTTATCAAATTGAAAGGAAATTAAGTGAGATGAATTATGTGGTAAGAACGCCGGATAAAAGGAAAACTCACCGCGTGTGCCATGTGAATATGCTTAAAAGGTACTTTGAAAGGGAAGGAGAGCAAATGGAGGAGGTTTTAACGATTCTAACTCTAAAGTGACAAACCAAATCCAGCTGACTGTGAATTTGACACACCTCAAATTAAAAAGGAAAACGAGGATGTTCTTAAAAATTGGGATAAATTATTGAGTTACCTTCCAGAGGAAAAACGGACAGACCTGTAAGAGTTATTGATATCACATGGGCAGGTTTGTGGAGATAAATTGGGAAGTACTAAAATGGCTATACATGATGTAGGTGTGGGAAATGCTGTTCCAATTAAACAACATCTACATAGACTTAGCCTTTTAAAATTGGCACAGGTTAACAAAGAAATTGAGAGTATGCTTTAAAATGCCATATTTGAAGTGGGTTGCAGCCAATGGAGCTCACCCATAGTGATGGTACCAAAACCAGACGGTACCCAACGGTTGTGTGTGGACTATAGAAAGGTTAATGCAGTTAGAAGAACGGACTGTTATCCGATCTTAGCCCTTGTGCTCCCATAACAAAAATCTATTTAAAGTTATGGGTCAGGTGAACTCTATGATATACTTTAGGGTTCTCTTAACCCTGGCCTGTAACACTCCCCACAAAGCCCGCTGACGTAAACTTTCATTCGCAGCAAAACAAAATAAACATTCTTGTCAGAGTCGGAATGGCAGGGTTGCTAAGATGAATACATGGCTTGGGGGTTGGTGCAAGAGGGAGGGATTCAAATTCCTAGGACATTGGAACTGGTTCTGGGGGAGGTGGGACCAGTAAAAGCCAGATGGTATGCACCAGGGCTGGACCGGAAACAATGCTGTTGGGGAGGGTTTAAACTAATGTGGCAGGGGATGGGAACCGATGCAGGAAGTAAAGTGGGGACAAAAACAAACGGCAGTAATGGGAAAGTGGAATGCAGAGAAACCAAAGACAAAAATCAAAAAGGGCCACATTACATCATTGTTTTAAAAGGGCAATAAATTTTAAATAAACAAGCCTGAAGGCTCTCTGTCTCAATGCAAGGAGCATTTATAATAAGGTCGATGAATTAACTGCGCTGACAATCATTAACGGACGTGATGTATTTAGGTTCATGGAGACTTGGCTCCAGGGTGACCCAAGGATGGGAACTCAACATCCAGGAGCATTCAATATTCAGGAAAGTGTCCCGGTTGGATTCTGAATTTGCATGATCAGCCATGATCATTTTGAATGGTGGTGCAGACTTGACGGGACGAATGGTCTACTCCACCTATTTTTGATTTTTCTAACTCCATCTGTCCACATGATAATTATCCAGCCCAGCTCATCGATCCCAGAATGGCATGTGGACATGCATGTTAGGAGCAAGACTAGTCCACTCAGCCCCTCGAGTCCGTGTTCTCACTGACTACAAATCAAAAGTATTTTATTGATGGATCAGACGGGGGAGTGGATCCGTGGAGGTTTACTAGGCCGGCGGCCAGAGAGTTCTCTTTTTTTTCTCCCACGTGCGTAAGGCCTATTCACGGATAGACTTCTTTGTGGTTAGCAGGGCACTGATTCCAAGAGTGGAGGGAACGGAATATTCGGCCATAGCGATTTCGGACCACGCCCCGCACTGGGTGGAGTTGGGGTTGGGGGAGGAAAGGGACCAGTGCCCGCTGTGGCGTTTGGACGTGGGACTGTTGGCAGATGAGGTTTGTGGCCGGGTCCGGGGGTGCATTCAAAGGTACATAGAGGCTAATGATAATGGGGAAGTACCGGTTGGTGTGGTTTGGGAGGCTCTGAAAGTGGTGGTCAGGGGAGAGTTAATCTCAATTAGGGCTCACAGGGAGAAGAGAGAGAGGAAGGAGAGGGAGAGGTTGGTGGGGGAGATATGAAGGGTGGATAGGAGGATTGCGGATTCCCCTGAAGAGGGGCTGCTGAAGGAGCGACGGAGCCTCCAAATGGAATTTGACTTGTTGACCACGGGGAAAGCTGAGACCCAGTGGAGGAAGGCGCAGGGGGCAGTATACGAATATGGGGAGAAGGCGAGCCGGATGCTGGCGCATCAGCTACGCAAGAGGGAGGCGGCGAGCAAAATTGGAGGAATCCTGGATAGAGGGGGGAACACGGTGCGGAGTTCGGCTAAAATAAATGAGGTATTGAGGGATTTCTATGGGAACCTGTATAATTCAGAACCCCCGGAGGAGCGGGGAGGGGATCCGGCAGTTCCTGGACCAATTGAGGTTCCCAAGAGTTGAGGAGGTGCAAGTGGAAGGCCCTTATTGGGATAGAGGAGCTGGTTACGGGGTTGGGGAGCATGCAGGCGGGCAAGGCCCCGGGGCCTGATGGGTTCCCGGTCGAATTTTACATAAGTTTGTGGATCTGCTGGGTCCGCTGCTGGTGAGAACCTTCAACGAGACAAGGGAGGAAGGGATTCTCCCCCCGACAACGTCTCGGGCGCTGATCTCGCTGATCCTTAAGCGGGATAAGGACCCGCTGCAGTGTGGCTTGTAAAGGCCGATCTCGCGCCTTAATGTAGATGCCAAGTTGCTGGCAAAGGTCCTAGCCACAAGGATTGAGGATTGTGTCCCGGGAGTGATACACGCGGACCAGACGGGGTTCGTGAAGGGCAGGCAGTTAAATGCAAATGTGCAGAGGCTCCTGAATGTGATTATGATGCCCTCGGAGGGTGGGGAGGCAGAAGCGGTGGCAGCAATGGATGCGGAGAAGGCCTTTGATCGGGTGGAGTGGGAGTACCTATGGGAAGTGCTTGGCAGGTTTGGGTTCGAGGAGGGGGTTCATAGGATGGGTCAAATTGTTATACCAGGCCCCGGTGGCGAGCGTATTTACGAACCAGCGGAGATCAGAATATTTTAGGTTGTACCGTGGGACAAGACGGGGGTGCCCCCTGTCCCCTCTGTTGTTTGTTTTGGCAATTGAGCGGCTGGCCATGGCGTTGAGGGATTCTAGAAACTGGAGGGGGTTGGTCCGGGGAGGGGAGGAACATCGGGTCTCGTTGTATGCTGATGACCTGCTTTTGTACAGCGCAGATCCAGTGGAGGGGATGGTAGAGGTCATGCGGACCCTTACGGAGTTTGGGGACTTCTGAGGCTACAAGCTTAACGCGGGGAAGAGTGAGCTCTTTGTGGTTCGTGCGAGGGGCCAGGAAAGGGGGCTGGAGGAGCAGCCGCTTAAGAGGGCGGCAAGGAGTTTCCGATATTTGGGTATCCAGGTGACCAGGAGTTGGGGGGCCCTGCATAAGCTTAATTTGGCGCAGTTGGTAGACCAGATGGAGGAAGACTTTAGGAGATGGGACATGTTGCCATTCTCCCTGGCGGGCAGGGTGCAGTCTGTTAAGATGACAGTCCTCCCTAGGTTCCTGTTTGTGTTCCAGTGCCTGCTCATCCTCATACGCAAGGCCTTTTTTAAGTGAGGAAGCAGGAGCATTATGGGGTTTGTATGGGCAAGTAAGACCCCGAGGGTCAAGAGGCTGTTTCTGGAGCATAGTCGGACAGGGGTGGGCTGGCGCTACCGAACTTGTGTAGTTATTACTGGGCAGCCAATGATTCGGAAATGGGTAATGGAGGGAGAGGGGGCGGCGTGGAAAAGGTTAGAGGCGGCGTCATGCGTGGGCACTAGCTTGTGAGCGCTGGTGACGGCACCTTTGCCGCTACCACTGACGCGATACACCACGAGCCGGGTGGTGGCGGTGACACTGAGGATCTGGGGGCAGTGGAGACGGCACAGGGGTGAGTTGGGGGCCTCAATTTGGTCCCCAATACAGAATAATCATAGGTTGGCACCTGGCAGGATAGATGGCGGATTCCTAAGCTGGCATCGGGCAGGAATTAAAAGGATGGGGGACCTATTTATCGACGGGGCTTTTGCTAGCCTGGGGGCGCTGGAGGAGAAATTTGGGTAACCCCCCGGAAACGCTTTGAGGTACATGCAGGTAAGGGAATTTCCGCTCGGAGGATTCAGGACAGGGTGACCTCGGGTGTATGGGTGGGAGAGGGCAAGGTCTCGGCGATCTATCAGGAGTTGCAGGAGGCGGAGGAAGCCTCGGTGGAGGAGCTGAAGGGCAAGTGGGAGGAGGAGTTGGGCGAGGAACTAGATGAGGGCTTGTGGATGGAGGCCCTGGGCAAGGTTAACTCCACCTCGTCTTGCGCCAGACTTAGCCTGATCCAGTTCAAAGTAGTTCACAGGGCACATATGACAGGGGCGAGGATGTGCACGTTTTTCAGGGTGGAGGACAGATGCGTGAGGTGCACGGGGAGCCCAGCAAATCACGCCCATATGTTCTGGGCGTGCCCAGCGCTGGAGGGGCTTCGCAAAGGCTATGTCCAAAGTCTTGGACACTCGGGTAAAACCGAGCGGGGGTTAGCAATATTCGGGGTATCAGATGAGCCGGGAGTACAGGAGCCGAAAGAGGCCGGAGTTCTGGCCTTTGCGTCCTTGGTAGCCTGGAGGAGGATCCTACTAATGTGGAGGGATGCGAAACCCCAAGCGTGGAGGCTTGGATTAATGACATGGCAGGGTTCTGGGGCTAAATCGCTGGCTTTGAAAGCAGGCCGGCAGCACGGTTCAATTCCCGTAACAGCCTCCCCGAACAGGCGCTGGAATGTGGCGACTAGGGGCTTTTCACAGTAACTTCATTGAAGCCTACTTGTGACAATAAGCGATTTTCATTTCATTTCAAGTTGGAGAAGATAAAGTTTGCCTTGCGAGGGTCTGTGCAGGGGTTCTCCAGGCGGTGGCAACCGTTCCTAGACTTCCTCGCGGTATGTTAGGTGGAGGTCAAGAGCAGCAGCAACCCGGGGGGGGGGGGGGGGTGACTTGTTTTTATTATTGTAAGGGGCGTTTGCCCCATTTTTGTTCTTCGTTTGTTAGATAGTTTAATGTTTAGCGGTTTAAGTTGTTGGAGGGGATGGCGTAAGGCCGTCCCCTCCAACCTTTTTATTTTTCTGATGTATATTTTCTTTCCTTTGCAAAGTGTTTTGTAAAAATGTATTGAAAACCTTGAATAAACATTTTTTAAAGTATTTTATTGGCTGCAAAAGTGATTTGGGACATTGTGAAAGGCGCTGTGTAAATGTAGGTTTTGTCTTTTATTCATTGCACCTGCATTCAGTCGGCAGAGTGACTGTAGCAATGGTGAAATTGGAGGCTCAATGCTGATTTTCTCAGGATAATTCATCACAGAACAATCAACTGATATTAGGAAAGCTGTTACAAAGAAATTGCTACATTTGCAAAACAATTGAACACTGTAACTAACATCTCACTCCAATCTTCTCCCTCTAATCCCCAAATCTCTTTAACCTCTCACTCCAATCTTCTCCCTCTAACCCCCAAACCACTCTAACTTCAACTGCTCCTCCGCCCCACCTCAACATTCACACAGCATCCAATTGATTGCAAAAGTGCAGGGATTTCACTCACCATCTTTCCAGCAACACCCTCCCAGTTGTTGTGTTGCTGTTGATTTTGGCTCAGCTTCAGTTTTCTGGCCGAGGCAGCAGTGCAGCAACTCGGTAGAATTGACCTGTCAGACTAGCCTTAAAACAACTGGAACTTTCTGCTTCCCTTTTTTATAAAACCTGCGGCTCTGATTACTCTGTCTGGATGACGGGAAACTCGATTTAAAACACGGATACCGGGTCACTCCCTCCCCCCACCCAAGCTCCAGACCCGGTGATGGATTCCATTTGCGACCCCCTTTCCTGGGCCAGGGAGTGCTGTTAGGCAGGTTCAGAATTTTGACCCGGTGACAGTGAAGGAACATTCATTGCTAATATTGTTCAGGATAATGTGTCTTGGAAGGGAGGTGGTGTTCCAATGTATCTGCTGCCCTTGTGCTTCTCGGTTTTAAATGTCTATACTTTTTGTTAAAAGGTTAGAAGTCTGCAACACAGAAAAGCCTTTCAGCCGGTCACCTGCGCTGGTCAAAAATAACAACCTAACTGTTCTAGTCCCATTTTCCAGCATTTGCCCCATAGCCTTTTATGCCTTGGCATCGCAAGTGCACATCTAAATACTTCTTGAATTATGAGGGTCTTTACCTCCACCACCCTTTCAGGCAGCAAGTTCCAAACTCCACCACCCTCTGGGTGAAAAAAGGTTTTCCTCACATCCTTTCTAAACCTCCTGCCCCTTACCTTAAATCTCTGTCCCCTGCTCATTGATCCGTCCACCAAGAGGAAAAGTCATTCCTGTCTACTCTACCTGTGCCCCTCCTAATTTTATCCATCTCAATCATTTAGGGCAGCACGGTAGCACAAGTGGATAGCACTGTGACTTCACAGCACCAGGGTCCCAGGTTCGATTCCCGGCTTGGGTCACTATCTGTGCGCAGTCTGCACGTTCTCCCCGTGTGTGCGTGGGTTTTCTCCGGGTGCTCCGGTTTCCTCCCACAGTCCAAAGATGTGCAGGTTAGGTGGATTGGCCATGATAAATTGCCCTTCGTGACCAAAAAGGTTAGAAGGCGTTATTGGGTTACAGGGATAGGGGGGAAGTGAGGGCTTAAGTGGGTCGGTGCAGACTCGATGGGCCGAATAGCCTCCTTCTGCACTGTATGTTCTACCTCAGTCTCGCCTGCTCCAAGGAAAACAACCCCAGTCTGTCCAATCTGTCTTCATAACTCTGGTCCTGTATTTCCTCTTTTCTATTTTTGGTCCTTAATGTATGTGTGAGATGGGTATATATGCAAATGGCCCCATTCCCTGAAGGTTTTGTGGTTATCATTGCAGTTCTGTTTACAGTAACTCTAATGGGCTTTGTAGAGTTTAGTGTGAAGTGTGAGATACAGTGCTAATCAGTGTATTCTAGGTGTCTTGGACAAATATAAATGAGTTAATCAGGATTATACCGTGGAGATTTTAGTTTCATTGTTTAAATTGTTTAATTCATGGAAAAATTAGGCTTAAAATTGTGAGAAATTGCAATTTAGTTAGAATTCTGCAATGCAGAAGGAGGCCATTCGGCCCATCTAGTCTGCACCAACCTTCCTCGGTACAGCGAAAGAGAAAATGCAGGAAAATCTCAGCTGGTCTGACAGCATCTGTAGGGAGAGAAAAGAGCTAACGTTTTGAGTCCGATGACTCTTTTCCATTTTGTTTTAGATTCTAGCACCCGCGGTAATTTGCTTTTATTCTTAGGTAGAGCACTCTACCGAGGCCTACTCGCCTACCTTACCAGCGTAACCCTCACGCATTGATCCTATCCAATCCACCTCTCCTGCACATCTTTGGACTATTGGGTTCAGCAGCTGAACCTCTGCACACTTTAAAAACCAACAATGTCAGGGAAATGTTTGGTGTAGGTTTGAGTGATCCAATAAACCATAAGAATAAAGAGCCAGACGTTTGCGAGCTTTGCTTTTGTAACAACAAAATATCATGACCTTTGCACTCTGATTCAAAGAAGTTTCACAAACCAAAAACATCAAACATTTTTGTACCAAGGTTACTGAGGCAGAATTAGTAACATTATTTAAAAGAAAATTGGATTATTGTCTGGAAACTGATGGGATAATGCTGAAAAGATGATCGGTTGAGCTCGTAACGTGTGAAGTGATTCATTTATATACAAGGACTCATTCTCTGCAAATTAAAGGGATATCTTCAAGACTTGAGGCTTTTTGAACTTACCCATGAGCTTAGTGGAACAAAAGCTCGGTGTTTCTCGAACTTTTTTGAGGCCCTGCGAATCCCACCCGGAACTGTTTTTTTTTAGTTAGGTTGTGCCCATAATGCTTCCTCCCCCATAAATTGAACGTCCCCCAACACATTCAACATAAGTTCAATAAGCCAGATGGTCTGGAGCTTGTCGCTCTCTGAACGGTTGCCAGCGAACCTCTTGCACCTTCTTCAAACTGGTGGTAACCTCTGTCATTTCTGTCATTGCATTAACAACATCGGTGTTTAGTTCAATCAGCGTTGACATAGGAACTGGTGGTTGTCCCTGTGTCTGATCGGAAGGTGAGGTGTTGCTTTCCACTGCAGTATCTGTTAGTGTTGGGCTTGTCGGAAAGCTCAAATCATGACTTTGCAGTGTTGAGTCTGGATGTCCCGCAGGCCCTGATTCTGTTCTTCCAGCCAGCAACAGCATGTCTCTTCCAGCTAATATCATCTCTGGTCTGGACAGTGTAAGAGACAAGTCCAGTCTGTGCAAGGATTGTGACAAGAATCTATTTTCCCATGTGGAATAATTCCGAGCCAACACTCCTTGTCCTTGATGGGAAAACTCCATGCTTTGCATTGCTTTCCTGTCGTTCCATTTGTATTTTCTGTTGCTGTTGTATGATCTCTTTCATTTTCGAGGGTTTCAACAGATTGAATACGGAACATAGTTGTCTATTCATCATTAGTAATGCAGGAGTGGTCTTGATCATGGAATGTGCGGTATTCCTTGTTCCCTGGTTGCTCTCATGTTATGTTCATAGTTTGGAGAAAATGTTCTTCTCGTCCATTAATAGCAGGTGGACTTAGTATGTTGAATACCCTTATCTTTTTTTTAATAAATATTTTATTGAAAATTTTTGGTCAACCAACACAGTACATTGTGCATCCTTTACACAATATTATAACAACACAAATAACAATGACCTATTTTATAAACAAAAAATGAATAAATAATAAATAACAAAAATGAAAACTAACCCGAATTGGCAACTGCCTTATCACTCTCCAAAAATATAATTTAACAGTCCAATATATAATTATCTGTCGCAACGACCTATACATATTATACAGTATATATTGACAACCCTGAGAGTCCTTCTGGTTCCTCTTCCCCCCCCCCCCCCCTTCCCCCCCCCCCCCCGATCCTGGGCTGCTGCTGCTGCCTTCTTTTTTCCATTCCATCTATCTTTCTGCGAGGTATTCGACGAACGGTTGCCACCGCCTGGTGAACCCTTGAGCCGACCCCCTTAGACGAACTTAATCCGCTCTAGCTTTATAAACCCTGCCATGTCATTTATCCAGGTCTCCACCCCCGGGGGCTTGGCTTCTTTCCACATGAACAATATCCTGCGCCGGGCTACAAGGGACGCAAAGGCCAAAACATCGGCCTCTCTCGCCTCCTGCACTCCCGGCTCTTGTGCAACCCCAAATATAGCCAACCCCCAGCTTGGTTCGACCCGGACCCCCACTACTTTTGAAAGCACCTTTGTCACCCCCATCCAAAACCCCTGTAGTGCCGGGCATGACCAAAACATATGGGTATGATTCGCTGGGCTTCTCGAGCACCTCGCACACCTATCCTCCACCCCAAAAAATTTACTGAGCCGTGCTCCAGTCATATGCGCCCTGTGTAATACCTTAAACTGAATCAGGCTTAGCCTGGCACACGAGGACGACGAGTTTACCCTGCTTAGGGCATCTGCCCACAGCCCCTCCTCGATCTCCTCCCCCAGCTCTTCTTCCCATTTCCCTTTTAGTTCATCTACCATAGTCTCCCCTTCGTCCCTCATTTCCCTATATATATCTGACACCTTACCATCCCCCACCCATGTCTTTGAGATCACTCTGTCCTGCACCTCTTGTGTCGGGAGCTGCGGGAATTCCCTCACCTGTTGCCTCGCAAAAGCCCTCAGTTGCATATACCTGAATGCATTCCCTTGGGGCAACCCATATTTCTCGGTCAGCGCTCCCAGACTCGCGAACTTCCCATCCACAAACAGATCTTTCAGTTGCGTTATTCCTGCTCTTTGCCACATTCCATATCCCCCATCCATTCCCCCCGGGGCAAACCTATGGTTGTTTCTTATCGGGGACCCCCCCAAGGCACCAGTCTTTCCCCTATGCCGCCTCCACTGTCCCCAAATCTTCAGTGTAGCCACCACCACCGGGCTTGTGGTGTAGTTCCTCGATGAGAACGGCAATGGGGCTGTCACCATAGCCTGTAGGCTAGTCCCCCTACAGGATGCCCTCTCTAATCTCTTCCACGCCGCTCCCTCGTCCTCTCCCATCCACTTACTCACCATTGAAATATTAGCGGCCCAATAATACTCACTTAGGCTCGGTAGTGCCAGCCCCCCCCTATCCCTGCTACGCTGTAAGAATCCCTTCCTCACTCTCGGGGTCTTCCCGGCCCACACAAAACCCATGATGCTCTTTTCAATCCTTTTTAAAAAAGCCTTTGTGATCACCACCGGGAGGCACTGAAACAAAGAACAAAGAACAAAGAAATGTACAGCACAGGAACAGGCCCTTCGGCCCTCCAAGCCCGTGCCGACCATACTGCCCGACTAAACTACAATCTTCTACACTTCCTGGGTCCGTATCCTTCTATTCCCATCCTATTCATATATTTGTCAAGATGCCCCTTAAATGCCCCTTAAATGTCCCTATCGTCCCTGCTTCCACTACCTCCTCCGGTAGCGAGTTCCAGGTACCCACTACCCTCTGCGTAAAAAACTTGCCTCGTACATCTACTCTAAACCTTGCCCCTCTCACCTTAAACCTATGCCCCCTAGTAATTGACCCCTCTACCCTGGGGAAAAGCCACTGACTATCCACTCTGTCTATGCCCCTCATAATTTTGTATACCTCTATCAGGTCGCCCCTCAACCTCCTTCGTTCCAGTGAGAACAAACCGAGTTTATTCAATCGCTCCTCATAGCTTATGCCCTCCATACCAGGCAACATTCTGGTAAATCTCTTCTGCACCCTCTCTAAAGCCTCCACATCCTTCTGGTAGTGTGGCGACCAGAATTGAACACTATACTCCAAGTGTGGCCTAACTAAGGTTCTATACAGCTGCAACATGACTTGCCAATTCTTATACTCAATGCCCCGGCCAATGAAGGCAAGCATGCCGTATGCCTTCTTGACTACCTTCTCCACCTGTGTTGCCCCTTTCAATGACCTGTGGACCTGTACTCCTAGATCTCTTTGACTTTCAATACTCTTGAGGGTTCTACCATTCACTGTATATTCCCTACCTGCATTAGACCTTCCAAAATGCATTACCTCACATTTGTCCGGATTAAACTCCATCTGCCATCTCTCCGCCCAAGTCTCCAGACAATCTAAATCCTGCTGTATCCTCAGACAGTCCTCATCGCTATCCGCAATTCCACCAACCTTTGTGTCGTCTGCAAACTTACTAATCAGACCAGTTACATTTTCCTCCAAATCATTTATATATACTACAAAGAGCAAAGGTCCCAGCACTGATCCCTGTGGAACACCACTGGTCACAGCCCTCCAATTAGAAAAGCATCCCTCCATTGCTACCCTCTGCCTTCTATGGCCTAGCCAGTTCTGTATCCACCTTGCCAGTTCACCCCTGATCCCGTGTGACTTCACCTTTTGTACTAGTCTACCATGAGGGACCTTGTCAAAGGCCTTACTGAAGTCCATATAGACAACATCTACTGCCCTACCTGCATCAATCATCTTAGTGACCTCCTCGAAAAACTCTATCAAGTTAGTGAGACATGACCTCCCCTTCACAAAACCGTGCTGCCTCTCACTAATACGTCCATTTGCTTCCAAATGGGAGTAGATCCTGTCTCTAAGAATTCTCTCCAGTAATTTCCCTACCACTGACGTAAGGCTCACCGGCCTGTAGTACCCGGGATTATCCTTGCTACCCTTCTTAAACAGAGGAACAACATTGGCTATTCTCCAGTCCTCCGGGACATCCCCTGAAGACAGCGAGGATCCAAAGATTTCTGTCAAGGCCTCAGCAATTTCCTCTCCAGCCTCCTTCAGTATTCTGGGGTAGATCCCATCAGGCCCTGGGGACTTATCTACATTAATATTTTTTAAGACACCCAACACCTCGTCTTTTTGGATCACAATGTGACCCAGGCTATCTACACCCCCTTCTCCAGACTCAACATCTACCAATTCCTTCTGGTGAATACTGATGCAAAGTATTCATTTAGTACCTCGCCCATTTCCTCTGGCTCCACACATAGATTCCCTTGCCTATCCTTCAGTGGGCCAACCCTTTCCCTGGCTACCCTCTTGCTTTTTATGTACGTGTAAAAAGCCTTGGGATTTTCCTTAACCCTATTTGCTAATGACTTTTCGTGACCCCTTCTAGCCCTCCTGACTCCTTGCTTAAGTTCCTTCCTACTTTCCTTATATGCCACACAGGCTTCGTCTGTTCCCAGCCTTTTAGCCCTGACAAATGCCTCCTTTTTCTTTTTGACGAGGCCTACAATATCACTCGTCATCCAAGGTTCCCGAAAATTGCCGTATTTATCTTTCTTCCTCACAGGAACATGCCGGTCCTGTATTCCTTTCAACTGACACTTGAAAGATAAACACCAAGAGGAATCTCGGGAGGACCACCATCTTAACCGCCTGCACCCTCCCTGCCAGTGACAGGGAATGTGACAGGACACATTCCTCTATTCTCATTGCCATTACCTTGGCCAGGATCTTGGCATCTACATTTAGGAGGGAAATAGGTCTATAGGACCCGCATTGTAGCGGGTCCTTTTGCTTCTTTAAGAGAAGCGATATCGTTGCTTCAGACATAGTCGGGGGCAGTTGTCCCCTTTCCTTTGCCTCATTAAACGTCCTCGTCAATACCGGGGCGAGCAAGTCCACATATTTTCTATAGAATTTGACTGGGAATCCATCCGGTCCCGGGGCCTTTCCCGCCTGCATGCTCCTAATTCCTTTCACCACTTCTTCTACCTCGATCTGTGCTCCCAGTCCCACCCTTTCCTGCTCTTCCACCTTGGGAAATTCCAGCCGATCCAAGAAGCCCATCATTCTCTCCCTCCCATCCGGGGGTTGAGCTTCATATAATTTTTTATAAAATGTCTTGAACACTCCATTCACTCTCTCCGCTCCCCGCTCCATGAATACCCTTATCTTGCAAGAACTAATACTCCAGTTTGAAAAACAACCCTCTACAACACTTTGTCTTCTGTTGTCAAGCCAATTTTGTATTGAATTGGCTACCTCACCCTGGATCCTGTGAGATTTAAACTTCTGCAACAACCTATCATGTGGTACCTTGTCAAAGGTCTTGCTAAAGTCCATGTAGACAACATTGATTGCACTGACCTCATCTACCACCTTGATTACCCCTTCAAAAAATTCAATCAAATTCATAAGACATGACTTTCCATCACACAGCCATGCTGATTGTCCCTAATCAGTCCTTGCCTCTCTAAATGCCTTTGATCCTGTCTCTCCGAATACCCACTAACAGCTAATCCACCACATACGTTAGGCTCATCGGTCTCTAGTTCCTAGGCTCATCGGTCTCTAGTTCCTAGGCTCAGATCGTTTGGAGACTTGGCCAGCGAGATGGCAGATGGAGTTTAATCCGGACAAATGTGAGGTAATGCATTTTGGAAGGGCTAATACAGGTAGGGAATATACAGTGAATGGTAGAACCCTCAAGAGTATTGACAGTCAGAGAGATCTTGGTGTACAGGTCAACAGGTAACTGAAAGGGGCAACACAGGTGGAGAAGGTAGTCAAGAAGGCATACGGCATGCGGCATGCTTGCCTTCATTGGCTGGGGCATTGAGTATAAAAATTGGCAAGTCATGTTGCAGCTGTATAGAACTTTAGTTAGGCCACACTTGGAGTATAGTGTTCAATTCTGGTCGCCACACTACCAGAAGGATGTGGAGGCTTTAGAGAGGGTGCAGAAGAGATTTACCAGGATGTTGCCTGGTATGGAGGGCATTAGCTATGCGGAGAGGTTAAATAAACTTGGTTTATTCTCACTGGAACGAAGGAGGTTGAGGGGCGACCTGATGAGGTCTACAAAATTATGAGGGGCATAGACAGAGTGGATATTCAGAGACTTTTTCCCAGGGTAGAGTAGATCTACGAGGTAGGTTTTTTACACAGAGGGTAGTGGGTGCCTGGAAATCGCTGCTGGAGGAGGTGGTGGAAGCAGGGGCGATAGTGACGTTTAAGGGACATTTTGACGAATACATGAAGAGGATCGGAATAGAGGGATACAGATCCCGCAAGTGTAGAAGATTGTAGTTTCGATGGGCAGCATGGTCTGCACAGGCTTGGAGGGCCGAAGGGCCTGTTCCTGTGCTGTACTTTTCTTTGTTCTTTTCCCTGCGGCCCTTCTGAAACAAAGGCACAACATTTGCTGCCCTCCAATCTTCAGGCACCGCGCCTGTGGCTGTCGATCCAAATTTCTCTGCTAGGGGACCCGCAATTTACTCCCGAGCTTCATACAATGCCCTGGGATATATTTCACCAGGTCCCAGGGATGCGCTTTAAAACTTCCAGCACCACCACCTCTGTAATATGTATATCCCTCAAGGATATACATATTACTATTTATTTCCTGAAGTTACCTAACATCCCCAGCACATTCAGTGATATTCCTCCTCTGACTGTGAGTCGCTTTGTTTTCCTTGATCTTTTTGTAGAGCATGGACACTCTTCCTTTTCCGTTGATCTTGATCAAATGCTGCCTTGGTTTGTTCCTGTTTCTTTTACTTAGAGCTTGATTTTTTTTCTCCTGCATGTGTTTCCACAGCTTCGGCAAACCATGGCCAAGATTCTCTGAGCCCGCAACGGATCTGAGAATCTCAAGGGGCACGGGAAATTCCGTGGCGCTGGTCGGGGGCAGCTGAAATAGGCCCCCCCGGCGATGCTCCACGGGTGACAGGCCGAACCTCCGCTGAGTCCCGCCGGCGAGGTTCAAACCTGGTACCACCCGGCGGGAGGTCGGACCCACGGCCGCTGTGGACGTCCTGGTGGGTGGACGGGAGGATCTGACGTCCTGGTGGGTGGACGGGGGGGCCCCCACAGGGTCCAGGCCCGCAATCGAGGGCTTCCGATTGGCTGTGATCTGGAGGGGGCCTACCGCCTTCCGCACGGGCCCACTGTTGGTCCCCAACATGTTGCTCCGCGTCGGCGCGGAGACGGCAACCACACTCATGCCCGGACCCGCGCCGGCCATGCAGGGCCACCTTTCGGCGCCAGAGCAGCGCGCAGCATTCCGGCGCCATGCGAGCACCCTATAAACCTGAAAATTGCTGGGCCAGGAGACCCGTGACACCGGCGATCACCACTCTGGTGTTTACGCCGGCCTCAACACTTGCCCGGAATTTCGGAGAATCCCGGTTCATGAGCAGGATTCTCCCAGCCCAGCGCTAGGCCGGAAAATCCCCGTGAACGGGCCAAGCCACCCCAACGTCGGCATGGTTGGCGCGGCACCAGTCGCGGGCCACTTGACACGCCCCCCCCCCCGCCTCCCCCACAATTCTCCGGACCGGATGGGCCAAGCGGCCGTAAGGAAAGAAAACGAGTCCCGCCGCCGCCGTTCTAACCTGCTCTGAGCCGGCGGGACCTCGGCGTTAAAGGGTCGGGTGACGGCCTGTGGGGGAGAGGGGGGGTCCGACTCTGGGAGCGGCCTCCGATGTGGCCTGGCCCGCGATCGGGGCCCACTGACCGGCGGGCCGGCCTCTCTGGCTTGGGGGCCTCCTTTACTACGCACCGGCTCCTGTAGCCATGCGCCATGTTGCGTCAGGGCCGGCGCGTTGAAGGAGGCCACTGCGCATGTGCGCGTTGGCGCCACTGTGCATGCGCGGATCCCGCGGCGCACAGTTCGTGCCAGGATCGGCAGCTGGAGCGGCGCGAACCGCTCCAGTGTCGTGCTGGCACCCTGTAGGGGCCAAAATTAGTTCTGGCAGCGGCCCGTTCACGACGTCCTAAAACGCGACAGCGTTTACGGCGCCGTGGACACTGCCGCGGGATTAGAGAATCCCGCACCTGTTGTCACTTCTGGTGATTACATTAATACAACAGAGTTTCACTAGAGCTAATAAGAATTAATGCAAATACATAATATTTCCCACCATCCAATGTCCTGAACATCCCTTCATGTGAAGCAGCGATTTAGTTGCACTTCTTTCAAATTAGTCTATTGTATTCATTGCTTATGACACAGCCTCCTCGACATTAGAGAGACCAAACAGGGTCTGGGTGGCCAATTTACAGAATACCTCCAGTCAGATACTGAGCTTGTCATTTTAATTCTCCACTTGCAGTTTGCATCGAGTTCATCCAGGTTAATCTGATCTTTTACAGAACGATGATAAAGCTGACACATCTTTCAAGCCAAAGAGAAGTTTCTTTGCTGCCAGAGACCTGTACATGTACAGACATGGCTACCCAGTAAGTGGCCATCTTACTGCTCCTTGAATTGCTCACAGTACACACTATGGATTTGGTGGAAATTTGTCAATGTCATTATTGCAAAATAATTCTGTTCTTTCGCACCCCCCCCCCCCACCCCCACACTTACACAAGCCCCCCACCCCCACACTTACACAAGCCCCCCACCCCCACACTTACGCAACCCCACCCCTCTGACCATGGGTTGTTGGTCGGCCATTTCTTGTTCTAGACACCATTGCAGAAGCATGTCAAAGAATACAAAAGAGATTTACTAGAATAATACCAGAGATGCTAAAGTGTTACCGTTTAAGTTGGCGATTTCATCAAGCTGTTGAAATTGATGAGAGCATTTGATAGGCTAAGTGGAACAAACTGGGGGAGGGTTGGGAGCAGCACATCACAGAATCAGAGAATAATACCGTGCAGAAGAGGCCCTTCGCCCATCAGGTTTGCACCAACACATGAAAAACACCTGACCTACCCACCTAATCCCATTCGCCAGCATTTGGCCCATCGCCTTGAATGTTATGATGTGCTGAGTGCTCATCCAGGTACTTTTTTAGAAAAACATTTTATAATTCTCCTTTTTCACATTTTCTACCAAACGTACACCCAACAATAAACAATAATCAGTAACGAATGTAATGTCAAACCCCATATCAATAAGAACGATCCCATCCTCCCACCAAACCCCAGACATTAGCCCGCATGTTAACATAAACAAATGACAAAAGGGAATCGGGAATCACCCATAGTCACCATTCACACACACAGCCCCCCTCCCCCCAAACCCCTAATGTTCGATGTGATCCAATTCTCGAAAATGCATAACGAATAACGCCCATGAGTTGTAGAACCCCCCCCCCATCCTTCCCCTCTGTTCAAATTTGACCTTTTCAAGCGTCAAGAATTCCAGCAGGTCCTCCCGCCACGCCAGGGCGCAGGGTGGAGAGGTTGATCTCCACCCTAACAAGATCCGCCTTTGGGCGATCAACGAGGCGAAGGCTACAACATCTGCCTCCGTGTTTCCAACCCCGGCTGATCCGACACCTCGAATATGGCCTCCCAAGGGCCCGGGTCCTGTTTCACGTGCACCACTTTAGAGATTACCCTAAAAACGTCCTTCCAGTAATCCTCTAGCTTTGGACAGGACCAAAACATATGAACGTGATTA
This sequence comes from Scyliorhinus torazame, assembly GCF_047496885.1. Taxonomy (NCBI): domain Eukaryota; kingdom Metazoa; phylum Chordata; class Chondrichthyes; order Carcharhiniformes; family Scyliorhinidae; genus Scyliorhinus; species Scyliorhinus torazame. The sequence continues at coordinate 89,953,936 of NC_092710.1, read as the reverse complement.
TTGGGGCCTCCCCTGCAACGTTCTCACGCATCTTCTACTCTTTCAAAGAATCGGCTCATCCTCGCCCTCGTGAGGTGTGCTCTGTATACCACCTTCAGCTGTATCAGCCCCAAACTCGCGCACGAGGTGGAGGCATTCACTCTCCGGAGCACCTCACACCAGAACCCTCCTCCACACCCCCGCCCAACTCTTCCTCCAACTTTGCCTTGATCCCTTCTAGCGCCGCCTTCTCCTCCTCCAAAATAGCTCCGTAAACCGTCGACACTACCCCCTTCTCCAGTCCCCCTGTCGTCAGCACCTCCTCCCGCAATGTGGAAGCTGGCTCTACTGGGAAACTCTGTATCTCCTTTCTGGCAAAGTCTCGAACCTGCCAATCTAAATATTTCCCCTGCTCCAGCCCATACTTCGCTTCCAGCTCCTTCAATCCCGCAAAACGACCCCAAGAAACAAATCTTTTCGTGTCCTAATTCCTTTCTCCTCCCATCTCCAAAAATTTCCATCCCACTTCCCTGGCTCAAATCTGTGGTTCCTCCGAATCGGCATTTCCCTTGACCCTGCCCCCAACCTGAAGTGCTGTCAGAACTGCCTCCAGATTCTCAATGAAGCTATTATCACCGGACTCCCTGAGTATCTCCCCGGGCCCATCGGGAGCGGCGCTGTCGCTAGCGTCTTCAATCCTGACCCCCTACCCAAACTCTCCTCCATTCTGACCCATTGGGAGTCAACCCTTCTGACCCAGCTCCGTACCTTCTCCACATTCGCCGCCCAGTAATAAAACACCAGGTTCGGAAGACCCAATGCCTGCCTTCCTCTATGTAGTAGCCCCTTTTTTAATTCTGGCCACCTTCCCTCCCCATGTGATCAAGGTAATCATCCCTTCAATCTCTCTAAAAAATGCCTTTGGCGGGAAATCGGCAGGCATTGAAAAATAAACAGAAATCGCGGCAGCACATTCATTTTAACCGCCTGTACCCGACCCGCCAGTGACAGAGGGAGACCATCCCACCTTGCCAGATCAGCTTTCACTCTGCCCACCAAACTAGAAATGTTGTACCTACGGAGCCCCCCCAATCTCGAGCAACCTGCACCCCCAGGTATCTAAAGTGAGTCCCTGCCTTGGGGAATGGCAGCCCCCCCACCCCTGCTCCCAGCCCTGGCCGAGACACCACAAAATATTCACTCTTGTCTAGATTTAATCCAAACATCTGAAGCAGCTCCAGTATCCCCCCTACTGACACACTCAGTTCCGACATGTATAATAACAAGTCATCGGCGTATAAGGACACCCTATGCTCTATCCCCACCCCGCACTGTCCCTTTCCATACCCCAAACTTCTTAATGCGATGGCCAACGGCTCAGTCGCGAATGCAAACAGCAGGGGGGGCATGGGACATCCCTGCCTAGTCCCACGGTGGAGAGGAAAGTATTCTGAACTGATGTTATTTTTGCGGACACTGACCCTCGGCTCCTTATATAATAGCTTTACCCAGCCCACAAATCTGTGTCCAATTACAAACCGCTCTAGAACTGCCATCAAGTACCCCCATTCTACCCGGTCAAACGCTTTCTCGGCGTCCAATGCCACAACCGCCTGTTTCCTTCCCCTCCGCCGGTACCATAACCACGTTTAATACCCTCCTAATGTTCAAAAAGATCTGCCTCCCTCTCACAAACCCTGTCTGATCTTCACCTATCACCTTCGGGAGGCACTCCTCTAGCCGACCTGCCAGTCAATATCTTTGCGTCCACGTTTAAAAGTGATATGGGCCTGTACGACCCACACTCCGTCGGATCCTTATCTTTCTTTTTTTATTCAAAACTCTTTTTATTGGCTTTACTCATATTTATAAACATTTGCTGTGTACATACATATATATATATTACATTTCTCTTGCCCGTGCTAATTTACTTTATTTTACAGAGGTTTGTTTTGTCCTTCATTTAACTAACTCCATGTACATTTTCCCGCCACCCCCCTCGGGTTGCGCAGTCCTTTGGTTCCCTTAGCTTACTCCTCGCTGCTGGCCTCGAACAAGTTTTGGTATAGGCTGACAAACTGCCCCCAAGTATCCAGGAAGCCTTCCTCTGACCCTCGGATGGCGTACTTAATCTTCTCCATGTGGAGAAATTCCGAGAGGTCAGTGAGCCAGTCTGCAGCTTTCGGTGGTGCTGCCGATCGCCAGCCGAGCAGGATTCTCCGGCGTGAGATGAGGGAAGTGAAAGCGAGGGCGTTGGCCCCTTTCCCCATGTGTAACTCTGGCTGCTCCGATACCCCGAAGTTTGCCACTATTGGGCATGGCTTCACCCTCACCCCCACAACCTTGGACATTGCCTCGGAGAAGGCTGTCCAGAACCCAGCAAGCTTGGGGCAAGCCCAAAACATGTGGGTATGGTTGGCTGGGCCTCTCTGGCACCGCTCACATTGGTCCTGCACCTCCGGGAAGAAGCTGCTCATTCGGGTTCTGGTCAGGTGCGCTCTGTGCACCACTTTGAGCTGCATTAGGCTTGGCCTTGCGCAGGAGGAGGTGGAGCTCACCCTGCTCAGTGCTTCGTTCCATAGTCTCCATCCCACCTCTGTCCCCAGTTCGTCGTCCTATTTTTGTCTGGTCCCGTCCAGTGGAGTCCGGGCTCTGTCCAGTAGCTGTCTGTATATTTTCCCACATAGCCCTCCCTTCTCGCTGCTTGTGGCTATCAGGACCTCTAGTAGTGTGCTTTCTGAGGCCCTGGGGTACCCTACTGTCTCTTTGCGGAGGAAGTGCTTTATTCGGAGGTGTCTCAATTCCTGTCCTTTTGCTAATTTCCACTTCCTCGTCAGTTTGTCCAGCGTCGCCAGTCTGCGCCCCACGTAGAAGTCACCGACCGTCAATGTGCCCCCGTCCCGCCTCCATCCTTTGAAGGTGGTATCTAGCATGGCTGGGGGGAGTTTGTGATTGCCGCAGATGGGGGCACTGGGTGACGTTTTGGTTTTCCCGAAGTGCTGTCTCAACTGGGTCCATGTTCACAGTGTGGCTGCTACCACTGGGCTCGTTGTGTACCTTGTTGAGGAGGATGGGAGTGCTGCTGTTGCCAGGGCCCGGAGGGTCGTTCCTTTACAGGATGCCTCCTCCGTTTGTACCCAACCTGTGTCGGGTTCTTGTACCCATCCCCTCACACTTTCTGCCGTTGCTGCCCAGTGGTAGTATTGGAGGTTCGGTAAAGCCTTTGACTTTTCCTCTTTGCAATGTCGGTTTGGGAATTCTCGGGTTCTTACCCCCTCCACACAAACACCTTGATTAGACTGTCTATGTTTTGGAAAAAGGCCTTGGGGATGAAGATCGGGATGGATCTAAACAGGAAGAGGACCCTTGGCAGTACGTTCATCTTGATTGTCCGCACTCTTCCCGGCAGGGAGAGTGGGAGTGAGCCCCACCGTTGAAGGTCTTTTCTTACTTCCTCCACCAGGCAGGTCAGGTTCCACTTGTGGATCTGTGTCCAGTCTCTGCCTATTTGGATCCCCAGGTAACGGAACCTGTTCTGGGCCGTTTTAAATAGGAGCCCCTTCACCTCTGTCCCTCCCCCTTTTGGGTTCACTGGGAATGCCTCACTTTTGCCCAGGTTAAGTTTGTAGCCCGAGAAGGTTCCAAACTCTTCCAGTATTTGCAGTATTGCCTTCAGTCCCTCCTGTGGCTTCGAGACATAGAGGCGCAGGTCATCTGCATAAAGTGAAACTCTGTGCTCTCTGTCTCCTCCGGATTCCCTTCCAGCTTTTTGCGTCCCGTAGGGCCATCGCCAGGTGTTCGATCGCGAGCGCGAACAAGAGTGGGGACAAGGGGCAGCCCTGTCTTGTTCCTCTCTGTAGCTGGAAGTATTTAGAGCTGGTGGTGTTAGTTCGGACACTCGCTCTGGGAGTGTTGTAAAGGAGCCTCACCCAGGCAGTGAATCCCGCTCCTAGCCCAAACCGTTCCAGTATCTCAAGGAGGTAGTTCCATTCGACTCTGTCGAAGGCCTTTCCCAGGGAGACGATCACCTCTGGTGTTCTCTCCCCGGGGGGGGGTGCGGGGGCGGGGGGGTCATTATCACATTCAGCAACCGCCTGATATTCGCTGTGAGCTGCCTGCCCTTGACAAAGTCCGTTTGGTCCTCTGCGACCACCTCTGGTACACAGCCTTCCAGCCAGGACCGTTGCGAGTATTTTCGCATCCACGTTCAGCAGTGAAATGGGTCTGTATGATCCACATTCCCTCGGGCTTTTATCTTTTTTTGGGTAGCAATGAGATTGTGGCCTGCGCTAGCGTAGGGGGTAGGGTGCCCCCTGCCAGTGAGTCCGCACACATGTCCCTTGGGTGTGGGGCCAGGACTGGTGCAAATATTTTGTAGAAGTCCGCTGGGAGCCCATCGGGTCCCGGTGCCTTCCCCGCCTGCATGGAGCTGCATGGAGCATGATTTCTCCCAGGTCTATTGGTGCTTCCAGCTCCCCCGGTCTGTCCTCCCCCACCACTGGTAGTTCCAGTCTGTCTAGGAACTGTTTCATTCCCGCGCCCCTGTTGGGGTTCTCGGAGGTGTACAGTCCCCGATAGAAGGTCTCAAAAGACCGATTGACCTCCTTTGGCTCTGTTACCAGTCTGCTTCTGCTATCCTTAACCTGTGCTATTTCCCTCGTGGCTGCCTGCTTTCTCAGCTGGTGAGCCAGTAGGCGGCCAGCCTTATCTCCGTGTTCGTAGAAGGTCCCCCCCCATTTTGGTTGTTACTAACGTAATCGCCTATGGCCCGCGATATTGTTTGGCAGAAGGCCTTGTCGGCCAAGAGGTCCGTGTCTAGCCTTCACGTGGGGCGCTGGGCCCGGCCTGTCTCCAACCTCACATCCATATAGTGTGGAGCGTGGTCGGAGATGACGATCGCGGATTAGTCCGTTCCCGTTATCCCTGAAAGCACCGATTTCCCCACTGCAAAGAAGTCGATCCGTGTGTCTATCTTGTGCACTGCGAAGAGAACGAGAACTCCTTTTCTCCTGGGTGCAGGAGCCTCCATGGGTCCACCGCCCCCATCTGTTCCATGAAGGCCCCTAGCTCCCTAGCCATGCCAGACTTTTCCCCCGTTCTGGGGTTTGATCTGTCGGTCAGTGGGCCCTGTACGCAGTTAAAGTCGCCCCCCATGATCAGTCGGTGTGTGTCACGGTCAGGGATTTCCGCCATGGTCTTCTTTATGAATTCTGAGTCGTCCCAGTTGGGAGCGTACACATTTACCAGTACGACCGGTGCCCCTTCCAGGACACCGCTGACCATGACGTACCGTCCCCCTGGATCCGTAACTGTCTTGGTTTCCGTAAACCTCGTCCTCTCCCCCCCCCCGCCCCCAGCCCTCGTCCCGTAGCATGAGTGGTATGTCTGTCCCACCCAGTCCTTCCTGACCAGCAGTCGGTCCTTCTCCCTCAGGTGCGACTCTTGTAGGTAGATTATGTCTGCTTTCAGGCTTCTTAGGTGAGCGAAGACTCTGGATCTTTTCACTGGGCCGTTGAGTCCCCTTACGTTCCAGGTAACAATCCTGGTGGGGGGTTTCTGACCCCCCGGTCCTGCAGGATCTCCCATACTTACATGGTGGACGCACCCCTGCACTTCAGGTTTCCCTTTGCTAGAGGGCCGCCAGAATGGCCAGGGTCGCCGCTCTCACCACGAGGTCGGACCCCAGTGCTCCGGGGTTTCCCTTTGTCCAGGGGCAATGTGTGTGTGTACGCCACGTGGGTGCGCCCCTGCACTCCGGGGTCTCCCTTCGCCTGATGCCCTCCCGAGTGGCTGTTTGTGGCACCCTCTTGGTTCCTCGCCCTGCTCCATGCCTGCCGAGGTACTGCTTTGCTATCTCACCTTTCCCTTTACTTCCCTTTTGTTCTGCATGCTTCCTTCGACTCCTTGCCCCCCTCCCCTCCTTGTGCTAGGCACTCCCTCTCTCCTGAGAGGCACGCTGTGGCCCTCCTTCCTTCCTGCCCTCCCATGCTGGCCCTCATCGCTAATACAGTGGTCCTCCTCCCAGTATTCGCCCAGTTCTGGCCCTGTTTAACCTTCCTCCTACTGGCCTTTGTCTCGCTCTCCTGTCTACTTTTCTCACCCTCATTTCACTCGCTCCAATCTCCCCGTCTGTCCTCCGCTCTTTTCCGGGTTTTCCCTTCCTTTTCCATCCCCGTGTCATTCATCTGCTCCTCCCCCAGTTTGTTCGCTCGAACAATCTCATCAGCCGCTGCTGGGGTGTTAAAATACAGCTCTTGCCCCGGAAATGTTACCCAGAGTTTGGCCGGGAATAACATCCCACATTTCACCTTGCTTTTGTGCAGTGCTGATTTCGCCTTGTTGAACTCAGGCCTTGTTGAACTCAGCCCTTGTTTTGGCCAGGTCCGCCCCAGTGTCCTGATACACCCTTCTGGTCTTCCCTTCCCACGTGCTCTATTTCGTGGGCTCTGCCGGACCCACTTTAGGATTTTCTCCCGGTCTTGGAACCGGTGCAGCTTTGCGATAATCGCTCTGGGCTGTTCCCGGCTTTGGGCTTGGGTCGGAGCAACAGGGCGTCTATTTCTGGTGGGTTTGGGAATACCTCCTTCCCCACTAGCTTGCCCATCATTTGGGTGATGTGGTCTGTTGGGTCTCTACCCTCCCTCCCCTCTGGCAGACCCACTATTCCAATGTTCTGCCGTGTGGACCTATTTTCCTGGTCCTCCACTTTCCTCTTGGGCTCCCCTGGGCCGTTACTAACCTTTTGACCTCGGCTTCTCGGGTTATCACCCTGTCGCTCTGGTCCGAGGCGGCCCTCTCCAACTCCAGAATCGTATTTTTCTGCGCCTTCACTTTCCTTTCCAGGCCTTTGATGGTCTGCTGTATTTTGTGCGTCGTCTCCGCCAGCGCCTCCTTCACCATTGCTTGGAGCTCCGACCAGAGTGCCTTCTTTATGCTGGGCGCTGCGTCCTGCTCCCGCTCCGCTGTTTGTTCCGCCATCCTTTTCCCTTTCAGACTCGCTTGAACCTCCGTCTCGTTTTGTTGGGCTGCCTGTCTGCGCATCCGCCGCTCCTGTGCTTTCCCCTCACCGTTGCTGCTTGCGTGTCGCTGTCCCTTTGCTTTAGGGGGGTGGGGGGTTGTAATTGGTTCCCTTGCCTCCCCTCTCTTTTCTTTTCTCTTTTTTCTTCCCCTTCTCCTTCTGCTCCTATGTTCACTTCTCTCTTTCACTGGGTCAGGGCGGGTCGCGGGAGAAGTTTTGTGTTCTGGATGGGAGTCCCCCTTTGTCTCACCGCTCACCACGTGGTCGCCACTGGTCCGTGGGGGGGATCGCTCTCTCTCCTGGTCGCTGGCTCTGATCCCGAGCACTTTCGTCTCCAGCTCCGCGGAGGGGGGGGGTCGCCGCTCCTCCTCTTCTGCCACTCCTCTTCTGCCGCCGCCCTCTCCTGCTGTGATCAGGGAGGTTCGCGCTCTTAGGCGCACGTTCAATTCGGAGAACGGGACGCAACTCGGATCCTTATCTTTCTTGAGTAACAGCGAAATCGATGCCTGCCCCAAAGTTTGTGGTAATATCCCTTCCCTATTGCCTCCTCAAACATCCCCACCATCAGCTGTACCAGCTTATTTTTGAATTTTTTATAATATTCCATCGGAAACCCATCCGGCCCTGCCACCTTTCCTGACTGCATCCTCCCAATCGCATTATTTACCTCCTGCTCCACTATCGCCCCCTCTAATGTAGCCCTGTGCCCCTCCCCTAACCTCGGGTACTCCAGCCCATCTAGATATTCCTGCATCTCCCGGCCTCCCCTAGGTGGCTCTGACCTATGCAATCTCTCATAGATTTCCTTAAAGACCTTGTTAATCTGATCTAGAGCTACCACCAACTTCCCTGCCCTGTCCCGCACCTGGACAATTTCCCTTGCCGCAGCCTCCCTACGGAGCTGACCCACCAACATACCTTCTCTCCATGCCTTCCTGGTAGATAGTCGGTCAAAGCTCACCTGGAGTTCCTTCCTCTTTTCCAACTGCGCTGGGTCCCTATCTTCTGCATACCTCCTGTCTACCTCCAGCATCTCATCTATTACCGTCTGCCGCTCCAACCTCTCCTCTTTGTCCACCCTGGCCTTGAACAAGATCACCTCACCCCTCACCACCGCCTTTAAAGCCTCCCAAAGCCTTTAAGCTTTTAAAGCCTTTGGCACCTCACCCGTGAGGTTAAAACCTATATATTCCTCGATTACTTTTTCAATTTTGTCACAGGACCCCGTCCCCCAACAGTCCCGCATCTAACTTCCACCCTGGTCTCTGTACAATCCCCTTCTCCAGAACCATATCCACCCAATGCGGAGCATGATCTGACACTGCAATTGCCGAGTATTCCGACCCCTTAACCCCAGCCAGCAGTGCCTTCCCCACCATGAAAAGGTCAATCCGCGAGTATACCTTATGGACTGCTGAGCAAAACGAGTACTCCCGTTCCCTCGGGTGCAGAAACCTCCAAGGGTCCACCCCTCCCATTTCCACCAATAACCCCCCTCCACCCCCACCCCTCCCGGACGGGACCGGCGAGCGCGGCCGTGATCTGTCCAATTTTGGCTCTTGCACCAAGTTCCAGGCCCCTCCCCCCACTATCAGTTTGTGTGTGTCCAGGTCGGGGATGGTCCCGCACACCTTCGCGAATCCCACATCGTCCCAATTGGGACCATATACATTAACAGCGCCACTAATCTCCCATCCAGCGCCACTGTCACAATTACATATCTACCCCCCTGATCTGCCACCACCTTCTCCATCTGGAAGCGTACTCTTTTGCTGACTATTACTGCTGCCCCTCGAACCCTTCCGTCATATCTAGAGTGAAACACCTGACTAGCCCAGCCCACCTTCAGTCTCACCTGGTCCTTCACCCTCAGGTGAGTCTCCTGCAGCATTGCTGCATCGGCTTTCAAACTTTTAAAATGCGCAAGCACCCTTGACTGGGCAGCTCAGCCCCCTCGCATTCCACGTGATTATCCTAACTGGGCGTCTCTCACCCCCCCCCCCCCCCACCCTTCTTATCCACCATCATCATACCACCGGGCCCTGCCCCAAAAGCCTGACCCTGCCCCATAAGCCTGACCCGTCCGTTTCCATTATTAACATTGAACCCCTTCCCAGAATCCCCCCCTGCACTTCCCCTGGAGACAATCTCACCCAGTATCGATCCTCTTTTTCCACCCCCCTCCCTCCCCCAGTTGCTCGCCTCGTAGGCCCTTCGAAACCTGCTAACCAGGCTCCAATGTCCGCAGCCCTCCTCTCTCCTCACCTCCGTCACGCGCCGACTTTCGTTAGTTAGCGCGGGTAATCCCCCTCTCCCCCAAAAAGGCATACTGTCCCCTCCCACCCAGTCCCAGAAGAAAAAGAAAAACCATCTAACCCATGCAATTCAATGAAATAACATATAACCGTTGCAACAACAACAAAAAAGAAGCAAAAATGCCAATCAAACCAAACAAAAACTTAAACTCTATAACAATGTGAAGTCAAGTAAGTTACAATACAGGTCAATGAAAAGAATTCCAGCTCCCCAATCACAGTCTACTGTTACTCTATTTATTTATCTCGGTGAATCACAAGCCTATCCCTTATATTGATCAAATGACCACACAACCAGTAGTTAGTTCAAAATATGGTTTACTTACATACACAAGAGTTATCTCAACATGCATACACAATACTACTATGAGGTAAACTACACCTATCAGCTACAAAAGCCTATACTTAACTTCAGGGCAACCGGCACTGTGCAAATGGATAATGCCTTTATCTGGATTTCACTTGGCTGGTTCGAAGAAAGTGGCTCTGTCTCTGCTGGGCTCATCCGTCAGGTAGCGATCGTTGGTCTTGAACTTAGCTGGCTGTTCCTGCTGCAATTGGGTTGGCACAGGCCGGATCCAAAAGAGACAGAACACATGGCTGTGTCCTCTTTTATCCCTTTGGGATTTCACGCTCTTTGGGGCGGTCCTTAACCTTGGACCCAATAGTTCGACAGGGCTCTGATCACTCTTTTCGATTTTGGCCAATAAAGGGGGGGGGGGTTGCCTTGGTAGCTGGGCGGGTCCTCAGCGGTCATTAACCTTGGCAGTTGTGCTTTCTGAGCAAGGGAGTGGCGCCGATCAGTCTGTGACTGTACCGGTTGCTTGATTGGAGTTCTATTGTCCTGGGAAAATGGGCCATTGAAATGTAGTCGAGCGGGGGTTTCGGTCAGGTCTGGTTACCTGTGTTTTAGATACACATAGACAGTGTATCTGTCGTGAGTCCTGGGTTGGCCATAATTCCCATGGTCCTTTGCAGGTGGCCATCTTAGATGGCTACACCACAATTTCTCTTCCAGCTCCACTCCTCACTTCTGTCCCAAGCCTTCTGCCTTCATGAACCGTTTCAAAATAGAAATCTTTGGCGTTGTACGTCACCCTCCGCTTTGCAGGGTAACCATACCAAATCGCAGTCCCTTGTTGTACAGTGCTGCCTTCACTCGGCTGAACACCGCTCGTCTCTTTGCCAACCCCACCGTCAAGTCCTGGTAAATGCGACTGCTTCACCTAGTTTAACACCTTCTCCTTCATGTGGTATTTCTGGAAGCAGATAATTACTGCTCTCAGTGGCTCATTTACTTTGGGTTTCGGCCTTACCGACCGATGAGCTCGGTCCAGTTCATACGGGGAGGGGTCTTCATCCTCCCCCATCAACTCCGCCAGCCTCTTCGCAAAGTACTCAGTTGGCCTTGAGCCCTCTGCCCCTTCAGGCAAGCCCACAATTCTCAGATTTTGCTGCTTCGAGCGGTCCTCCAAGCTTTTCTCGGAGTCCTCTGTTGAACGCCATCACCCTCTGTAGTTCGTCTCCCATCGAGGTGAGCTGGTCACAGTTCTTTTCACCCTGTTTTTGCCACATCCACCCTCACCGGGGCAATTACCTCCTCCTCCACTGATCTGAGTGCGACCTCTCTCTCCTTCCTCAACGCCTACATGTGCCTCGCAAACTGCTTCTCCAGCTTCACAGCCATCACCGCGGTCATCCTTTCTACTGTAAGCAGTGCGGCCCCACCACGCGGCCTGGCATCCGCCATCTTGTCAGCGCTTTTGGTGGTCATTTCCTTTGGCGGCGAACCCGCGTTTTCTCCCTTCTTCACAGCTGATTTTGGCATCACTTGCCCACTTAATATTTTTCTCCTTCTTCAATCTCGAGATAAATAATAAAATAAAAAAAAAATTTTAAATTTAAAAATGAAAAATTATTTTAAAAATAAAATTTATAATAAAAAATAATAATAATAAACTTTTAAAATAAAGTTCAAATCAAACATCTCTTCTCCTGGGACCAAATTTCAAACATCCCAAACACGCATTTTCAGCGGCGGCCACCCGGTGTGCGCCGCTCCCCCTCTACATCTGTGCTGGATTCCGGCCTCGCCGCTTGCTTCGGGCTCGATGCCCCTGCTCCTCCGGCCACGGGGGTCCCCATCGGTGCCACACCTGCCCGTCCGGCACCCATCCCTGAGGCCCCAACAGCCGAAGAAATTGCGACCGGCGAACCACGGGGAAGCCCCCGGAAAACGCCGAAATGCCACCAACCGGCGGGAGCCTCTCTCCAGCGCAACCACTCTGCTCGCACCCGCCACCGGAAATCTCCAGGTACTTTTTAAAGGATGTGAGGCAACCCGCCTCTACAACCTCCCCGGGCAGTGCATTCCAGACCATCACCACCCTCTGGGTAAAAATGTTTTGCCTCTCCCCCCTCCCCTTAAACTTGTGTCCCCCATAACTGACCCTTCAACTAAAGGGAATAACTGCTCCCTATCCACCCTGTCGTTGCCCCTCATAATCTTGTACACCTCGATCAGGTTGCCCCTCTTGTCTTCTGTGGTCCAACGAAAACAACCCAAGCTTATCCAACCTTTTCCTGATAATTTAAATGTTCCATTTCAGGCAACATCCTGTTGAATCTGCTCTGCTAAGCCTCCAGTGCAATAACATTCTTCCTATAATGTGGCGACCAGAATTGCACACAGTACTCCAGCTGTGGCCTCACCAAAGTTCTGTACAATTCCAAAATGACCACCTTACTTTTGTAATCTATGCCTTGATTAATAAAGGCAAGTGACTCGTATGCCTTTTTCAACGCCCTATTAACCTGTCCCATCTTCAGAGATCGATAGACAATCAAGCCAAGGTCCCTTTGTTCCTCAGAATTTCCCAGTGACATGCCATTCCTTGTCATATTTCTCTTTCCAAAATGTATCGCCTCTCACTTTTCAGGGTTAAATTCCATCTGCTACTTGTCTGCCCATTTGACCATCCCATTTATATCTTCCTGTGACCCAAGACAGTCAACCTTACTGTTAACCACCCGGCCAATTTTGTTTCATAAGGAAAACATAATCTTGAAGGTTCTGTCCCCCTTTCTGACTGTGATTGGGTTAAAATAATTATAATTCATCTAATTCGACTGAAATGTCTGTCTATCAAGTTTTAAGAGATAATGGGGCATTGGAGAATTTCTATATGTTTCCATAATATGGTGTGATCAAACCACCTGTTTCCCACCATGTTTTCTAAAACTGGGATGTTTGCCCAGTAATGATAACAATGAGTTTACTCTGTAATGTGGATAGTCAGTTTTCAAACTGACTTCCTTATCTGATCTTTTTCCATGCTCTCAGCCTTTTCTGCTGTCATAGCTGATATATGATTTTTAATAGTATAATGTTAGTTAAATAATTTCTTCCTTTTATTACCTATAAGAAAAGTAGATTTCTATCAGTCCCCCCTTTGATTATTCGAAAGATTAAATAAGATGAATCAAAAGAAAATAGAAATTAAGGAAGAAATGCAGTAGGATAGAGATAAGCGTAGAAAGGGACTCATTCACGTTATCTTTAATGGATCACTTGTTTGAGAACAGCCTTCAACAATGGAGCGGGCAAAGCTTTGCAAAGCGTTATAAACATTCTGGTAATATTTCATGCATACAAATAAAATGATTATACAGTAAAATAACAAATCATTACTAATTGAAATTGAGTAACTGATTTAGTAATATTGGTAAAATGATTATTAAAATTGATTATGTAATTCTGTAATACATTTATTAATAATGCAATAACAATGCAGTAAATAATAATTCAACAGAAACTGCTCATTTCGATGTTATTGGCTGGTGGTGCATATGGATTACTGTGAACCATCTGGATTGGTGGGACACTATGGGTAGGCATGCATTAGCCAAAGAATCTGATCAGCCACATCAGTACGTAAATGATAAGTCCAAATATGCAAAGTAGGAAAAGTCCCTGAATGATGTTAATTCCTGTGCCACGCAAACCATCTGGAAAGCCAACCCCAAAGAGTGTAATCAGAGGGTTGGCCAAGTTTTTTAACTTTGTCTTGGATGTGTATTGCCGAGTCTTTGACATCTTCTGAATTACCTGGGATGTAGGTGCAACATTCTGCACCAATCAGGGCACAGGTGGCACCTTTTTCAGCTCGCAAATAGTCAAGTGCCATCCTAACAGATCAACATGCCTGCTGAAATGGTTAATTTCCCTCCAGAAACAAAAGGGGTGGAGATTGGGCGGAGAACTTGGAATTATGCCATTTGCATCTCTCTATATGATCAACATTTTTTTATCACCCAAATGGACTCGGGAGTTAAAATTGGATTGCTGGCAAACGGGTCTTTGTTTTGGAACAGTCTGACCTAAGCATGGGTTGCTTACTTTCAAAACCTCTCTCTTGACTTGTCCTTATCAACGTGCTCTTGGTTTAAAGTTTAAAGTTTGCAAAAATGCTTTTTCACAGATGGGGTTTTCCTTTGAGACACAAGCCTGTATTTCATTTCCAGTAAATGAAAAATATCTGTTTCTGAAGTGTTAAAAGGAAGGCCTGCCAGGCAGACCATGCAACTGAAAATCAATATTGTGGCAAACATTTTTACAGTTTCTGATTTTGGTACGCGCACTTCAAGTAAGGATATTCCCACTTGTCCTCTACTGACTTGTGCTGTAGTTCTTTTATGTAGATGGATTTGCTGGGCCGCCAAAACCTGTTGAGAAGCAGAACTGACAACATTTGTTAATTTTTGACAATAACTAAGTAAAGCATCACTGTCTGGCTTTCCTGGGAGGGAACTATTGTGTTGGGTGGCTGTAGTCTTCCTGGCTGAAGGTGCCTCTGTTACTTCCACAAAATCGTGTTGTTATTTTTTTTTGTCTTCTCCCCCTCTTGCTCTTTCCCAAGGAGCAAAGATGATGAATTTACGGTGTTTGCATGGCGGAAGTAAAAATTAATTTCTTTCAAAACTGCTGATGTTGGTTCGCGTCGTGCTGCGCCCTCTTGGGGCGGATCCCTGAATGAGTCAGGGGCGGGTCTCGATCGTAGGAATCCATTTTGTAGTCATGTAATCTGAACCCCTATCTGAAAGGGCATGAATTCGCAAAATGGCCGTCTTCACCACAAAAAAGACATCCCCTCTCTTTTCTGGAATCCTTTATTGGAGTAAGAACAGTGGTCAGGGTTGGTGTTACCAGAGGAGGAGGCAGAGTAATTTCTGCTGGGGTTGCTGTGCTACTGGCAGTAGCTGCTGCTTTCGGCTGCTGCTTCGGGCTGGGGCTGAGGTTTTTAACTTCCAAGCTACGGTCCAGTTGAGTGCATTGTTCTATGAAGGTCCTGGAGGTAGTACCCTCTAGCTCCCATTCAGGAAAAACCATGTTTAGGGCATGAGACACTTCAGGTCTCAAACCAGCGACAAAAGTGGTTTTAAATGGTTCTCGGTTACTTGTATCCAAAATCCTCTCTGCTTCCTGGAATTCCATTCCAGAAAGCTCCTTCGAAACTGATTCAAACCTTTCCTCATCGCCTGTGACATCCTCCAAATGCTTTTGAACACAGGCTGTTATTTTTCCACAGGCAGTTTTAGGTGGGTTGAATCTTAATACATCATTTTCGGTTGTTACTGTTGGTGGGGTTAGTCCTGCCACTAGGTTTGTCTTTTATGTCACTATCATCATTCAAGTTAACTAGATTCCTTTGTACAGATCCTCGTGTAGTGATAATCTCGGAGCCTGCTCCGGGAGGCTTTTGAAGTGGGGTTAGCAGAATGTTTTCGGCCACAGAGTGAGAAAACAGCTCATTCTCGGGTGGGTGTAGAATTATTTCTGCTTCCACCTGTGGTGGAGTTGTTTGCTTTGGAGAATTGAGATATAGCTGAGGTTTTAAAAACAGATTTGACGGCTTCGCCAACTTTCCTCTCTGTAATTCTTTATGACCTTTCATACGCTGAAGGAATATTCGGGTAGTTTTCCCCCAAACTCTCTTTATATTTCCAAGGGACCATTTGCTCTTGATAATGTTTTTAATTCAATTTCCGCATTTGCTTCGGACAAATCAAACTGTTGATTAATAGGAGATTTGAGATCTCTGAACAAATTTTCAGTAGACTTAACTGGTGGAGCTCGGCTGCCCCTCGAGACTGAGGGAAGCTCTGCTGCACCCTTGGAAGCAATGGGGGCTTTTTTAGGACTATTGTCCCCCATAACTCTTCCGCAAAACTTAGGAGTGGGGACCCTTTTTTTTTCCGACCCTTTTGACTCTTCCACACAAATTCGAAGCAGTGGGGACTTTGTACTGTCGTCCCTTTTAACTTTGCCAATAAATAACTGACTAAAGTACTTGCAACACACAATATGTCAGCCTTTTCTTCTAAGGCTCTTTTGTCGGTTAATGTAAGTTCCGCGAGCCATTGCGGCTTGAAACTTTAATTGAGGCAAAATTGATGTCTTACCTCAGTCTATCCGATTTTCGGATTGACGTCTTCCGGTCGTCCAGTCTGCAATTCTGCCTTTGGGCCGCACCATTATTTGGGGGCACCTCCGGCACGGCCTGCCTTCGGGCCACTCCATTCTTCCGACTCCGTCAATTCTCCCCTCTACCATTTGCAGACTACGCCAATTGATGGATCTGTACTTTGTTAATATATTTATGTGTCTCCTCACTATATATTAATCGACAGAACTTGAGACTGAGCTTCTTGGGTGAAGTAAAGTATAGCTTTATTTGTGTCAGTTTAAAAGTCTACTGATCAAGTCAAATTTTATGCGAATACAGAATCTAGAAAGTTTGTTTGTCCTACGTAAATACAGATGGTTGAGTTGAATTCATAATACAATTCAGTTTGTGGTAATTTCTTCCGATCAAAATGCACAATACAAAAATGAAACAAAAGGAAATACATGTTTGCAAAGCAAAGTAAAAATAGGTTTCAAAGGTTAGGTTAAAGGTGAATTCAGAGAGAGAGGGTTCTCTTCCGGTCTCCTAAGGATATAATCTTTATGTCCCATTTCTGACTGTGATTGGGTTAAAATAATTATAATTCATCTAATTCGACCGAAATGTCTGTCTATCAAGTTTTAAGCGATAATGGGGCATGGGAGAATTTCTTTGTTTCCATAATATGGTGTGATCAAACCACCTGTTTCCCACCATGTTTTCTAGAACTGAGAGGTTTGCCCAGTAATGATAACAAATGAGTTTACTCTGCAATGTGGATAGTCAGTTTTCAAACTGACTTCCTTATCTGATTTTTTTCCCCATGCTCTCAGCATTCTCTGCTGTCATGGCTAATATATGATTTTTTAATAGTATAATGTCACTAAATCATTTCTTCCTTTAAACTTTTATTACCTATAAGAAAAGTAGATTTCTATCAGTGGTGAAAGCTGTGTATGTTTAATTGTTTGTGATTTATACTCAGGCAAAATCACGAGAAACCAAATTCTTCAGCACTTATGCCAATCTCAAGTTTTATACAAGGGAAATTGCCATGAAACCGGATGGTAAGTGGAGAGCTCTGCAGATCACCCCTCTGGAATTCAACAGGTTGATTACCAGTTAATTCATATACCTATCAAGCTTCTTAACATTCTACCCACTCTGAATAAATAATAGTAATCGCTTATTGTCACAAGTAGGCTTTAATGAAGTTACTGTGAAAAGCCCCTAGTCGCCACATTCCGGCGCCTGTTCAGGGAGGCCGGTACAGGAATTCAACCCAAGCTGCTGGCATTGGTCTGCATTACAAGCCAGCTGTTTAGCCCACTGTGCTAAACCAGCCCCTAGAGCCTTCTCTTGAATTCCCCGCTAGATTTAGTAGTGACTATTTTATCTTTCTGGCCCCTAGTTTTCGCCTTCCCATAAGCAGAGACATCTTCTCCACGTCTACCCTGTCAAACCCTTTCATAATCTTAAAGACCTGAATCCAATCACCGTTCAATGTCCTATTTTCTGGATAAAAGATCCCCAACCTGTTCAAGCTTTCCTGATGGTTATAACTGATAATCCCTTGGAATACCTTTGATGTGTTTGGCCTGTTTTACAATGTGTGCATT
The DNA here is from genome assembly GCF_047496885.1 of Scyliorhinus torazame. Classification (NCBI taxonomy): domain Eukaryota; kingdom Metazoa; phylum Chordata; class Chondrichthyes; order Carcharhiniformes; family Scyliorhinidae; genus Scyliorhinus; species Scyliorhinus torazame. The sequence continues at coordinate 89,936,559 of NC_092710.1, read as the reverse complement.
GTAAATATTTTAAATATTTTAGCATTGTCCCATGTTTGCATCTTAAAGGGACCAATTTGTGTGCATCTGCGTAGCACCTTAGCGAATACTATGCTTAGAGGGAACGTTAGCCATAACCTTACAATTCTGGTATCATCTTTGTAAATCTTTATTGTGCCTTTCCCTGTGCCTCTTATAATCCTATTGTAGACAGTTAAAATATTGTTTGTTTGTATACATATATATATTTTGTGTATAGGTGTTTATATCGATGAAATCCTCACCAAGTGGAATGGAGATTATGACAAGCTCGAACACAACCACACCTATATTCAATGGTTGGCATCATATTTTTAACTCTTGCAATGTAATTGAGGTTTTCCCCTCAGCTTTTGTATGCAATTTGTAACTAATGTTTTTCATTAATAGGCTGTTCCCATTGCGAGAACCAGGCCTGAACTGGCATGCTGAAGAACTGACGACAGAAGAGATTAAGGTAAATTCAAGCGTTTAGATCTGGTTTGAGGTTATTGTCTCTCCTTCTCCTAATCCTTGTCCATTACGTCTGTCCTTTCCTCTCCCGAGCTGCTGATTCTTGTTCAGATGGATATCGGCCACACCTTGCACCAATACTTTATGATGTGAGCCCAGATAGGAAGGACCAGAGTACCATATGAGGGCATAACAGTCCAGCTCAGCCCAGCCCAATGCTGGCTGCATTCAACATCCAATTAAGTCCACTTACCAGCAGGAAAGATTGGAATGAGGACTGGGACTTCCTCTCCCCTCTGTCTCTCAACCCATTGTCCCATCGATACTGAATCAGCATTGTCATATACATCAAATGATCCAACTCAACACAAAACCATGATTGAATCAGCTTTCTCCAATTTTTATGACTTAGTACTATATTTGTGTATTTCACTAAAGCATCGACCGAGCTTGAAAGCACTGTTATTTCAGGAATTAAATATCCGTGCACTTTTTCACACATGTTAAACATTCTCACATACACACATATGCACAGGCATGCATGTGTGTCTTATCCAAGCAGCCTTTTTAGTGTCTGTGGTGCTAATTCCTTCCTTCACGTTCCAGCCTGTTAAATCTGACTTTGAACCCTGTGATCAATGGGTCACATCGCCAACTTCTAGTTAGCAGTTGAGTGTGTATGAGGACATTGTGTGCAGTGAGTAATTGTAGAATGATACAGAACAAGAATCCATTTTCCCTCTGCTGGCTCGTTGAAAGAGATATTCAATTATTTCCAACGACTCTACTCTATTCGCCGTAATCCTACAGATCATACAACTCCCACAGTGCAGAAGAAGGATGCCATTCGGCCCATCGAATCTGCACCGACCCTCTGAAAGAGCACCCTACCTAGGCCATCTCCCCACCCTATCCCAATAAACCCACCTGACTTTTAGACACTCAGGGACAATTTAGCATGGCCGATCCACCTAACCTGCACAGCTTTGGAAGAAACCGGAGCACCCGGAGGAAGCCCGCGGAGAAATGGGAGAATGTTTAAACTCCGTAAGATAGAGGGTAGCAGAGGAAGGGTGTTTTTCCGAATGGAGGTCTGTAACTAGTAGTATTCCGCAGGGATCAGTATTGGAATCTCTGTTGTTTGTAATATATATAAATGACTTAGAAGAAAATGTAGCGGGTCTAATTAGCAAGTTTGCGGATGATATTAAGATCGCAGGAGTTGCGGATTGTGATGAAGATTGTCAGAAAATGTAGCAGGATATAGATAGGCTGCAAAATTGGGTGGAGAAATGGCGGTTGGACAAATGCGAGGTGATGCATTTTGGTAGATCCAATTCAGATGGGAGCTATAAAATAAATGGCAGAACCATCAGGAGCATAGAGTCACAGAGATCTGGGTGTGCAGGCCCACAGATCCTTAAAAGTGGCAGCACCGGTGGAAATAGTGGTAAAGAAAGCATATAACATGCTTGCCTTCATAGAACGGGGTATAGAGTATAAAAGCGCACAAATTATGTTACAGTCATTTGGAATACTGTGTCCAATTCGGGTCACCACTACCAGAAGGACGTGGATGCTTTGTAGAGAGTACAGAAAAGGTTTACTAGGATGTTGCCTGGTGTGAAGGGTATTCGCTATGAGGCGAGATTGAATAAACTGGGATTATTCTCCCTAGAGAGACGGAGGCTGAGAGGCGACCTGATAGAAGTTTATAAAATTATTAGGGGTACAGATAGGGTGAACAGTTGGAGGCTTTTTCCCAGGGAGGAAATGACAATTACAAGGGGGCACAAGTTCAAGGTGAGGGGGGATAGGTTCAGTGGAGATGTGCGGGGAAGATATTTACACAGAGGGTGGTGGTTGCCTGGAATGCACTGTCAAGTAAGGTGGTTGAGGCAGATACGTTAGCGACCTTTAAGACTTATCTGGAGAGACACATGAACAGACGGGGTATAGAAGGATATTGGTCTAGATAGGATAAGTGATCGGCGCAGGCTTGGAGGGCCGAAGGGCCTGTTCCTGTGGTGTGTTGTTCTTTGTTCTTCTTTCCACACAGTCACCCAAGGTCAGAATCGAACCCCGGTCCCTGGTGCTGTGAGGCAGCAGTGCTAACCACTGTGCCGCCATGCTACCCTATTTCCAATTTACGGATTTGCCGACAACCCTTAAAATTTTTTTTTTTTTAAATCTGCTTCCCCTGTTCTTTCCGCCAATGCTGTTCAGATCACAACTCATTGCTCACTACTACAAGGCACCTCGGGTTCTTTTTCTAATTACCTGATATCTGTTTCCTCTGGTTACAGACTCAATGCCAGTAGAAATAGTTTATTCTTATTATATCCATTGCAGTGTTAATGTAAGCCTACTTGTGACAATAATAAAGATTATTATTATTCTCAAATCTCATTCCATTTGCACTCCATTTACCAGAAGCTCCACCTCCCTGGTATCAATCCAGTAAATCTCTAATTCCTTGACATCCTTCCTAACAAACCAAAAACAGTTCTCTGGTTGAAGCCTAACTAATGTTTTACAAATGTCAGCCTAACATGTTTTTGTACTCTATCTTTAAAAAGCCATGCATTTTAACAGCCCTCTCAACCTGTCCTCTAAAGAGTTGTATACATTACACCGCAGGTCTCTGTTTCCACACCGCCTTTAAAATTGTACCAGTCAGCTTAATATCCTCTTTTTGATTCTGTCAACCAAAATGAATCACTTCACACTTCCTCTCTATTCAATTTTATCAGCCATGTATTTGCCCATTTCAGCAACCTGCCTCTGTTCTCCTGGAGTCTGTTATTAGCCTCCTCATCATTTACTACATTTCTGAGTTACATGTCATCTGCATACTTTGAAATTACACCCTGTATACACCAGTTCAGAGCATTAATAAATTACTAAACAGAACAATGATTCCATTAGCAATCCCATGTAAACACCACCTCCACCCAATCAAAAACAAAGAACAAAACAGCACAGTCATGATACCAACCTTGGCCAAAACCCTCAGCATTTCCTTGTGCCGTATCCCTCTATACATATCCGACCCATGTGTTTGTCAAGATGCCTTTTGAGCGCCGTTAATGTATCTGCGTCCACAACCTCACTTGGCAATGCGTTCCAGGCACTCGCCAACCTCTGCATAAAAAAACCTGCCTTGCACATCTCCTCTTAACTTTGCCCCACGGACCTTAAACCTATGCCCCTGGTGACTGACCCCTCCACTCTGGGAAAGAGTGCCTGCCCATCCACTCTATCCATGCCTCTTATAATCTTGTAGACCTCTTATCAGGTCACCCCTCAGGTCAATCTGTAAAATAATCATTTCTCTATGAGATCTGCTGCCTGCTCACTATCTCTTAGCCAGTTAATTCCATTTACTTTAATTTTGCAAACCAATATGGTACATTGTTAAACTCCTTTTAATAAATATGTATTTACACTTGACCTTCATCAGGCCTCTCTGTTACCTCATCAAAGAATTTGATGAAGTTAGTTTGCAGGTAACAGATCCATGTTATTTCCCCCCCAATATCCTGGGGGGGAAATTTGCTAATGCTCTTCGGGAGGGTTTAAACTAATTCAGCAGAGGGTGGGAACCTGAATTGTAGCTCCAGTGTACAAGAGGTTGAGAGTAGGGAGGTCATGAGTAAGGTTTCAGGGTCGCAGGAGTGTATCGGCAGGCAGGAAGATGGTTTGAAGTGTGTCTACTTCAATGCCAGGAGCAACCGGAATAAGGTGGGTGAACTTGCATGGGTTGGTACCTGGGACTTCGATGTTGTGGCCATTTCGGAGACATGGATAGAGCAGGGACAGGAATTGTTATTGCAGGTTCCGGGGTTTAGATGTTTCAGTAAGCTCAGGGAAGGTGATAAAAGAGGGGAGGTGTGGCATTGTTAGTCAAGGACAGTATTACGGTGGCAGAAAGGACGTATGATGAGGACTCATCTACTGAGGTAGTATGGGCTGAGGTTAGAAACAGGAAAGGAGAGGTCACCCTGTTGGGTGATTTGAATAGGCTTCCGAAAAGTTCCAGAGATGTAGAGGAAAGGATTGCACAGATGATTCTGGATGGGAGCGAAAGTAACAGTGTAGTTGTTATGGGGGACTTTAACTTTCCAAATATTGACTGGAAACGCTATAGTTCGAGTACTTTAGATGGGTCAGTTTTTGTCCAATGTGTGCAGGAGGGTTTCCTGACACAGTATGTAGATAGGCCAACAAGAGGAGAGGCCACATTGGATTTGGTACTGGGTAATGAACCAGGTCAGGTGTTAGATTTGGAGATAGGTGAGCACTTTGATGATAGTGACCACAATTCGGTTACGTTTACTTTAGCGATGGAAAGGGATAGGTATCTACCGCAGGGCAAGAGTTATAGCTGGGGGAAAGGCAATTATGATGCGATTAGGCAGGACCTAGGATGCATAGGATGGGGAAGGAAACTGCAGGGGATGGGCACAATTGAAATGTGGAGCTTGTTCAAAGAACAGCTACTGCGTGTCCTTGATAAGTATGTACCTGTCAGGCAGGGAGGAAGTGGTCGAGCGAGGGAACCGTGGTTTACTAAAGTAGTTGATCACTTGTCAAGAGGAAGAAGGAGGCATATGTAAAGATGAGACTTAAAGGTTCAATTAGGGCGCTTGAGAGTTACAGGTCAGCAAGGAAGGACCTAAAGAGATTGCTAAGAAGAGCCAGGAGGTGACATGAGAAGTCCTTGGCAGGTAGGATCAAGGATAACCCTAAAGCTTTCTATAGATATGTCAGGAATAAAACAATGACGAGGGTAAGAGTAGGGCCAGTCAAGGACAGTAGTAGGAAGATGTGCCTGGAGTCCGAGGAGATAGGAGAGGCGCTAAATGAATATTTTTTGTCAGTATTCACACAGGAAAAAGACAATGTTGTCGAGGAGAATACTGAGATACAGGCTGCTAGACTAGAAGGGCTTGAGGTTCATAAGGAGGAGGTGTTAGCAATTCTGGAAAGTGTGAAAATAGATATGTCCACTGGGCCGGATGGGATTTATCCTAGGATTCTCTGGGAAGCTAGGGAGGAGATTGCAGACCTTTGGCTTTGATCTTTAAGACATCTTTGTCTACAGGAATGATGCCAGAAGACTGGAGGATAGCAAATGTTGTCCCCTTGTTCAAGAAGGGGAGTAGAGACAACCCCGGTAACTATAGACCAGTGAGCCTTACTTCTGTTGTGGGCAAAGTCTTGGAAACGATTATAAGAGATAGGATTTATAATCATCTAGAAAGGAATAATATGATTAGGGATAGTCAACACGGTTTTGTGAAGGGTAGGTCGTGCCTCACAAACCTTATTGAGTTCTTTGAGAAGGTGACCAAACAGGTGGACGAGGGTAATGCAGTTGATGTGGTGTATATGGATTTCAGTAAAGCGTTTGATAAGGTTCCTCACGGTAGGCAATTGCAGAAAATACGAAGGCATGGGATTGAAGGTGATTTAGCGGTTTGGATCAGAAATTGGCTAGCTGTAAGAAGACAAAGGGTGGTTGTTGTTGGGAAATGTTCAGCCTGGAGTTCAGTTACTAGTGGTGTACCACAAGGATCTGTTTTGGGGCCACTGCTGTTTGTTATTTTTATAAATGACCTGGAGGAGGGCGCAGAAGGATGGATGAGTAAATTTGCAGATGACATTAAAGTTGGTGGAGTTGTTGTCAGTGCAGAAGGATGTTGCAGGTTTCAGAGGGACATAGATAAGCTGCAGAGCTGGGCTGAGAAGTGGCAAATGGAGTTTAATGCAGAAAAGTGTGAGGTGATTCATTTTGGAAGGAGTAACAGGAAGACAGAGTACTGGGCTAATGATAAGATTCTTGGTAGTGTGGATGAGCAGAGAGATTTTGGTATCCATGTACATAGATGTAAGAAGGTGTACGGTGTGTTCGCTTTTATTGGTAGAGGGATTGAGTTTCGGAGCCATGAGGTCATGTTGCAGCTGTACAAAACTCTGGTGCGGCCGCATTTGGAGTATTGCCTGCAGTCTGGTGGCCGCATTATAGGAAGGATGTGGAAGCATTGGAAAGGGTGCAGAGGAAATTTACCAGGATGTTGTCTGGTATGGAGGGAAGATCTTATGAGGAAAGGCTGAGGGACTTGAGGCTGTTTTCGTTAGAGAGAAGGTTAAGAGGTGACTTCATAGAGGCATACAAGATGATCAGAGGATTAGATAGGGTGGACAGCGAGAGCATTTTTCTTCGGATGGTGATGGCTAGCACGAGGGGACATAGCTTTAAATTGAGGGGAGATAGATATAGGACAGATTTCAGAGGTAGGTTCTTTACTCAGAGTAGTAGGGGTGTGGAATGCCCTGCCATCAACAGGAGTGGACTCGCCAACATTAAGGGCATTTAAATGGTCATTGGATAAACATATGGATGATAATGGAATAGTGTCGATGGGCTTTAGAGTGGTTTCACAGGTCGGTGCAACATCGAGGGCCGAAGGCTGTAATATTCTAATGTTGACTTTCATTTCCTGAGCTGTACTTGCCAGATTATCCCCCTCCTGCTTTTTGAACATTGGTGCAACATTTCCAATTCTCTGGTACCATCCCCACCTCTAAATTCAGAATGGCAGGGATTTGTGTAATGGAATGATTCACTGATGTAAATGTGGTGAAACTTGGCTCTGATTTGGAAGGAAACATCAAAGGTTTACATATTAAATTTTTATTGTACCTTTTTCAATAGGAATTTCTTAAAACTAAAAAAGCAAAGAATAACTATCTCCAGGTTTATGAAATTATGCTGGATTTTTTTGGACTGAAACTTGAGGACAGGAACACTGGGAGAGTGGCTCGAACTTCCAACTGGAAAGAACGGTTTCAGCACCTGAATGAGTAAGTGTGTGAGGACTTTAATGAGCCCTCTGTGGAGGCTGCCCAAGCCCTATTGAATGCCACAGATATCTGGCAGAATGTTCAGATGCAATAGGGAGTCATTAAGTGCAGAGGCAGGGAAAGAAGTTTGGTGAAGGGGGAAATGAACGAAGAGGATATCTGTGATACGGTGGAAGAGTGGAAGATTGTAGAATACAAGGAATCAAGATGCAAGGCAAAGAAGGGGTGATAATGATATAAGTAAAGAAAGGTGCCAATTCTTCAATTGGCAAGTAGGAACATCATGTGCACAGAATTGAGAGTAACTTGCGATTGTTCAATAACTGCACAGTAGTGAGCTGTGAGTGACAGGGAACTTGATAAACTGAACATGGATATCGCTTCCCAACAAGAGACCAGGCTTTCTGAGAGTTTTTTAAAAATATGTTTTATTGAAATTTTTTCGATCAAAATTTTTTCCCTTTACAGATCAAACATAACAGTAAAGAAAGTTTAACAATAAACAAATGGCTAATCAACATGGTAATCTAATCGTTTAACATAAACTAAAACTTCCACCCACCCCCCCTCCCCCCTGGGTTGCTGCTGCTGGTCATCTGTCTTCCCTCTAACGTTCCCCTAGGTAGTCGAGGAATGGCTGCCACCGCCTGGAGAACCCTTGAGCCGATCCTCTCAGGGCAAACTTTATCTGCTCCAGTTTTATGAACCCCGCCATATCATTTACCCAGGCCTCCAGTCCGGGGGGTTTCGCCTCCTTCCACATGAGTAGAATCCTACGCCGGGCTACTAGGGACGCAAAGGCCACAACGTCGGCCTCTTTCGCCTCCTGCACTCCCGGCTCATCCGCAACTCCAAATAGAGCTAGCCCCCAGCCTGGTTTGACCCGGGCCTTCACCACCTTAGAATTCACTCCCGTCACTCCCTTCCAATACCCCTCCAGTGCCGGGCACGACCAAAACATATGTGCGTGGTTTGCCGGGCTTCCGCCGCACCTCCCACACTTGTCCTCCACGCCAAAGAACCTGCTCAGTCTTGCTCCCGTTATGTGTGCTCTATGTAGCACCTTGAATTGAATCAGGCTAAGCCTGGCGCACGAGGAAGAGGAATTTACCCTGCTTAGGGCATCAGCCCACATACCCTCCTCTATCTCCTCCCCTAGCTCTTCTTCCCACTTTCCTTTTAATTCGCCCACCAACTCCTCCCCCTCTTCCCTCATCTCTCGGTATATCTCTGACACCTTGCCCTCTCCGACCCACACCCCCGAAAGCACTCTGTCCTGAATCCCCTGTACCGGGAGCAGCGGAAATTCCCTCACCTGTTGTCTTGTGAACGCCCTCACCTGCATATATCTAAGGAAGTTTCCCCGGGGCAACTTATACTTTTCCTCCAATGCTCCCAAGCTCGCAAACGTCCCATCTATAAATAAATCTCCCACCCTCCTAATTCCCAACTGGTGCCAGCTCTGAAATCCTCCATCCATTCTTCCTGGGGCAAACCTATGGTTGTTCCTGATTGGGGACCCCACCAGGGCTCCCCGCACACCTCTCTGTCGCCTCCATTGTCCCCAGATATTCAATGTTGCCGCCGCCACCGGGTTCGTGGTAAACATTTTTGGTGAGAGCGGTAGCGGCGCCGTCACCAGCGCCTCTAAGCTCGTCTCTTTACAAGACTTTCTCTCCAGTCTTTTCCACGCCGCTCCCTCTCCCTCCATCATCCATTTACGAATCATCGCCACATTGGCGGCCCAATAGTAGTCGCCCAAATTCGGTAGCGTCAATCCTCCTCTGTCCCTGCTACGTTGTAGGAACCCCCTCCTTACCCTCGGGACTTTCCCTGCCCACACGAAGCTCGTGATGCTCCTGACTATTTTTTAAAAAAAGGTCTTAGTGATTAGTATAGGGAGACATTGAAATACAAATAAGAACCTCGGGAGGACCATCATCTTAATTGCCTGCACTCTGCCCGCCAACGACAGAGGCTGCATGTCCCACCTCTTGAAGTCCTCCTCCATTTGTTCTACCAATCGTGTCAGATTAAGTCTGTGCAAGGTTCCCCAGCTCCTAGCGATCTGAATCCCCAGGTATCGGAAGTTTCTTTCCTCTTTCCTTAGAGGCAGGCCTTCTATCTCTCTACTCTGGTCCCCTGGGTGTATCACAAATAGTTCACTCTTCCCCATGTTAAGCCTATATCCCGAGAAATCTCCGAACTCCCTTAACATCCGCATAACCCCTATCATCCCCCCCGCTGGGTCCGACACATACAACAGTAGGTCATCCGCGTATAGCGAGACTCGGTGTTCTTCTCCCCCTCTAATCACCCCTCTCCATTTCCTGGAGTCTCTCAACGCCATGGCCAGAGGTTCAATTGCCAACGCGAACAACAGTGGAGATAGCGGGCATCCCTGTCTTGTTCCCCTATATAATCGGACATACTCCGACCTTTGCCGACCCGTGACTACACTTGCCGTTGGGGCCCCATAAAGAAGTTTGACCCAGCTAATAAACCCGTTCCCGAACCCAAACCTCCTTAACACCTCCCATAAATACTCCCACTCCACCCTATCAAATGCCTTCTCTGCATCCATTGCCGCCACTATCTCTGCCTCCCCCTCCACTGAGGGGCATCATTATCACCCCTAATAGTCGTCGCACGTTGACATTCAGTTGTCTCCCCTTTACGAACCCTGTCTGGTCTTCGTGCACCACCCCCGGGACACAGTCCTCTATCCTCGATGCCAGTACCTTTGCCAGCAATTTGGCGTCCACATTCAATAATGAAATAGGTCTATAGGACCCGCACTGCAACGGATCTTTATCCCTCTTCAGAATTAGCGATATCGTCGCCTCCGACATTGTCGGGGGTAAAGTCCCTCCTTCCCTGGCCTCATTGAACGTCCTCACCAACAACGGGGCCAACAAGTCCACGTATTTTCTATAAAATTCCACCGGGAACCCGTCTGGTCCCGGAGCCTTCCCTGCTTGCATGTTCCCCAGCCCCTTAATAACCTCGTCCACCCCAATTGGTGCCCCCAGGCCTTCCACCTCCTGCTCCTCCACCCTCGGGAACCTCAATTGATCCAGGAACTGCCGCATCCCCTCCTCTCCCTCTGGGGGTTGGGACCTATACAGTCCCTCATAAAAGGTCTTGAACACCTCGTTTATCTTCCCTGCTCTTCGCACCGTGGCTCCCTTTTCGTCTCTAATTCCCCCTATCTCCCTCGCCGCTGTCCTCTTTCGAAACTGATGAGCCAGCAGGCGACTAGCCTTTTCCCCATATTCATACCTCCTCCCCTGTGCCTTCCTCCACAGCACCTCCGCCTTTCTGGTGGTCAGGAGGTCAAACTCCGTCTGGAGTCGTCTCCTCTCCCTGTACAGTCCCTCCTCCGGGGTCTCTGCAAATTCCCTGTCCACCCTTAAAATCTCCCCCAGTAATCTTTCCCTTTCCTTGGCCTCTGTTTTCCCTTTGTGGGCCCCAATGGAGATCAGCTCTCCTCTGACCACCGCTTTTAGTGCTTCCCATACCACTCCCACACGGACCTCCCCATCGTCATTGACCTCCAGGTATCTCTCAATACACCCCCGCACTCTTCCACACACTCCCTCGTCCGCCATCAATCCCACATCTAATCGCCAGAGTGCTCTTTGCTCCCTTTCCTCTCCTAGTTCCAGGTCCACCCAGTGTGGGGCATGGTCCAAAACCGCTATGGCTGAATACTCAGCTTCTTCCACCCTTGAGATCAACGACCTTCCCAGAACAAAAAAATCTATCCGGGAGTACACTTTATGGACATGGGAGAAGAAGGAGAACTCCCTGGCCCTCGGTGTAAGAAATCGCCATGGATCCACTCCCCCCATTTGGTCCATAAACCCCTTGAGCACCTTGGCCGCTGCCGGCCTTCTTCCGGTCTTTGATCTGGATCTATCTAGCCCTGGGTCCAGCACGGTATTGAAGTCCCCTCCCAATATCAAGTTTCCTACCTCCAGGTCCGGTATACGACCCAGCATCCGTCTCATAAATCCCGCATCGTCCCAATTCGGGGCATATACATTAACCAACACGACCTCCATTCCCTCCAGCCTGCCACTCACCATTACATATCTACCTCCGCTATCTGCTACGATGTTCTTTGCTTCAAATGCTACCCGTTTCCCCACCAATATGGCCACCCCTCTATTCTTTGCATCTAGTCCTGAGTGGAACACCTGTCCCACCCATCCTTTCCTTAACCTAACTTGGTCCGCCACCTTCAGGTGCGTCTCTTGGAGCATAGCCACGTCTGCCCTTAGTCCTTTCAAGTGCGCGAGCACTCGGGCCCTTTTAATCGGTCCGTTCAGGCCTCTCACGTTCCATGTGATCAGCCTCACTAGGGGGCTACCTGCCCCCCTCCCGTGTCGACTAGCCATCACCTTCTCTAGGCCAGTCCCATATCCCGCCTCCGCGCTCCCACTCGCTCCCCAGGCGTCGCATTCCATCCCCGTCCGCCCACTCTTTAGCCATTTCCTTTTTGATTTCCGCAGCAGCAACCCAGTTGTCCCCCCCCCCCACCCCCCCGCTAGATCCCTTTCTAGCGTGATTGCTCCCCCCATATTACTTCCGCAAGTCAGCTGACTTCAACTGACCCCGGCTACTCCTGCTCACTCCTTGACCCCCCCCGGCGTGGGGAACTCCCATCCGCCTTGCGCCTGTCTTCCCGCCATAATCTTTCTGGCGCGGGAACATCCCTTTATCTGACCCGCCTCTTGTGGCGCAGCTCCCTTTCCTCTCCCCCTCCCATTCCTCATTCTCCGCCTATGTCCCTTCTTTCCCCCCTCACCGGCGCCAACATTTCCTAGTGTCTCCCCCCATCCCAATTTACTTCTCTGTTTACATCAACCATAACAATATCAATAACATTCCCTACAGTATCAGTCCCTCAGTTCCGATCCAATTTCTCCTCTTTAATAAAGGTCCATGCTTCTTCCGCCGTATCGAAATAATGGTGTCTCTCCTGGTACGTGACCCATAGTCGTGCTGGCTGCAGCATCCCGAACTGCACCTTCTTTTTGTGTAACACCTCCTTGGCTCGGTTAAAACTCGCCCTCCTTCTCGCCACCTCCGCACTCCAATCCTGGTTCACCCGTACCACTGCATTCTCCCATCTACTACTCCGTACCTTTTTAGCCCATCTCAGGACCTCTTCTCTATCTTTAAGGCGGTGAAATCGCACGATTGTCGCCCTGGGTGGTTCTCCCGCTTTTGGTCTTCTCGCCGGGATCCGATGTGCCCACTCCACCTCCAAGGGGCCCGCAGGGGCCTCAGCTCCCATCAATGAGCTTAGCATCGTACTTACATAAGCTCCACAGTCCGCTCCTTCCACTCCCTCAGGGAGACCCAGTATCCAAAGGTTCTTCCTTCGCGCTCTGTTTTCTAGGGCCTCAATCCTTTCAATACACTTTTTATGGAGTGCCTCGTGCGTCTGTGTTTTGACCGCCAGGCCCAGGATCTCGTCCTCATTATCCGTCACCTTCTGCTCCACCGCGCGGAGCTCTGTCTCCTGGGTCCTTTGTGCCTCCTTGAGCCCCTCAATTGCCTGTAGCATCGGGGTCAGCACCTCCCTCTTTAGTAGCTCCACACACCGTCTCAGAAATTTGTCTTGCTCGGGCCCCCATGTCGCCTGGGCTTTCTCCGCCGCCATCTTGTGTCTTCTCCCTTTCTGTCCCTTTCGTCGACGATTCCTCGCGCTGCAGCCGCCGCCGCCGATATTTTCCTCTTTCGTTGTGGGGGGGGGACTCCCTATTCACTCACCCCACACCGGGTTTCGTCGCGCGAAAATTTCCCGTTGGGGCTCTTAAAAGAGCCCGAAGGTCCGTTGGAGCTGGAGCCGCCGAAACGTGCGGCTAGCTAGGCATCACCGCAACCGGAAGTCGCTTTCTGAGAGTTGATCACTGATGGAAAAACATCTGGCAGGGTAAGAAGTTTAGAGGAAAGTGTAGGCTTTTTTGTAAGCAATTCACTACTGTCAATGATAGAATCACCAACAAATGGTGAGTACCTGTGCTGCAACTCAGGTGAAAGTCAAGTTCTATGAGGAGCTTGACACTGCGATCGGCAGACCACCTAAGTCAGGAATATTTACTGGGAAATTTCAACACGAGTGTGGGTGGGTCTTCTTGCTTCAGAAGTCATGGTCTTGCAAAGTTAAATGAGAAAAGACAGTGATTACTTGAACTTGATCACCTTCTTTCCAAACAAACCATGCCATCGGGTGTCCTAGAGATATCCGAGATCATGGCATTGGCACTAGCTGGATCTGATCATCACCATAGTTAATCTCAGCACACAGCTACCATAGTGCTGACTATGATACAGACCATTCTCTGGTGTACACAAGGGTGAGGATGGTAAACCTTGACATTTTCAATTCAAAGTGGAAATTCTGTCCTTGTATCAATGTCAGCCATATTGCCAACCGAGATTTAAAAAAAATCATTCCTCAACTCGATTAACAGGAACTCTTCGCATTCCCACAGTGCAAAAGTGAAATGGAACAAACTTTGAGGCACTATTTACAGTATCATATTCTCAGCAAATGAGAAGCAAGAACAAGAAACTGCTGACTGGTCCAAGACTAACATCATTGTCACATCATTAATTAAAAGAGAGATTATTATCATAGAATTATCATAGAATTTACAGTGCAGAAGGAGGCCATTCAGCCTGTCGAGTCTGCACCGGCTCTTGGAAAGAGCACCCCACCCAAGGTCAACACCTCCACACTATCCCCATAACCCAGCAACCCCACCCAACACTAAGGGCAATTCCGGACACTAAGGGCAATTTATCACGGCCAATCCACCTAACCTGCACATCTTTGGACTGTGGGAGGAAACCGGAGCACCCGGAGGAAACCCACGCACACACGGGGAGGATGTGCAGACTCCGCACAGACAGTGACCCAAGCTGGAATCGAACCTGGGACCCTGGAGCTGTGAAGCAATTGTGCTATCCACAATGCTACCGCGCTGCCCACCCACAGCAAATAAAAAATGATCTGAGTGGAAAGAAGAATGCACTAAGAACTGCTCGAAGTAAAACCCAACAACCTATTGGTGACCAATGACTACTAGTTAAAAATCTGCGAGAATAACTAGATGTTCTTGGACAGAGGGAAGGCTGGGGGCATGTATGAAGAGAGCGAAGAAAACAGCTGCCTTGAAATCAATGGGATATCAATCACTGAGTGCAATAAACAGTTGGAGAGATGGGTGGAATGCTACCTTGAGTTGTACTCCAGGGAAACCACTGTCACTGAGCAAGCTCTAAACACCATAGAAAATCTGCCGGCCATGGGAGAGCCGTCCATTGAACCCACAATGGAGGAGTTTAGCAAATCTAGACTCGCGTGCCATAGGCAAAGCTCCAGATGCTAATGCTATACTGCCTGAATTGGTTGTTACAAAGGCATGTTTTATCAAAAAAATGACAAATGAATTTTCTGGCTGGAAACCATTGATTAGGTTTTTAAAATAACAGCTAGGGGATTTACATAGAACATAGAACATAGAAAATACAGCACAGAACAGGCCCTTCGGCCCACGATGTTGTGCCGAACCTTTGTCCTAGATTAATCATAGATTATCATTGAATTTACAGTGCAGAAGGAGGTCATTCGGCCCTTTGAGTCTGCACCGGCTCCTGGAAAGAGCACCCGACCCAAACTCAACACCGCCACCCAACAACAAGGGCAATTTTGGACATTAAGGGCAATTTATCATTGGCCAATTCACCTAACCTGCACATCTTTGAACCGTGGGAGGAAACCGGAGCACCCGGAGGAAACCCACGCAGACACGGGGAGGACGCGCAGACTCCGCACAGACAGCGACCCAAGCCGGAATCGAACGTGGGACCCTGGAGCTGTGAAGCATTGTGCTATCCACAATGCTACCGTGCTGCCCTTAAGAACAAATAAATCTACACCTATATCATTTTACCGTAATCCATATACTTATCCAATAGCTGCTTGAAGGTCCCTAATGTTTCCGACTCAACTACTTCCACAGGCAGTGCATTCCATGCCCCCACTACTCTCTGGGTAAAGAACCTACCTCTGATATCCCTCCTATATCTTCCACCTTTCACCTTAAATTTATGTCCCCTTGTAATGGTTTGTTCCACCCGGGGAAAAAGTCTCTGACTGTCTACTCTATCTATTCCCCTGATCATCTTATAAATCTATCAAGTCGCCCCTCATCCTTCTCCGTTCTAATGAGAAAAGGCCTAGCACCCTCAACCTTTCCTCGTAAGACCTACTCTCCATTCCAGGCAACATCCTGGTAAATCTTCTTTGCACCTTTTCCAAAGCTTCCACATCCTTCCTAAAATGAGGCGACCAGAACTGTACACAGTACTCCAAATGTGGCCTTACCAAAGTTTTGTACAGCTGCATCATCACCTCACGGCTCTTAAATTCAATCCCTCTGTTAATGAACGCGAGCACGCCATAGGCCTTCTTCACAGCTCTATCCACTTGAGTGGCAACTTTCAAAGATGTATGAACATAGACCCCAAGATCTCTCTGCTCCTCCACATTGCCAAGAACTCTACCGTTCACCCTGTATTCCGCATTCATATTTGTCCTTCCAAAATGGACAACCTCACACTTTTCAGGGTTAAACTCCATCTGCCACTTCTCAGCCCAGCTCTGCATCCTATCTATGTCTCTTTGCAGCCGACAACAGCCCTCCTCACTATCCACAACTCCACCAATCTTCGTATCGTCTGCAAATTTACTGACCCACCCTTCAACTCCCTCATCCAAGTCATTAATGAAAATCACAAACAGCAGAGGACCCAGAACTGATCCCTGCGGTACGCCACTGGTAACTGGGATCCAGGCTGAATATTTACCATCCACCACCACTCTCTGACTTCTATCGGTTAGCCAGTTCGATATCCAACTGGCCAAATTTCCCACTATCCCATGCCTCCTTACTTTCTGCATAAGCCTACCATGGGGAACCTTATCAAATGCCTTACTAAAATCCATGTACACTACATCCACTGCTTTACCTTCATCCACATGCTTGGTCACCTCCTCAAAAAATTCAATAAGACTTGTAAGGCAAGACCTACCCCTCACAAATCCGTGCTGACTATCCCTAATCAAGCAGTGTCTTTCCAGATGCTCAGAAATCCTATCCTTCAGTACCCTTTCCATTACTTTGCCTACCACCGAAGTAAGACTAACTGGCCTGTAATTCCCAGGGTTATCCCTAGTCCCTTTTTTGAACAGGGGCACGACATTCGCCACTCTCCAATCCCCTGGTACCACCCCTGTTGACAGTGAGGACGAAAAGATCATTGCCAACGGCTCTGCAATTTCATCTCTTGCTTCCCATAGAATCCTTGGATATATCCCGTCAGGCCCAGGGGACTTGTCTATCCTCAAGTTTTTCAAAATGCCCAACACATCTTCCTTCCTAACAAGTATTTCCTCGAGCTTACCAATCTGTTTCACACTGTCCTCTCCAACAATATCACCCCTCTCATTTGTAAATACAGAAGAAAAGTACTCGTTCAAGACCTCTCCTATCTCTTCAGACTCAATACACAATCTCCCGCTACTGTCCTTGATCGGACCTACCCTTGCTCTAGTCATTCTCATATTTCTCACATATGTGTAAAAGGCCTTGGGGTTTTCCTTGATCCTACCCGCCAAAGATTGTTCATGCCCTCTCTTAGCTCTCCTAATCCCTTTCTTCAGTTCCCTCCTGGCTATCTTGTATCCCTCCAATGCCCTGTCTGAACCTTGTTTCCTCAGCCTTATATAAGTCTCCTTTTTCCTCTTAACAAGACATTCAACCTCTCTTGTCAACCATGGTTCCCTCACTCGACCATCTCTTCCCTGCCTGACAGGGACATACATATCAAGGACACGTAGCACCTGTTTCTTGAACAAGTTCCACATTTCACTTGTGTCCTTCCCTGACAGCCTATGTTCCCAACTTATGCACTTCAATTCTTGTCTGACAACATCGTATTTACCCTTCCCCCAATTGTAAACCTTGCCCTGTTGCACGTACCTATCCCTCTCCATTACTAAAGTGAAAGTCACAGAATTGTGGTCACTATCTCCAAAATGCTCCCCCACTAACAAATCTATCACTTGCCCTGGTTCATTACCCAGTACTAAATCCAATATTGCCTCTCCTCTGGTCGGACAATCTACATACTGTGTTAGAAAAGCTTCCTGGACACACTGCACAAACACCACCCCATCCAAACTATTTGATCTAAAGAGTTTCCACTCAATATTTGGGAAGTTAAAGTCGCCCATGACTACTACCCTATGACTTCCGCACCTTTCCAAAATCTGTTTCCCAATCTGTTCCTCCACATCTCTGCTACTATTGGGGGGCCTATAGAAAACTCCTAACAAGGTGACTGCTCCTTTCCTATTTCTGACTTCAACCCATACTACCTCAATAGGGTGATACTCCTCGAACTGCCTTTCTGCAGCTGTTATACTATCTCTAATTAATAATGCCACCCCCCACCTCTTTTACCACCCTCCCTAATCTTATTGAACCAACAGAGTTTCTCTCTCTACCTACAGATGTGAATGTTTGTGGCACTCAAGTGTGACTGTAATCTCTGTGGAGGGTGAGGGGAAAAGTGGAGAGAATTGGACAGAGTGAAAGTTTGCGACAAGTGCACTGATTCAGGGGAGACTTGTAGAAAGAGAGACCGGGAGATTGAAGAGTCTGAGTTTGACACCACAAAACAAAATGAGACAGAGTGTAAACCAAGCGGGATATGGAGAATAAAGGGCGGAGAGTGGGTGTCAGTAATGCAATGGGAGTTCACCTGCAAAGAGAGATCTTGCATTGTAACTTTCATAGCCTTCGGATGCCCCAAAATACTTTTGAAGTGTAGTCATGATGTGAATGTCACCAAATGAGTTCCTGAATTTAACAATGTCCATAAAAGAACGAAAATAATGAGATAATTGACCAGATGTTTTCTTCAATGTTCAAAGTTGGCCAGGACACCCAGTGAATCTGTCTGCTCTTCCTCAAAAGTTTCTCATGGGCATTTTTCTTCCTTTCACCTGGTGAAAAATGGGTTTCGCATCTTAAAGCAGGGTAGTAACTCTGACAGATCAGCACTCCCTCAGCGCTGCATGCCAGAGCTAGCTGAGATTACAACTCAAGTGTCTGGAGTGGGGCATGAGTCAGCACCTTCAGAGTCCTGAGCTAGGAGTGTTGCCATTGCATTTGTTTGGAAAACAATACTGATTCTCGAATACTCTGCTTACAATTTCCATTTAGTTGGGAATATAATACTTATTAATTTGCATCTTGTTCTTTGTTTAAGGTCCCAGCACAATTATCTAAGAATCACCCGCATTTTAAAAAGTCTTGGAGAGTTTAAGTTTGAGAACTTCCAGATTCACCTGGTACGCTTGCTGCTGCATGAGGCTTTAGTTGAGGAGACTCTGCCCAACATGTTGCACAGTGCTTTGGAATACTTTGTTTACACAATCAAATCCAGGAAGGAGAGGAGGAGGCTCCTGCGTTTTGCCAGGCTCCATTATAAGCCAACTGAAAACTTTGTCTGGGGGCCTCTGAGGAAGGAAGCAGCAGGAGGAAGAAACCTTGTTGCCAAGTCATCCTCTCTGTCAGAGAAGAGACCATTTGCTCAAGAGAAGAGCATACACAATGCCTTGAGTGAGGGTTCGCAAAGCAGCATGGCAACTGCAGTCGTGCGAGAGTCTGCCTCCTGTACTGAGACTGGGCTTAGAACAGGTACACAGCAGAAAGGTCAAAGCAGCGGCGACACAGCAGAAGCTAACAATGCAAAGAATACAATAAGCATCAAAGGGGAGAGTGAGAATCACGTGGCAAAGCCTTTGACAGAACCTGAGGACACTGACAATTCCCAGAGCCTGCCTGAGAATGTAGACGATTCGGACCCAATAGAGACGGAGAGTTAAGTGTTTCATAAAGCGTGTTTTCTTTAAAACAAATATGACCAAGGCCGTAGCCTCAGCATTGGTACTTCAATGCAGATTTCGAGGCGGAGCTCTCTGACTGACCTTTCTCACGGATGCTCTTTGCTCCTCCATGCTGTGCCCACTGATTGTAATTTTTTATGTAGAAAAGAGACTGAATGTTTAAGTGACAAGTTCAACCGATTGCCTATGTGAGCACTGAATACTGTGACTAGTGTATCAGGCAATCCTTGGACTTTCCAAACTGTTTGCTCTCTTCCTGTTTTGAGACACATGGTAATGTTTGAGATGAAAATAAGATGCAAACCATTAAGTTTAATAATGAATAATAGGACCTTTACGTGAAAGGCATCAATAGTTCACCTTTGGCAGGACATTGATGCTTATTACTGTTAATACTTACCTCAGAAGATTTTACCAGTTTTTTTTCAGGATGTGATTTAATCAGCCTGTCATTTAATGGAGATTAGAAGTTTGTTGGTGATTTACACTGAGTTCTTGATAATGGTTTATATAGGGTTTCTGACTGCCTGATCAGAAATCAGAGATTTTATCACTTTTGACCACGCCTGCCTGACTCCCATTCTTCCCAATATTTTTTTAATTAAGCATTCACAGCACATTTTTTAAAAAAAAGCTCTGATTTTGCCTTCAGTGGCACTTTGGAGATTAATGCTTAATTCAAGGAAACTCCATTCGTGAAGAGTGGGCAAACCTAGTTTTATAATGTAAGACATGTAGGCCAGTAACATTTGGATATTTCCCACTCGGGAGTGGCATGGTGGCACAGTGGTTAGCACTGCTACCTCACAGCTCCGGAGACTTGGTTTCCATTCCGGCATTGGGTGACTGTTTCTCCCTGTGTCTGCGTGGGTTTCCTCCAGGTGCTCCGGTTTCCTCCCACAGTCCAAAGATGTGCAGGTTAGGTGGATTGGCCATGCTAAATTGCCCATTGACTTCAGTGGGACTGGAAAATCTGGCCAGTGGGAGGGGCTGTAAAATTCTGCACCAGTAGTTTCAGTGTAAGACTAAGTTTCCCTGAGAGCAGACAAGGTTAAGGGGAGACTTGACAGAGGTATTCATAATCACAAATCCCTGGTCTTTCTGGGTGTGTAACTGACAATTCCATTTGGTTTATTAAAGGGTTAATAACATTGACTCAAATCTACACAAGAAAACAAATCTCCTAAAATCCCATTTTCATTTTCAATTTATGTTGGATTCCAGGAGGTGTGCATTGCTCAGATTACAAAAATAACATAGTGAATTAATGACGATTAGAACCATTTGAAAAGATGTGTCTGTTAACCTCTTAAACCCTGTGACCATTTGAAACTCTATTCTGAGTAACTGTGTAGAGACTGTATTAAATGAGTGCTGGTACCAGTTACATGTGGTGACTTTTAGGGACATTGGATATTCGAACTAGTTTCATAAATGCAAGCAATTTAGTTTACACATTTAGCTCTTTTTGATGTTTATTTTCAGTTTAATTGTTTTACTGTGGGGGTGGGGAGGAAATGCTGGAGTTTGAATATGTCCTTAAATTTAGGGGTAGGCACTGACTTATTTCAATCAGATGCATGATTTTAAACGACGTCACTCTTACCTGTAAAGGAAGTCTTACATTTATCTAGCAACTTCCGTGCCCTTCAGGCTTCACAACCAATTAATTACTTTTGAAGCGTGCCACCGCTGTAATTTAGGAAATTCAGTAGCCAATTTGTACACCACAAGATCCCAAACACAGCAATGCTATTGTAGCGCACAATGACTTACGAGAGAGACGAATAGAGATGAAGTCAATGAGGCTTTATTAAGCGTGACTTGTTCCCCGCAGTTCAGCAACAGACTGGAGCTGCGGGGAGAAGCCCGGTTCTTATACTCCGCCTTCAGGACGGAGCTAGGGATCAACAGCCAACCAGGACCCGGGATCTGTCAGCCAATAGCATCACGGCTTAACAGTCCCACATGACCCCTAATGCATACTACCACATTCACCCCTTGTTAAAAATGAACCCGGCGGGGTGGTGCTTCGCATGGTTTACAAGGCTGGTCCTGGGAGGAAAAAATTTTTTTGTTGGCATGTCCTTTCAATGCCCTACACTTTGCCCTACACTGGGCTATGTACAGGGTTTGTGAACTATTTACAATATTCGTAAGAGGAAAAGAACTTTCTCGTTACAGTCCAACAACATTCTTGTGTTACACCGATGCCACGAGTCGAGCGGGCGGTCTGGTCTTCCTTGTCGATCGCCTCAGCCCCGGTGGTGGTGCAGGTGCTTGTTCCCGCGTTGTCGTCTCCGGGAGCTTTTCGGTGTCTGCTTCTGTTTCATTCCTGGTCAGACATGGGAGGAGGACCGATCCTCCCGGGAAGGGGGCGGTCGCGGGGTGCGCCGGTGGCAGGGAGGGGGTGATCGGTGTCGGGGGGGTGTGCGTGTTGCCGGCGGGCGCCAGGTCTCTCAGGGAGACCGTGTCCTGTCGGCCGTCGAGGTACGCCACGTAGGCGTTCTGCGGGTTCGCGTGGAGATGAACCCTCTCGACCAACGGGTCCGACTTGTGCGCCCGCACATGTTTCCGGAGCAAGATGGGTCCTGGGGCCGCCAGCCAGGTCGGCAGCGACGTTCCGGAGGAGGACTTCCTGGGGAAGACAAGGAGGCGCTCATGAGGCGTTTGGTTAGTGGTGGTACACAGCAGCGACCGGATGGAGTGGAGAGCGTCCGGGAGGACCTCCTGCCACCGGGAAACTGGGAGATCCCTGGACCGTAGGGCCAGTAGGACGGTCTTCCAGACCGTGCCGTTCTCCCTCTCTACTTGCCCGTTCCCCCGGGGGTTGTAGCTGGTCGTCCTGCTCGAGGCTATGCCCTTGCTGAGCAGGAACTGGCGCAGCTCGTCACTCATGAAGGAGGACCCCCTGTCGCTATGGATATATGTGGGGCAACCGAACAGTGTGAATATGGTGCTAAGGGCTTTAATAACTGTGGCCGCTGTCATGTCGGGGCAGGGGATGGCGAAAGGGAAACGGGAGTACTCGTCCACCACGTTCAGGAAGTATGTGTTGCGGTCGGTGGAGGGGAGGGGCCCTTTGAAATCCAGACTGAGGCGTTCAAAGGGATGGGAAGCCTTGATCAGGTGCGCTCTATCTGGCCTGAAAAAATGCGGTTTGCACTCAGCGCAGATGTGGCAGTTCCTGGTGACTATACGGACCTCCTCCACAGAGTAGGGGAGGTTGCGGGACTTTATAAAATGGTAGAACCGAGTGACCCCCGGGTGGCAGAGGTCCTCGTGGAGGGTTTGGAGACGGTCTATTTGTGCGTTGGCACATGTGCCGCGGGATAGGGCATCGGACGGCTCGTTCAGCTTTCCGGGACGGTACAAGATCTCGTAGTTGAAGGAGGAGAGCTCGATCCTCCACCTTAAGATCTTGTCATTTTTAATTTTGCCCCGCTGTGCATTATCGAACATGAAAGCTACCGACCGTTGGTCAGTGAGGAGAGTGAATCTCCTGCCGGCCAGGTAATGCCTCCAATGTCGCACAGCTTCCACTATGGCTTGGGCTTCCTTTTCCACTGAGGAGTGGCGGATTTCTGAGGCGTGGAGGGTTCGGGAGAAGAAGGCCATGGGTCTGCCCGCTTGGTTAAGGGTGGCCGCTAGAGCTACATCGGAGGCGTCGCTCTCGACCTGGAAGGGGAGGGACTCGTCGATGGCGCTCATCGTGGCCTTTGCGATATCCGCTTTGATACGGCTGAAGGCCTGGCGAGCCTCTGTCGACAGGGGGAAGGTAGTAGTCTGTATTAGTGGGCGGGCCTTGTCTGCATACTGGGGGACCCACTGGGCGTAATATGAAAAAAAACCCAGGCAGCGTTTCAGGGCTTTGGAGCAGTGGGGGAGGGGAAATTCCATAAGGGGGCGCATGCGTTCGGGGTCGGGGCCTATTATCCCATTGCGCACTACGTATCCCAGGATGGCCAGCCGGTTTGTGCTGAACACGCACTTGTCCTCGTTGTATGTGAGGTTCAAGGCGTTTGCGGTCTGGAGGAATTTTTGGAGGTTGGCGTCGTGGCCCTGCTGATCGTGGCCGCAGATGGTTACGTTGTCGAGATACGGGAACGTGGCCTGCAACCCGTGTTGATCAACCATTCGGTCCATCTCCTGTTGGAAGACCGAGACCCCGTTTGTGACGCCAAATGGAAGACCCTTAGGAAGTGGTATAGTCGCCCATCTGCCTCGAAGGCTGTGTACTTGCGGTCACTTGGGCGGATGGGGAGCTGGTGATAGGCGGACTTGAGGTCCACGGTGGAGAAGACCTTATATTGGGCAATCCGATTTACCATGTCGGATATGCGGGGGAGAGGGTACGCATCTAGCTGTGTGTACCTGTTGATGGTCTGGCTATAGTCTATGACCATCCTTTGCTTCTCCGCGGTCTTTACTACTACCACCTGTGCTCTCCAGGGGCTATTGCTGGCCTGGATTATGCCTTCCTTCAGCAACCGCTGGACTTCGGACCGGATAAATGTCCGGTCCTGGGCGCTGTACCGTCTGCTCCTAGTGGCGACGGGTTTGCAATCCGGGGTGAGGTTTGCAAACAAGGATGGCGGTTCAACTTTGAGGGTTGCGAGGCCGCAGATAGTGAGTGGGGGTATTGGGCCGCCGAATTGAAACGTTAGGCTCTGCAGGTTGCACTGGAAATCTAATCCCAGTAATGTGGGCGCGCAGGGTTGGGGAAGGACGTAGAGCCTGTAGTTTTTAAACTCCCTTCCTTGCACCGTTAGGGTCACTATGCAGAACCCTTTGATCTCTACGGAGTGGGATCCTGCAGCTAGGGAAATCTTTTGCGTACTGGGACGGATGGTCAAAAAACAGCGCCTTACCGTGTCGGGGTGGATGAAGTTTTCGGTGCTCCCAGAGTCGATCAGGCATGGTGTCTCGTGGCCGTTGATCAGCACCTTTGTTGTCGTCGTCTGGAGTGTCCGGGGCCGTGCTTGATCCAGCGTCACCGAGTCCAGATGTGGTCATAGTGTCTCAGCGTCTTCTTCGGACCCCGTGGAGCCGTCGATGCTGGGGTCCATTGTTGTCATCCAAGATGGCGGCGTCCATGAATCGCACACGGCCGGGGGTGGACAAAATGGCCGCCCCCACGGATCGCACGTGGTCGGGGTGGACAAAATGGCCGCCCCCATGCATTGCACATGGCTGGGGGGTCACAAGATGGTGGCGCCCATCCTCCCCTCGTGGTGGCCGGGAACCAAAATGGTGGCGCCCGCGGGTCGCACCTGGGGCGCTGGGGGGGTTGGGGAGCGTTTGGGATGCGCTGGACTCTTTCTTCTCCGGGAAAAGCGGCGACCCCCCGGGACCGGCACACAGCCGCGAAATGGCCCTTTTTGCCGCAGCTCTTGCAAATCGCTGCGCGGGCCGGGCAGCGCTGCCGGGGGTGTTTCGCCTGCCCGCAGAAATAGCAGCGGGCCCCCCGGGATGATCTGGCGTCTTAACCGCGCAGGCCTGTGAGGGAGGGGGCGGTGGGGGTTTGTCGCGACGGGGGTCCACGGAGCCCAAGGGGCTGCCGCGCGGTCGGGGCCGTAGGCGCGGGCATTTTGCGAGGCCACATCTAGGGAAGCTGCGATGGCCCGTGCCTCTGAGAGTCCTAGCGACTCTTTTTCTAAAAGTCTTTGGCGGATTTGGGGAGAGTTCATACCTGCTACAAACGCATCGCGAATTAACATGTCCGTGTGTTCAGTCGCGTTTACCGGCGGGCAGCTGCAGCCCCGTCCCAAAATTAGCAGCGCGGCGTAGAACTCCTCTCGCGATTCTCCGGGACTTTGCCGTCTCGTTGCGAGTTGGTAGCGTGCGTAGACCTGGTTCACTGGGCGAACGTAGACGGTCTTTAGTGCTGCGAGCGCCGTCGGGAAATCCTCTGCGTCTTCTATGAGAGGGTAAATTTCCGGGCTTACCCTTGAGTGCAGGACCTGTAGTTTCTGGTCTTCTGTGATCCGGCCGGGGGCCGTTCGGAGGTAGCCTTCGAAACAAGCCTGCCAGTGTTTAAAAACTGCTGCTGAGTTCACTGCGTGGGGGCTGATCCGCAGGCATTCCGGGGCGATCCTGAGCTCCATAGTCCTTTAAGCACGCTTAATAAATTGTAGCGCACAATGACTTACGAGAGAGACGAATAGAGATGAAGTCGATGAGGCTTTATTAAGCGTGACTTGATCCCCGCAGTTCAGCAACAGACTGGAGCTGCGGGGAGAAGCCCGGGTTCTTATACTCCGCCTTCAGGGCGGAGCTAGGGATCAACAGCCAACCAGGACCCGGGATCTGTCAGCCAATAGCATCACGGCTTCACAGTCCCACATGACCCCTAATGCATACTACCACAGCTATAATAACCAGATCATTATTTGAGTGAAACAAAAGCAGAAATTACTGGACGGTCTCAGCAGGTGAGACAGCATCTGTGGTGAGAGAATGGAGCTAACGTTTCCAGTCTGGATGACTCTTTGTCAAAGCTGAAGAGAACTGAAAATGGGGTCAGATTTATACTGTAGTTGGGGGGGGGGGGGGGGGTAGGGGGGGAGCAGTATGGCTGGATAAGGGGCTAGCGGTAGGTGGAGAGATTAGAATATGTTAATGACAAAAGAAAGGTGAGCTCCTCTCCAATGTGGTCTCCTCTATCTCGGAGAGACCAAACGCAGACTGGGTGATCGCTTTGTTGAGCATCTTCGGTCTGTGCGCATTCAGGACTCTGACCTTCCTGTTGCTTGCCATTTTAACACAAGACCTGCTCCCATGCCCACATGTCTGTCCTTGGCCTGCTGCAATATTCCAGTGAAGCTCAACGCAAACTGGAGGAACAACATCTCATCTTCCGGTTAGGCCTTCCGGTCTCAACATCGAATTCAACAACTTCAGATGATCAGCTCTACCCCACCTCGACCCATTTGTTTTCATTTCATTTTAACTGTCTTTTACCATTTCTTTCTTTCTTAATATACATTTAATTTCCACTCTTCCCCCCCCCCCCAACACTGTTTGACCTTTCACATATTTTGTCCTCTCTGGGGACTGCCATTAGCACTCTTTCCCTTTGGTTTCTGTGGCCATTAGCACCCGGTTTCCCTGGGTTTCTGTGGCTATGACTCATCTTTCATTCTCACTCCAGAGTAGAAATATTTCCCACTTTGTCTGTTAGCTTTGACAAAGAGTCATCGGGCTCGAAACGTTAGCTCTTTTCTCTCCCTAGATGCTGCCAGACCTGCTGAGATTTTCCAGCATTTTCTCTTTCGTTTCAGATTTCAGCATCCGCAGTAATTTGCTTTTATCCAGTGTTTAACTCACTGCCACCTCTTCCAGGAATGCCTACCCTGAAGAAGTACTGCTCTTCTCTCCGACAGGATTTCCGTAAGTCCCTCCCTCACTATTCAACTTCACTGCTTTCCATTTCTCTCTTAGTGTTGGACAAGGTATTTACCAAGACTCGCTTCCACAGCCATATTTCCTTCCTCGGTGACTGTCTTCGTCTCCGACTTACCCCAAGGGGATTTCAACTTAAATTCCACCCTGCATGTAACCTCTAGGATTACAGGTACCTCCAGCATATACAACATTCTTCTAACTGCTGCTCTCGCCGCATCCTGAAAGCCACACTCAGTGCCATGCGCCGCCACATGAAGACACTCGACATCTCTCTCCAGCAACACCGTCTTACTCTCTCTCAAAGTTGTCCCTGTCCCCAGTTTTATTTCATCCTTCACATCATTCGATGCCTTAACAAGAATCTTTTCCTGTTTCTTACAAATGTTAATGAACGCAAGCTTCAACAACTCATCAACACCACAGCCCATCCTAGGCCCTCCACCAGTCCCAATCCCTCGTACCCCATTTCTCCCAGTATCAACACCACTGCCCATCCCAGGCCCTCCACCAGTCCCAATCCCTCGTACCCCATTTCTCCCAGTATCAACACCACTGCCCATCCCAGGCCCTCCACCAGTCCCAATCCCTCGTACCCCATTTCTCCCAGTATCAACATCACTGCCCATCCCAGGCCCTCCACCAGTCCCAATCACTCGTACACATTTCTCCCAATATCAACACCACTGCCCATCCAAGGCCCTCCACCAGTCCCAATCCCTCGTACCCCATTTCCCCCAACCCCAGCCCTTGCAGTGTGTTCACCATACACTCTGACCTTCCCCTCTCTGAGGCTGAGCGTGCTGTTCTCAGCAAAGTACTCAGCTTTGTACCCTTACGTCCCCACCTAAATGAATTCCAGGCTGGACATGGCGTTGAACTCTTCTTTCGCAGCCTTCGTCTCCGTGCCCACTTGTTTGGGCAAGAGTCCCCCCCCCCCGTTCCACAGATCCTTTCATGTGCCGTCAACATTCTGCCTCCAAGTGGACCCCCCCGCCGGGCCAATTATCTGCCCTTGATCTTTTCATTGAGAACTGTTGACGAGACATTGGCCGTCTTAATTTTTCTGCCCTCCTCACCCATTCCAACCTCTCTCTCCTTCCAAACTTTCTGCTCTTCACTCCGTCAGGTCTAACCCCGACTTTGTCAGCAAACCTGCCGACAAAGGGGGTGCTGTTGTTGTCTGGCGCACAGACCTCTGCCTCGCAGAGGCTGAGCACCATCTCTCAGATACTCCCTCTTCCTCCTCCTGGACCATGACATGACCACTGAACATCAACCCATTATCTCCAACACTGTTAGCGACCTCATTTCCTCCAGATGATGACACCTGGATGACGGCTTTCAACCTCATAGTCTCCCAACCCCGGACTGCTCGCTTTTACCTACTTCCCAAAATCCACAAAAAGGACTCTCCCGGCAGGCCCATTGTGTCAGCATGCTCCTGCCCCACCAAACTTATTTCCTCTTATCTTGACTCCATCCTGACTCCTCTGGTCCATTCCCTCCCCACCTACATCCGGGATTCCTCTGATGCCCTGCGTCATATTGACAGCTTACAGTTCGCGGGCCCTAACCGCATTCTATTCACCATGGATGTGCAATCTAATCTCCCTGCACCTCCATCCCACACCAGGATGGCCTGAGAGCTCTTCGCTTCTTTCACGAAAAGAGGCCCGGACAATTCCCATCCACCACCACTCTCCTCCACCTGGCTGAACTCGTTCTATCTCTCAACAACTTCTCCTTTAACTCATCTCACTTTCTCCAAATCAAAGGTGTAGCAATGGGTACCCGCATGGGTCCTAGCTATGTTTGCCTTTTTATGGGGCATGTGGAACATTCCTTGTTCCAGGCCTATCCGGGCCCCCTCCCACAACTCCTTTACTGATACATTAATGACTATTTTGGTGCCGTGTCATGCTCTCGCCCGGACCTGGAAAAATTCATCAACTTCGCTTCCAGTTTCCACCCCTCCATCACTTTCACCTGGTCCGTCTCAGACACTTCCCTTCCCTTCCTTGATCTTTCTGTCTCCATTTCCGGCAATAGACTATCCACTACTGAGAGTTTGGCTCAAGATGGATTGGAACTTTATGGGGAAAACAAAATGTCAGGCAAAGCTTTGTGTGAAGAAATGTCAAGACAGGCTTCACAGGCTTCTGATAGCAAGCTGAGAAATGTCAAGACAGGCTTTCAAAGGCAAGGTTGTTTTAGTATCAGACAAATTGCAGACGGCCTTGGGAAGGGTTGCGCTAGGCTTGAAAATAATCATAAATTAGCTAAAAGGCACAGATGGAATGCGAGGGAGCTGCCCCCAGAAATGAGCCAAAAACTGTATAAGAACTGCTGTTAGATGTATTGGCTTTGGCTTGCTGGTGTAACTCTCAAGAGATACAGTGGCCTTAGCCCCGGCCGAGAAATAAACATATGTTAAAGTAACGAGGTGTTCGACTGATCATTTCATCCGGACTGGCTGCAAAAGAATCGTCACCACCAGCCCACTGACTCCCACAGCTATCTGGACTACAGCTCTTCTCACCCTGCATCCTGTAAGGACTCCATCCCTTTCTCTCAACTCCTTCGCCTCCGTTGCATTTGTCCCGATGATGCCACTTTCCAAAATGGTGCTTCGAAAATGTGTTCCTTCTTCCTCAACCGTGAATTCCCACCTACAGTTGTGGACAAGGCCCTCAACAGTGTGCGGTCCATCTCCCGCGCCACTACACTCGCCCCCTCCACTCTCTCCCAGAACAAGGATAGAGTCCCCCTCGTTCTCACATTTCATCCCACCAGCCTCCGAAAGCAAAGCATAATCCTCCGCCATTTTCACCAACTCCAGCGTGATGCCACCACCAAACACATCTTCCCTTCACTCCCTCTGTCAGCATTCCGCAGAGACCGTTCCCTCCGAGACAATCTAGTCCACTCCTCCACCATACCTAGTACCTCGCCCATCACCCATGGCACCTTCCCATGCAATCGCAGAAGATGTAACACCTGCCCCTTTACCTCTTCCATGCTTAATAGGTAGGTGAGCACTTTGGTGATAGTGACCACAATTCGATTACGTTTACTTTAGTGATGGAAAGGGATAGGTATATACCGCAGGGCAAGAGTTATATCTGGGGGAAAGGCAATTATGATGCGATGAGGCAAGACTTAGGATACATCGGATGGAGAGGAAAACTGCAGGGGATGGGCACAATGGAAATGTGGAGCTTGTTCAAGGAACAGCTACTGCATGTCCTTGATAAGTATGTACCTGTCAGGCAGGGAGGAAGTGGTCGTGTGAGGGAACCGTGGTTTACAAAAGCAGTTGAAACACTTGTCAAAAGGAAGGAGACTTATGTAAAGATGAGACATGAAGGTTCAGTTAGGGCGCTCGAGAGTTACAAGTTAGCTAGGAAGGATCTAAAGAGAGAGCTAAGACGAGCAAGGAGGGGACATGAGAGGTATTTGGCAGGTAGGATCAAGGAAAACCCAAAAGCTTTCTATAGGTATGTCAGGAATAAGCGAATGACTAGGGTAAGAGTAGGGCCAGTCAAGGACAGGGTTGGGAAGTTGTGTGTGGAGTCTGAAGAGATAGGCGAGATACTGAATGAATATTTTTCGTCAGTATTCACTCAGGAAAAAGAGAATGTTGTGGAGGAGAATGCTGAGACCCAGGCTATTAGAATAGATGGCATTGAGGTACGTAGGGAAGAGGTGTTGGCAATTCTGGACAGGCTGAAAATAGATAAGTCCCCGGGGCCTGATGGGATTTATCCTAGGATTCACTGGGAGGCCAGGGAAGAAATTGCTGGGCCTTTGGCTTTGATTTTTATGTCATCATTGGCTACAGGAATAGTGCCAGAGGACTGGAGGATAGCAAATGTGGTCCCTTTGTTCAAAAAGGGGAGTAGAGACAACCCTGGCAACTATAGACCGGTGAGCCTCACGTCTGTAGTGGGTAAAGTCTTGGAGGGGATTATAAGAGACAAGATTTATAATCATCTAGATAGGAATAATATGATCAGGGATAGTCAGCATGGCTTTGTGAAGGGTAGGTCATGCCTCACAAACCTTATTGAGTTCTTTGAGAAGGTGACTGAACAGGTAGATGAGGGTAGAGCAGTTGATGTGATGTGTATGGATTTCAGCAAAGCGTTTGATAAGGTTCCCCACGGTAGGCTATTGCAGAAAATACGGAGGCTGGGGATTGAGGGTGATTTAGAGATGTGGATCAGAAATTGGCTAGCTGAAAGAAGACAGAGGGTGGTGGTTGATGGGAAATGTTCAGAATGGAGTTCAGTTACAAGTGGCGTACCACAAGGATCTGTTCTGGGGCCGTTTCTGTTTGTCATTTTTATCAATGACCTAGAGGAGGGCGCAGAAGGGTGGGTGAGTAAATTTGCAGACGACACTAAAGTCGACAGTGTGGAAGGAAGTAGCAGGTTACAGAGGGACATAGATAAGCTGCAGAGCTGGGCTGAGAGGTGGCAAATGGAGTTTAATGTAGAGAAGTGTGAGGTGATTCATTTTGGAAGGAATAACAGGAATGCGGAATATTTGGCTAATGATAAAGTTCTTGGAAGTGTGGATGAGCAGAGGGATCTAGGTGTCCATGTACATAGATCCCTGAAAGTTGCTACCCAGGTTGATAGGGTTGTGAAGAAGGCCTATGGAGTGTTGGCCTTTATTGGTAGAGGGATTGAGTTCCGGAGTCATGAGGTCATGTTGCAGCTGTACAAAACTCTGGTACGGCCGCATTTGGAGTATTGCGTACAGTTCCGGTCACCGCATTATCGGAAGGACGTGGAGGCTTTGGAGAGGGTGCAGAGGAGATTTACCAGGATGTTGCCTAGTATGGAGGGAAAATCTTATGAGGAAAGGATGATGGACTTGAGGTTGTTTTCGTTGGAGAGAAGAAGGTTAAGAGGAGACTTAATAGAGGCATACAAAATGATCAGGGGGTTAGATAGGGTGGACAGTGAGAGCCTTCTCCCGCGGATGGAAATGGCTGACACGAGGGGACATAGCTTTAAACTGAGGGGTAATAGATATAGGACAGAGGTCAGAGGTAGGTTCTTTACGCAAAGAGTGGTGAGGCCGTGGAATGCCCTACCTGCAACAGTAGTAAACTCGCCAACATTGAGGGCATTTAAAAGTTTATTGGATAAGCATATGGATGATAATGGCATAGTGTAGGTTAGATGGCTTTTGTTTCGGTGCAACATCGTGGGCCGAAGGGCCTGTACTGCGCTGTATCGTTCTATGTTCTATGTTCTAAGGACCTAAAGAGAGAGCTAAGAAGAGCTAAGAGGGGACATGAGAAGTCTTTGGCAGTTAGGATCAAGGATAACCCTAAAGCTTTCTATAGATATGTCAGGAATAAAAGAATGACTAGGGTAAGAGTAGGGCCAGTCAAGGGCAGTAGTGGGAAGTTGTGCTTGGAGTCCGAGGAGATAGGAGAGGTGCTAAATGAATATTTTTCGTCAGTATTCACACAGGAAAAAGACAGTGTTGTCGAGGAGAATACTGAGATTCAGGCTACTGGACTAGAAGGGCTTGAGGTTCATGAGGAGGAGGTGTTAGCAATTCTGGAAAGTGTGAAAATAGATAAGTCACCTGAGCCAGATGGGATTTATCCTAGGATTCTCTGGGAAGCTAGGGAAGAGATTGCTGAGCCTTTGGCTTTGATCTTTAAGTCATCTTTGTCTACAGGAATAGTGCCAGAAGACTGGAGGATAGCAAATGTTGTCCCCTTGTTCAAGAAGGGGAGTAGAGATAACCCCGGTAACTATAGACCAGTGAGCCTTACTTCTGTTGGAAAAATCTTGGAAAGGTTTATAAGAGATAGGATGTATAATCATCTGGAAAGGAATAATTTGATTAGAGATAGTCAACACGGTTTTGTGAAGGGTAGGTCATGCCTCACAAACCTTATAGAGTTCTTTGAGAAGGTGACCAAACAGGTGGATGAGGGTAAAGCAGTTGATGTGGTGTATATGGATTTCAGTAAAGCATTTGATAAGGTTCCCATGGTAGGCTACTGGGTGCTATCACCCCCAATAGCCGTCGCACGTTGACATTCAATTGTCTCCCCTTTACATACCCTGTCTGGTCTTTTTGCACCACCCCCGGGACACAATCCTCGATCCTCGTCGCCAGCACTTTTGCCAGCAACTTGGCGTCTACATTCAGGAGCGAGGTAGGCCTATATGACCCGCATTGCAGCGGATCTTTATCCCGCTTCAGGATTAGTGATATCGTCGCCTCCGACATTGTCGGGGGTAGAGTCCCCCCTTCTCTGGCCTCGTTAAAGGTTCTCACCAGCAGCGGGCCCAACAAGTCCACATATTTCCTGTAAAATTCCACCGGGAACCCGTCTGGTCCCGGGGCCTTCCCTGCCTGCATGTTCCCCAGCCCTTTAGTCACCTCATCCACCCCAATTGGCGCCCCCAGACCTGCCATCCTCGGGAACCATAATTGGTCCAGAAACTGTTGCATCCCCTCTTTCCCTCCCGGGGGTTGGGACCTATATAGCCTCTCATAAAAGGTCTTAAACACCTCATTTACCTTCCCTGCTCTCCGCTCCGTAGTTCCCGTTTCATCCCTAACTCACCCTATTTCCCTCGCCGCTAACCTCTTACGAAGCTGGTGGGCCAGCAGCCGGCTCGCCTTTTCCCCATATTCGTATCTCATCCCCTGTGCCTTCCTCCACTGTGCCTCTGCCTTTCCCTGCGGTCAGCAGGTCAAACTCCGTCTGAAGTCTTCGGCTCTCTCTGTATATTCCTTCGTCCGGGGCCTCCACATATCTTTTATCCACACATCTTTTATCCACACTCAAAATCTCCCCCACTAATCTCTCCCTTGCTTTGCCCTCTTTTTTCTCCTTGTAAGCCCTAATGGAGATCAACTCTCCCCTAACCACCGCCTTCAGCGCTTCCCATACTACCCCCACCTGGATCTCACCGTCATCATTGGCCTCCAGGTACCTCTCAATACATCCCCGCACCCTTCCACAGACCCCCTCATCCGCCAATAGTCCCACATCCAGTCGCCAGAGTGGGCGCTGTTTCCTCTCCTCTCCTAGTTCCAGATCCACCCAGTGCGGGGCATGGTCTGAAACGGCTATGGCCGAGTACTCCGTTCCTGCCACCCTCGAAATCAGTGCCCTGCTCAAAACAAATAAATCTATCCGGGAGTATACCTTGTGGACATGGGAGAAAAAGGAGAACTCTTTGGCCAACGGCCTGGCAAATCTCCACGGATCCACTCCCCCCATTTGCTCCATGAACCCCCCGAAGCACCTTGGCCGCTGCCGGCCTTCTTCCGGTCCTGGATCTAGACCGGTCTAGCCCTGGATCCAGCACAGTAATGAAATCCCCCCCCATTACCAGGCTTCCCACCTCCAGGTCCGGGATGCATCCCAGCATCCGCTTTATAAATCCCACGTCGTCCCAGTTCGGGGCATATACACTTACCAGCACAACCTCCTTTCCCTGCAATCTACCACTCACCATCACATATCTACCACCGTTGTCCACCACTATATTCCTAGCCTCTAACGACACCCGTTTCCCCACCAATATCGCAACCCCTCTATTTTTCGCATCCAACCCCGAGTGGAACACCTGTCCCACCCATCCTTTCCTTAACCTAACCTGGTCCGCCACCTTCAGATGTGTCTCCTGAAGCATGACCACGTCTGCCTTCAGTCCTTTTAAGTGCGGAAACACTCGAGCCCTCTTAATCGGCCCATTTAGGCCTCTCACATTCCACGTGATCAGCCGGATTGAGGGGCCGCCCCCCCCACGCCGATCAGCCATCACCTATTCTAGGCCAGTCCCCCGTCCAGGTCCCATGCACCCACCCGTCCCCCAGGCGGCGCACTCCCGTCCCGACCACCTCTTCCCTTGCCAGCTCCCTCTCGCTCCCAGCAGCAGCAACCCAGTTGACCCCCCCTCCCCTCCCCCCCCCCCGCTAGATCCCCATCCAGCATAGTTACTCCCCCCATGATGCTTACGAAAGTCAGCTGACTCCAACTGACCCCGGCTTCCCCCGCTCTCTCCTTGACCCCCCCCGTGTGTGGAACTCTCATCCTTCCTGCGCCTATCTTCCCGCCATCATCTCCCTAGCGTGGGAAAAAACCCACGCTTTCCTGGATCGGCCCCGCCCCCCATGGTGCAGCTTCCCCATCCCCCCCTCAGTCCCTTTTTCCACCGGCGCCCACATTTCTCAGTGTCCCCCTGTCAAGAAGAGAAAACACCCTGTCTATCGTCCCGATACTGTGAACCGCCCATTCCCCAATTTACATTTCTATACATCGACATCATCATCTCCCCCACAGCATCAGTCCCTCAGTTCTGGTCCAATTTCTCTTCTTGGATGAAGGTCCATGCCTCATCCGACGTTTCAAAGTAGTAATATTTGCCTTGGTGCCTTGGTGCATCTGCAGCATTCCAAACTTTATTTTCTTCTTGTGAAGCACCGCCATGGCCCGATTAAAGCTCGCTCTCCTTCTCGCCACCTCTGCGCTCCAGTCGTGATACACTCGGATCACCGCATTCTCACACCTGCTACTCCGTACCTTCTAGGCCCAGCTCAAGACAGCCTCTCTGTCGGTGAAACGGTGAAATCTCACCACTATCGCCCTTGGTGGTTCTCCAGCCTTTGGTCTCCTCACAAGGACCCGGTGAGCCCCTTCCACCTCCAGGGGGCCCGAGGGGGCCTCAGTTCCCATTAGCGAATGGAGCATCGTGCTCACATAAGTCCAACATCAGCTCCCTCCACTCCCTCGGGAAGACCGAGAATCCGGAGGTTCTTTCTCCTCGAGCTGTTCTCCAGGACTTCGAGCCTTTCGATACACCTCTTATGTAGCGCCTCGTGCATCTCCATTTTTACCGCGAGGCCCAGAATCTCATCCTCGTTCTCAGATGCCTTCACCTTCACCCCACGGAGCTCTATCGCCTGGGCCTTTTGTGTTTCTTTTACCCCTTCGATTGCCAATAACATCAGCTCCAGCACCTCCTTCTTTAATTCCTCCACACACCGTCGGAGGAATTCCTGCTGGTCCGGGCCCCATGTCGTCTGGCCTCCATCCGTCGCCATCTTGCTTCTTCCTTCTCTGCCGCTGCTCCAAAGGATCCTTCGCAATCTGGCCACTACCACCGATCCTTTCCATGCACACCCGGGGGGACTCCTTCCTTTGTCACCCCACACTGGGTTTGGTCCCACAAAATTTCCGTTGGGGCTCCCAAAAAGAGCCCAAAAGTCTGTTAGAACGGGAGCTGCCGAAACGTGCGGCTTAGCAGTGCATCGCCGCAACCGGAAGTCCGCAAGGCAGCCATCGTATTGCGCACCCCACTAACCACCCACCTTGGGTCCTGGTTCTGCAGAGTGACGGCAGCTGTATGGGTGCCCCACCCCCGCATCTCACCCTCCGCCATATCCCGCCCCCACTGATGGGGCATCACATGGCCCACTCAATGACAATGCCCACAGTAGCCCCTATGGGCGGATCGGCGGGGTTATGGAGCAACCCGCTGGCAAAGACAGCAGCATCTGATGGTCCGCCCAGCATCAGGGAGACGGGTGTCCCCATGGTGCTGGGCAATGATGGGGGCAGAGACGCGGAGATGGGGGACGGGAACATGTGGGGGCAGAGCCTGCAGTACCAAATGGGGCCATCATGTAACCCGTTGGACCTGGTTGGGCACAGATGTGCGCCATGCTAATATGTCGGCCCCAGGAGAAGTCCGCCCATAATCGCTGGGAGCGGGAGAAAACTGGAGGGCACTGCAGGACCTGCGTCCCCACACTGCGGCAGGGCAGTGGGCCCTGGACGTTGTTCGCGGGTCTGAGGAAAGGGAAGTTGCCGGGATGGAGATCGGCCACAGGTGAGGAAGTCAGACCCTGCTTAGTTGCGGTTCCCCTGCCACTTGTGTCAATCACTTTCCCCTCACCCCAGCCCTTGCAGGAGCTGCTGGTGATGGGCCGGGCCGGATTCTTCTGGTGTCCATGCCACCAGCCACAGCCTGTGCCACAACCATAACACCTCCATGTGATGAGCACCGACACGGGAGTTGTCTATATGCCTGAAGCGCAGAACCCTGAGCTCAATTCCAGTGTTGACACTGATTTCCGTCACGGTTATCCCCAACATCGTCCACCATCCCAGAGACACTCACCTCAGTTTGGCACTTTAGTGACGAGGCTCCTGGAACACCCTCTGGTGTGCATCACACAGCTGTCCCGGCACATCAGGTGGAGGTAGGAACTCCTGAAGGGGCGGACGGTCGGAAGGTGGGCCGACCCCAGGGACTAGCTGCCGCCCAGATGGGTTTTGAGCTTCTGCAACAGACAGTCCCATTTGTAGTGGGCATGCAGTTGTAGAATCAGGGACAGCATAAGGGGGTGCCAGTGAGCAGCTAGCACTTGCAGGTGAAGGAGTCCAACCGTACGCCGGAGCAGGAGATGGTGCCGACTATGCATGCCACCCAGGCCAACACCGCACGGACGGTGGATGTCTTGGGGTCGAGGGTTTTTGGCTACAGATCAGCACATCCGAGACCTGGGGCAATCTGTGCAGGTGGTGGCCAAGGCCCAGGACAGGGCTGCCCTCTCACAGGCAGCCATGTGCCAGAGCCACCTGGACATTGCAGCAGCACTCCTAAGCGTGGCCCAGTCACAATGCATCATGGCTGAGAGGGTCGGTGGCCCAGGTGCTGGCCGATGTGGTACAGATACAAAGGGAGGAGGCCCAGTCTCAGAGGGAGATGGTGCAGTCATTGGCTTATGTGGCACAGATCCAGAAGGTGGCACAGTTGCAGTGTGATGTGGTGCACTCCCAGGCATAGGTATCCACTTCCTGTGCTCCATGACCGCGAGCATGTAGACTCTGTCCGAGACTAGAATGGGCCTCCAGGACTGGCAGCACCAGGTGGCGGGAGAGCATTGGGAAAGCTCCGCTCGCACCAGTGTTGCATTGGAGTAGCCCAGGGGACATCAGGCACCCTGAGGGAGAATGAGGTGACTGGGCCAATGCCGGTGATTCCGGCAGGGGAGGTGCCAGA
The DNA here is from genome assembly GCF_047496885.1 of Scyliorhinus torazame. Taxonomy (NCBI): domain Eukaryota; kingdom Metazoa; phylum Chordata; class Chondrichthyes; order Carcharhiniformes; family Scyliorhinidae; genus Scyliorhinus; species Scyliorhinus torazame. The sequence goes on along the minus strand of NC_092710.1, from coordinate 89,898,756 downwards.
ACACCGCAGCACCTCAAACTGCCCCTCCAGTCCCTGGTGCAACTGGGGGGTAGCGGGGCACCACGCCACCTAGAACACCTGTACGGCAGCCGGGCCCATTCAGGTCCAGTCGCCGCAGAAGGTGCCCGCTAAAGGGGACCCAGGTCGCAGGCTGCCTCCACTCCTGCTAACCATCAGGGGATCGACATATCATCGCGTTAGGGCCCGTAAGGCCAGAAAATTAGACACCAGTTAAGTTGCCACGGGTGCAGAACACAGTTCAGCGATAGGGGCTCGGGCACGACTCTGTATATATTTGTTCACATTAAACACCTGTTCACACTTCTACAATCTGCCTCGGTGCTCTTATCAGATGGGTGTGAGGGCTGGCTGGTCTGGACTGGCCAGCGGGGAGGGGGGAGGGGCAGACGTGGATGGCCTGAGCTCCCATCCACCCCCACAGCCCCGCTTCCACTACCTCAGGGATACAATAGCACCGTGTGATGGAATGGCCAGCTCGCATGCACTGACCACCCAGGTGGATGGTGGGAAGTACTATTGTGGGCAGGAGTCAGGCATTGTCGAACGATGCAAGCACCAGAAGTCATCGCAGAGCAGGTTGTCATCGTCCTTCACCCCAGAACCGCTGTTAATGCCAGGCCAGGACCCGCACCCCGTAGTAGTTGCAGTTGGCATGAGTGGGATGTGGTCTCCGTGTACCTGGCGCGCCCCCCCCCCCATCCCCTGCAGACAATGGATATTGGAGTTCAACCAGCAATGGCCTTCCTGCTAGTCGTCGCAGCCCTGTGGGATGCCCTGTGGCTGTATGAGCTGGGGAGGAAGTGGAGCATACCCCAGAGGAACAGGATGGTGAGCCGGCTGCCCAACAGGCTGAGGAGGAGGAGGTGCCAAGGAGGCACCGCATGAAGCCTTGTGTATACTAGTACCGCCTGTCATTCGAGGACCTGCCCGACCAGGCATGCCGTCGAAGACTTCGACTGAGCAGGGGTATAGTGCTACATATCTGCCAGATCATGGTGCACCTGGTACCGCGGGGGAATGGGGAAGACACTCACTCCTGGCGGCTGTCATGGGGACGGTCGCCCTGAACCTTTACAACACGGGGCCCATCCAGGCACCGAGTGGGGAACTGTCCGGTATCTCTCCAACCTCGGTGCACAGGTGCATCCGTGCCGTCATGGAGGCCCTATATTCCCAGCCGGCACAATTCATCAACCTCAATGTGGACAGAGCCTTCCAGGATGCCCGAGCAGCAGGGTTCGCCATCATCACCGACATGCCCTCGGTCCAGGGGGTGATCAATGCGATGCACATTCCCCCTACGAGCACCTGCAGATGCCAGGACACTCGACACAAACCGAAAGGGGTTCCAGTCAATCAATGTGCAGCTAATATGTGACCATCAGCTGCGCTTCATGTACGTCTACAACTGATATCTGGGCAGTGTGCATGAAGCCTTCATCCTGGCACACTCGCCGATTCCTGACGCCCCCACCTGCTGGGGGGTTGGCTCCTGGGTGACGGGGATTATCCGCTGCGGTCGTGGCTGATAACTCCTATCCGGAGGCCGCTGACCGACGCAGAGAGCCGCTTCAACAATGCCCATGCAGCGACCAGGAGTGTAATCGAGTGGTACTTTGGCCTGAAGATGCGGTGCTCTGGAGAGGCCCTCCAGTATGATGCTGAGAGGGTTGACGCATCATGGCGGCCTGCTGTGTCCTCCACAACATCGCGCAGCAGAAGGGTAATGTGCTGGAGGAGGATGATGAACACCAGTCCTCATCCGATGAGGAAGATGCGGGGGAGAGCGAGGGTGGGCAGGACATAGGTTCCAGGCAGGCACGGGAGGCCGCATGACTTATGCACCAAGGCCAAAGAGCATGGGATGCTCAGATCGCCTCCAGGTTCACCAACTGGGGTGGGGGGATGGGAAATGACTGGCCAGGGCACGAACACCGCATCCCAAACCCACCCCCCTCCCCCTACAGCCCCCCCCCCCCCCCCCCACCCTGCCCCTCCCAGACCCTTAGCCTGCACCCCCTCCCAGATACATACCTGCCGCCCTGGGTTGGTCCATGAGATGGATGATGATGGCAACCTGCTCAACGATGAGCTCTGGTGCTCCACATCTTTTGACAGCATTGGACTCCTGCCCACGGTAGCACTTTCCACCGTCCACCTGGATGATCCCTGCATGCGAGCTGGCCAATCCATCGAATCCCTGGGGTGCCAGTGGTGGGGATGGTTGGGTGGGAGGGTGTGGTGCCCAGGCCCCACACAACGTCTTCCAATTCCTCCACCCCCACCCTCCCCCTCTCTCTGGCCAGCCCAGACGAGCCCATCCCTCACACCGCTCTTACTGAGCACCGAGGCAGGTTGTAACAGTGTAAACAGGTGTTTAATGTGACAATGTATGTACAGATTTGTGCACTTAACCCCTATCACTAAACCGCTCAGCACCCATGCCAACTCAACTGGTGTCTGACTTTCTGGCCTTACGGGTCCTAATGCTCCATCTTGTTGGATCCCCGGATGGTACGTCAGGAGTGGAGGCGCCCTGCTGTAATTCTCGCCCTGTGACTTGGTTCCCCGTTGGCGGCCATCTTCTGGGACAACCTGCCCGGTTGTCCCAGGTGGCGTGCTGTCCTATTCTGTCCGCTGTCCACCAGATGTGACAGGCACATGTGGGGAGGGGAGTCCGAGGTGCTGTCGTGTTCCAGCACCTCCGCTGCGGGAGTCACCGGCATAGGCCCCTTCACATCCTCCTCAATGCTCCATGGGACGGGGTGCAGGAAGAGTTATCTCCGGAATCTCCCCACCAGCTGCTGCTGCCAGTCCTGGAGGCCCACTCAGGTCTTGGCCAGGGTCTGACAGCTCATTGCCATGGAGCACAGGTATCCATCTGGGACCGGGCCACATTGTCCATTGACTGCGTCACCACCATGGTCTGCTGTGACTGGGCCACACTCTGGAGCGCTGCTGCAATTTCCAGTTGCCTCTAGCACTTGGCTGCATATGAGGCGGCAACCCTGCCCTGGGCTTCGGCCAGCGCCTGCACAGAATGTCCCAGGCCTTGGACATGCTGATCCAGAGCCAAAACCATCATCCCCACCGGGAACAGCATTAGGACCTGTTCGTGCCGGTCCCATCCTCGTCGCTGGTCGACACACGGGGTTCTGGTTGTGGCTGAGGTTGCGGGACACCAGAAGGACCCGCTCCATCACCAGCAGCTCCTGAAAGACATAAGACAAGATGCATGATTTCATTCAGGACGGTTGGTGGTGGGGCTGTAATGGGAGGGAGGAGGGTTTGCAGCGGTGGTTGTGGAAAGGGGGTGCAGGTGTGGGTGTGGGGGTTGTGGTGGGGTGGGGGTTGATGGAGAGCTGGTGGTGGACGGAGGGAACTGCAAATCAGGGGGTCCCAGTTCATTGTGCGATGCCGACCTCCACCCCAGTGACTGCCCTTTCCTCGGCCCCTCTGACCAGTGCCCTCTGTTCTGCCGCGGCGAGAGGCCATAGGTCCATTGGTCCACCTCCAGTCTTCTCCCGTTCATGACGGTTGTGCGCACTCTTGTTCTGGGGGCGGGGACAGAAAACCGCCAGTGTTAAACACTTCGACGCATACAGCCAAGGGGGTGGGTGCTGGTGGCTTCAGTGGCCAGGGCACCTCGTCCTGGCGGCCGGTATGTGGTGCAGGGTGGGGGTTCGCCGACCCTCCGGCTGGGGGGGTGGGGAGGGTGGTTACTGGTGTGTGTGGGACAGGGGTGGGTGCCTGGGGCACAGTGCCTACTCATCCTGGCCGCCCTGAGGAGGTCGTGCAGTTTCGTTCGGCACTGCTGGCCAGTCCAGATGGTTATGCCCGCGGCACTGGCAGCCTTTGTCACCTGAGCCCAGGCCCGATGAATGGCAGTGGCTCATTTTAAACATTCCAAAACCGTGTAGCCACCTGCGTTGGCCAAGTCCCGATTTAAAATGGCGAACGGCAAAGGCTGGAGGGAAATTCAGCCAACACAGGCAGAAACCAGCAGGTGCAAGTTTGCTGTGTATTTAACTGCAAAAGCCCAGACAGCATCAATACTAGCAGCCATCTGCACAATAATGTAGCAACCATCTACATACTAATAAGCAATCCCCGGGAACAATAGCAACATTTGGGACAAACAAAACTAAGCCAGACTCCCCGGCGCCAGCAGGAGCCAACACAAAAGAGGTTAACGGACACCTCAAGACCGCCCATCGATCAGGGAACCGCTCCAGTATTGGAGAAATCGAACCAAGCGATTGGAACGAAGTCCAATCACCTAGAACCAGGTACAGGGTCCGCCCCGAAAGGCGGGAAGCCCCTGGGGTCTATAAAGTTAAGCCCCCAAGTTCAAATCGTTCTTCTTGACCGGGTCACCCAGCAGTGCGAACCAACATTGACCGTGACCGGTTCAACTGCCGCCGAGAGATCGTACGTCTTAAGCCAACGCTCGCTACGAGGTAGGCGCTCCTAGTTATCAATCCGTACCAACTTCGAATCCTGCAGACTCAGAACCCGAACGAACGGCTATTTGTTCCCCTGACCTGGTGGGCCAGTCCGAAGTTAAGTACAGGCCTGTTAGTCATAGAAGTAGAATTTATGCATGAGTAGCGATTACTGTGTATAATAAATGTGCTTTGATTTAAATCTTACTAATCGGTGTATTGAGTTATTGGTCATTACTCGAACTTGAACCTCGTGGCGGTATCATAAAGATACCTGGCGACTCGAGAGCAAAGGTTATAAAACAGAGCCAAGTGAACCAACCAAAAGTTAGCAACAAAAGTTAGCCAGAATGTCTGCCTCTTTCTCCTCCTGGATTCCCGGATCCTGAGACATCACGAAAATCGCCACCTCTGGACTCGGTGCCATCCTTGTATTTAATACCTTGGACATGGCGTCCGCAAACCCCTGCCAAAATCCCCTCAGCTTTGGACATGCCCAGAACGTGTTGCAGAAGCCAGGTATTTCGAATACAGCTAGTATTGGTGAAAGATAGCTGTTTCATAAATATTAAGCCCCAGTTTTATTCAGGTCTTCAATAGATAAAGTGTACAACTGAAAGGTTTCCACCAGCCATTTTAGTTCTTTTTCGGGATGTTAGTCTGTGTCAGTGATGTAGTCTGTCAGAGTGTTAGTCTGTTTGTCTGTCTGTCTGTTAGTCAGTCTGTCCTTAATTGCTGTCTTTAATTCTCTTTGTCTGTTTAGTAAGTCTGTCCTTAATAGTCTGTCTGTCCGTTTTGTTTTCTTTAATTTTGGGGGTTCTGTCTTTGATTCTGTCAGTCTGTTAGTCTGTTTAGTACTTTGAGTTTGAGTTTAGCTGAAGATTAGCTCTCTCTCTCTCTTCATGTTTCATTTCCAGACTTTGACCTTTTAAAAGTTACTTTCGAGCTGTCTGCCTAAGCAAAAACATAATGGGCGAAATTCTCCGGAAACGGCGCGATGTCCGCCGACTGGCGCCCTAAACGGCGCCAATCAGACAGGCATCGCGCCGCCCCAAAGGTGTGGAATGCTCCGCATCTTTGGGGGCCGAGCCCCAACATCTAGGCCGATGCCGGAGGAATTTCCGCCCCGCTAGCTGGCGGAAACGGCCTTTGTTGCCCCGCCAGCTGGCGTGGAAATGACATCTCCGGGCGGCGCATGCGCGGGAGCGTCAGCGGCCGCTGACAGTTTCCCACGCATGCGCAGTGGAGGGAGTCTCTTCCACCTCCGCCATGGTGGAGGCCGTTGCGGAGGCGGAAGGGAAAGAGTGCCCCCACGGCACAGGCCCGCCCCCGGATCGGTGGGCCCCGATCGCGTGCCAGGCCACCGTGGGGGCACCCCCCGGGGTCAGATCGCCCCGCGCCCCCCCCCCAGGACCCCGGAGCCCGCCCACGCCGCCTTGTCCCACCGGTAAGGTAGGTGATTTAATTTACGCCGGCGGGACAGGCAATTTATCGGCGGGACTTTGGCCCATCCGGGCCGGAGAATCGAGCGGGGGAGGCCCGCCAACCGGCGCGGCGCAATTCCCGGCCCCGACCCGGCGGGGGGTCGGAGAATGTCGCCCAATGTCTTTGATTCTCTGAAAGCATCAAATTGTCTACGAATTGCCTTTTAAATGACTTTCAAATTGTAATCAAGCAACTACAAATAAAACCATTCTTTTTGGCATCTGAGAAGTTTTAACTGCAAATTTCTGCTGAGTCCCAGTAATTGCAAAGTTCTACTGGTAACCGAATAGTAGAAATAATATAAATTCCTTCAACTTTACACAGTCGAATAATACTAGGAATCCAACAACTTGGCGTAGTCCAAAAATATTACAAATCTTTCAACTTGTCGTAGTGCGCCAGGACTTTGATTCATCAACTAAGCTTCCCCCAACTTGGCGTAGTTCGGCAGGTTAAGATCCTTCAAATTAAAGATTCTAACACATGTGGACATGGTTCGCTGGCCCCCCTGCACATTTTGCACAGCTGTCCTCCACCCCAGAGAATCGGCTCATCCGGGCCACTGTCATGTGAGCCCGGTGAACGACCTTAAATTGGATCAGGCTGAGCCTGGCACATGTTGCCGTCGCATTGACCCTACTCAATGCGTCCGCCCAAAGGCCCTCCTCTATCTCTCCCCCAGCTCCTCCTCCCACTTTTGCTTCAGCTCCTCGGTCTGCATCTCCTCCGACCCCATAAGCTCTTTATATATGTCCGAAATGCGCCCCTCTCCTATCCATCCTCTAGAAACCACCCTATCCTGAATCCCCCTTAGTGGCAGGAGTGGGAAGGCTGGTACCTGCCTCCGCAGAAAGTCCTGTACCTGCAGATATCGAAATTCATTTCCCCCCACCAATGCAGACTTCTCCTGCCGGCGCCCTCATACTCAGGAAGCCTCCTTCTATAAACAAGTCCCCCATCGTCTCGATCCCCGCTCTCTGCCAAATTCGGAATCCCCCGTCCATCCTCCCCGGCGCAAACCGGTGATTATCGCAGATTGGGGACCAGACCGATGCCCCCTCTGCTCCCACATGTCTCCTCCGCTGCCCCCAGATCTCAGGGCTGTCACCACCACTGGACTCGCCGTTTCTCGCAGAGGTGCCGTTACCAACGCCCCCAGACTTGTGCCCTTACAAGAAGCCGCCTCCATACGCACCCATGCTGACTCCCCCACCCCCCCGCGCCCCCGCCCCCACCCACCCCCACCCACCCACTTCCTAATCGTGGCTATATTAGCCGCCCAGTAATAATTGCTGAAATTCGGCAGCGCCAGCCCACCATCCCCCCCGACTCCGCTCGAGCATTGCCCTCTTCACTTGCGGAGACTTGCCCCCCCACACAAATCCCGCAATAACTTTATTGACCCGCTTAATAAAGGACCGCGGGATGAAGATGGGGAGACATTGGAAAACGAATAGAAATCTCGGGAGGACCGTCATTATTACCATTTGAACTCTGCCCGCGAGAGACAACGGGAGCGCATCCCATCTCCGGAAATCCTCCTTCACCTGATCCACCAACCGGGCCAAGTTCAATTTATGTAGCCTGTCCCAGTCCCGCGCCACTTGGATATTTCGGTACCTGAAACCATCCCCTACCAATCTAAACGGCAGTTCCCCCAGTCGCCTCTTCTGACCCCTTGCCTGGACTGCAAACATCTCACTCTTCCTCATATTAAGCTTATACCCTGAAAACTGGCCGAATTCCCCTAAAATTCCCATAATTACTTCCATCCCCTCCATTGGATTTGAAACGTACAAAAGCAGGTCATCCACATACAGTGAGACTCTGTGCTCCACGCACCCCCCCCCCCCCCCCCCCCCCAAGGAAGTATTTAATGACTGGCCTGACACTGGGAAGTTCCGAGGGACAAAGGGACAGAGTTTCTCTACAGCCCTGGGAGCTGCTGGCCAATCTGCCCGTCAATCACAGCATGTGTCAATATCTGGCGGTTTTACCATGCAATTTATCAAGTGCATTGGGGTCTCTAACATCCACCAGGGCAGGCAGACGGGAGCTTGTTTTAACAAGATATTTGAACAATGGATTTACAGATTTAATGAAATATTTGCAGATGTTCAGAATTTTGGCACGTTCCTGCAGTCTCCATGACAATAGAACATATAGAACATAGAACGATACAGCGCAGTACAGGCCCTTCGGCCCACGATGTTGCACCGAAACAAAAGCCATCTAACCTACACTATGCCATTATCATCCATATGTTTATCCAATAAACTTTTAAATGCCCTCAATGTTGGCGAGTTCACTACTGTTGCAGGTAGGGTATTCCACGGCCTCACTACTCTTTGCGTAAAGATCCGACCTCTGACCTCTGTCCTATATCTATTACCCCTCAGTTTAAAGCTATGTCCCCTCGTGCCAGCCATTTCCATCCGCGGGAGAAGGCTCTCACTGTCCACCCTATCTAACCCCCTGATCATTTTGTATGCCTCTATTAAGTCGCCTCTATTAAGTCTCCTCCTAACCTTCTTCTCTCCAACGAAAACAACCTCAAGTCCATCAACCTTTCCTCATAAGATTTTCCCTCCATACCAGGCAACATCCTGGTAAATCTCCTCTGCACCCGCTCCAAAGCCTCCACGTCCTTCCTATAATGCGGTGACCAGAACTGTACGCAATACTCCAAATGCGGCTGAACCAGAGTTTTGTACAGCTGCAACATGACCTCCTGACTCCGGAACTCAATCCCTCTACCAATAAAGGCCAACACTCCATAGGCCTTCTTCACAACCCTATCAACCTGGGTGGCAACTTCCAGGGATCTATGTACATGGACACCTAGATCCCTCTGTTCATCCACACTTTCAAGAACTTTACCATTAGCCAAATATTCCGCATTCCTGTTATTCCTTCCAAAGTGAATCACCTCACACTTCTCTACGTTAAACTCCATTTGCCACCTCTCAGCCCAGCTCTGCAGCTTATCTATATCCCTCTGTAACCTGCTACATCCTTCCACACTGTCGACAACACCACCGACTTTAGTGTCGTCTGCAAATTTACTCACCCACCCTTCTGCGCCCTCCTCTAGGTCATTCATAAAAATGACAAACAGCAACGGCCCCAGAACAGATCCTTGTGGTACTCCACTTGTAACTGAACTCCATCTACCTGTTCAGTCACCTTCTCAAAGAACTCGATAAGGTTTGTGAGGCATGACCTACCCTTCACAAAGCCATGCTGACTATCCCTGATCATATTATTCCTATCTAGATGATTATAAATCTTGTCTCTTATAATCCCCTCCAAGACTTTACCCACTACAGACGTGAGGCTCACCGGTCTATAGTTGCCAGGGTTGTCTCTGCTCCCCTTTTTGAACAAAGGGACCACATTTGCTATCCTCCAGTCCTCTGGCACTATTCCTGTCGCCAATGATGACATAAAAATCAAAGCCAAAGGTCCAGCAATCTCTTCCCTGGCCTCCCACAGATCCTAGGATAAATCCCATCAGGCCCCGAGGACTTATCTATTTTCAGCCTGTCCAGAATTGCCAACACCTCTTCCCTACGTACCTCAATGCCATCTATTCTAATAGCCTGGGTCTCAGCATTCTCCTCCACAACATTATCTGTTTCCTGAGTGATCCATGTACCCATCCAATAGCCGCTTGAAGGTCCCTAATGTTTCCGACTCAACTACTTCCACAGGCAGTGCATTCCATGCCTCCACAACTCTCTGGGTAAAGAACCTACCTCTGACATCCCCCCTATATCTTCCACCATTCACCTTAAATTTATGTCCCCTTGTAATGGTTTGTTCCACCCGGGGAAAAAGTCTCTGACGGTCTACTCTATCTATTCCCCTGATCATCTTATAAACCTCTATCAAGTCGCCCCTCATCCTTCTCCGTTCTAATGAGAAAAGGCCTAGCACCCTCAACCTTTCCTCGTAAGACCTACTCTCCATTTCAGGCAACATCCTGGTAAATCTCCTTTGCACCTTTTCCAAAGCTTCCACATCCTTCCTAAAATGAGGCGACCAGAACTGCACACAGTACTCCAAATGTGGCCTTACCAAGGTTTTGTACAGCTGCATCATCACCTCACGGCTCTTAAATTCAATCCCTCTGCTAATGAACGCTAGCACACCATAGGCCTTCTTCACAGCTCTATCCACTTGAGTGGCAACTTTCAAAGATGTATGAACATAGACCCCAAGATCTCTCTGCTCCTCCACATTGCCAGGAACCCTACCGTTAACCCTGTATTCCGCATTCATATTTGTCCTTCCAAAATGGACCTCACACTTTTCAGTGTTAAACTCCATCTGCCACTTCTCAGCCCAGTTCTGCATCCTATCTATGTCTCTTTACAGCCGACAACAGCCCTCCTATCCACAACTCCACCAATCTTCGTATCGTCTGCAGATTTACTGACCCACCCTTCAACTCCCTCATCCAAGTCATTAATGAAAATCACGAACAGCAGAGGACCCAGAACTGATGATCCCTGCGGTACGCCACCGGTAACTGGGCTCCAGGCTGAATATTTGCCATCCACCACCACTCTCTGACTTCTATCGGTTAGCCAGTTCGTTATCCAACTGGCCAAATTTCCCACTATCCCATGCCTCCTTATTTTCTGCATAAGCCTACCATGGGGAATCTTATCAAATGCCTTACAAAAATCCATGTACACTACATCCACTGCTTTACCTTCATCCACGTGCTTGTTCACCTCCTCAAAGGATTCAATAAGACTTGTAAGGCAAGACCTACCCCTCACAAATCCGTGCTGACTATCCCAAATCAAGCAGTGTCTTTCCAGATGCTCAGAAATCCTATCCCTCAGTACCCTTTGCATTACTTTGCCTGCCACCGAAGTAAGACTAACTGGCCTGTAATTCCCAGGGTTATCCCTTTCCTGTAGAGTACTGCTGATAGGGTTCGGTCGGTGGTTGTTACTTCTAAGGCGTAGGGAGAGTGTGGGTCTGGAACCTGCTAAGCGGGGGCTGTGCCTAGGGCACGTTTTAGTTCATCGATGGCCTCCGTGTGCTGAGGAAGCCATTCCCATTGGGCGTTTAGGAGCTCTGAGAGTCGGACTGCTTTCGCGGTAAAACCATCTATATGGTTCCTACAATATCCAACTAATCCTAAGAATGACCGGAGTGCAGTGACATTGTGGGGCAGGGGCAATTTAACTACTGACTCAATTCGCTTCTGTTCGATCTCTCTCTTCCCGTGGGTGATAATGATGCCTAAATAAAGGACCTTTTCTTTTAGGATCTGGGCTTTTTCCGGGTTAACCTTGCATCCAATTGATTGTAAGAGACCTAGCAATTCTGAAAAGCTGAACATGCTTTGTGTCCGTCAGTAGGATTAAGTCGTCCACATACTGAATAAGGCATTCGGGGAGGGAAAATTTGGAAAGTCCGTTGGCCAATTGTCGGTGAAAAATGGAGGGGGAGTTGTGGAAACCTTGCGGGAGGCATGTCCACGTATACTGCTGCCCTTGAAATGTGAACGTATAGGCCTTATCTAAGGGGATGGACCAGAAGCCATTGCTAATGTCGAGCACTGTAAAATACTTTGCATGTACTCCCTGTTTGAGCATGGTTTCAGGACTCGTGGCAACGGTGAGGGCTGCTAATGGGGTGACCTTGTTGAGCTCTCGGTAGTCAATGGTTAATCTCCATGTTTCTTTACGGGCCAAATTGGGGCATTGTTTGTTGAGGCTACGGGCCAAATTACTCCCTGATCTAGTAAGCTATTGATGACTTTTGAAATCTCACCCTCGGCTAGCTGTGGGAAACCGTATTGCTTCTGGAGCTTGGGATCGGGACCTGAAATTGTGACCATGCCTGGAATCTTCCCACAATCGTGTTTGTGTTGGGCGAAGGAAGCTTTATGTTTTCTGAGGACCTCTCTAATTGTCTGGTCTGTACTAATTGTTTGCGGATCAAACCAATAGTCTCCTACTGAGCAAACCCAATGTTCGTAGTCCCCTACTGTGAGCGTGGCGGGGTCTCTCGCTGTTCTGGCCATTTTCCATACACACCTATTCCCGGGGTCAAAGAAAAGGTTGTGGCAGCTCATAAAGTCGATTCCTAGAATGTGCTCGGCTGTTTGGGGCAAGTCAACTAAAACAACAGGGTGCCTGGTGTTTATTGTTCCTATCTGAATATCTACGGTGTAGCGGGATCCCCTTTTACCTCCACCCCTGTGGGCTTCTACCAGGCTTGGCACCCCGTCGTCCAAGCCCCACCACTGCCCGGGTGATCCTCTCTCTCACCGGTGGATTCGCTACCACCTGCGCCTGCTTCACCTGAGCAGCGCCCCCAAGAGAGAGAGGAAAGGAAAACCTCTGCCCACCTGTACCTGGCAGCCTTTCCTGAGTGAGCGGGTTCAAATCGCCCAGGGATTTCCCTCAGTTCTCGACACCGGATTTATAGGAAGGAGTATTTTAATAGAGTGACTTGGCTAGAGCTCGTTGGTGAAGGGTTGAAGGAATTGAGACAGACTCCAATTCCAAAATCCAAACACATATTTTATTAATTGCCAAGATCAACCACCACCAAATACAGAAAACACACAATTATCTTATACTTTCATGACTATTACTATGGAAGGAAAACTATCGCAGCACAACGTAAAACGTAACATACACAATTTTAGCAATCTTTTAAAAGACAAAATAGGAGCATGCACCCCCTTTCCCCAAAGCCTCAACCACTATACTAGTCCCGGGAGCTTCGCAAGGTGCTGCGGGATACTTACAATCCAAGGCTGATGTTGTAGGAGCAGAGAGTTCAGCACGAGCAGAAGATCCTAAGAGAGCGAATGGCCGTTTGACCACCCTTTTTATAGTCCAAAATCCAGGTTTTTTCGCTCCAGTCAAGCTTCTTTTGTGTGAGCATGTAAGTTAGCATTTCAAAGTTCCCGCAGGTCCCGCCCCTTCTCCTGATAGGTCCAGGTAGCCAGCTCCAGTCTTAAACGGCTTCCTGCCCGCTCCATTGTCCTGGGAGATCGAGGTCTTCCACACCTCGTTAAGAAGATGGGATTTCCGAGTCTGCCATTCGCTTGAGATTGCTGCCATTATGACCTGATTATGCGGATTGTTTTTCAGCTCTGATGGAGACAAGGTCATTATCATATGTAAGGAGTTCTTACCAACACATTGTTTCTTGGCTGGGGGAGTTTCAGGGCTATTAGCATTTCCATTGTGCCCTTTGCTGATCCAATTAGTGCTGTCTGTCTACTGATGAGTTGTAAGTCCAGGGGGGGTTGCTGCAAACATTCCTTTCACACTCACAGACAGCCCTGCAAGCCAAGCTTGCTGGGAAAAATTTGGCCAAGAAAGGTGTCCATTTTACAGTTTCTGAGGTTAAAGTCCGGTTTCGCAGTTCAAGGGGACCAGGGGTTGCCCGAGATTCTTACAGGTGCCCCTTCGATACATCCACACTTGCTTGGACTGTATCGATAAAAGTGTTGAGGGCAACAAAAATTCCTCTTGTAGTGACTGCCAGCACCCCATCAGCAACTTGCGAAACTGTAAGCCCCAGGACAGTTCCCTTCATCTAAACTACCCCATATTTCATTGAAAAGGGAGCAATACTAAAGCAATCCAAATCATCTCCACATTAAAAAAAAAATCACAGTAAAACACACATTTCACCGAGACCCCAAACGTAAGGGTCATTGTACATGCAACAATAATTAAATTAAATCGAAACAAAACCCACGAATATGTATATATACAATCATTTACATTTATTTCACAAGCAAGCGGGGAATGAACCCCTTTATTAATGTTCGATACTAAAGATTCCCCTTCTGGGCTGTAAATCCGTCTTCGGCCGAGAGCCCGCTGTAAACCTTTCCTCTTCCTCCGCTGCTTGAATCTACAACTAAAATAACACAGATACACTACTACAAACAATTGAAACACCACTAACAAATGGGAGGCTATACGAATCCAGGCTGGGATCACAATCCAGGAACCCATGTTCCACCAGTCGGGGGTTTTTATGTTGGCAATCTCCCCTTCTATCTCATGGGCCCTCTGTTCAAGGGAGAAGAAATGTCTCTGGGACAGTTCTACTTTTTCCAATAATACTTTCAAATTTTCTTTAACGGGGGGAATATCATACCCGAACCGGGCCACATATTGCTGTAGGTCACTGATATTTTCCTGTACCGAGATGTGAACTGAGGAGGGTTCTGGAATGGGCAATATCCGTTGCTGTGCCACATGGACCTCTGCCTTGGGTTTAAAACAGAAGCTGCTGTACAGTATTGGACACCACTGATGTGGTCCGTGTTGATACTGCTGGGCTCCAGTGGTGACACAGTATGTCTCACTTCCTATATATGCCACCTGGGGCCTGACATGGCTCGCTGCCATCGCCTCCATGGTGCAATTTATAGGTTCTGCCCCAGCAGTTCTGAACCCGCACTGAGGCCGTACCCCAGCGCCCATGTGCTGAGGACACAGGATTACCTGTGCTCCCCGGCTCCGACACCCCGAGAGGTCAATGCTTGCCACAGCTCGCTCCCGCACTATGACATACGGCGGGACCTTCCCATAACGAATATGCACTCCCCCACGAATGACCCCCACATTCTCTACTCGGTACAGCGGCACCAGTTGCGCCAAACTTCCCAAGACTGGGATCCTCACTATCACCCCCAAGATTGTGTGGTTAGACCTACCACAATCTACCGGTACCGGATAAGCTTCCGAGGCTGCACGGAGCTGGCAAGGACTCAAAACACTGTGGAATGGATGCAGCGCTGCTAAGTGCCTGTTGCTAATCCATGAGGGGATCTGACCTTGTCTCAGGTCCTCCAAATTACTCCTTCCCTCCCCCAGCAACCAGGCCCCATACAATCCACACACATCATTCTGGGCAGCCTGATCAGATGCATTCCGATTTTCCCTAATTAGCTCATTAATCGTTTTAGCCTGTTCTTCCAATTGCCCGATTATCTCTTTTAGATGGAGAGTCATTGCCACCTCTTTGTGCAACCCAGATCCCACTACAGCATTTTCATCCCCCAGCACTTTTCTCAGCTGGCCTTTTAACTGGTTTATCTGCAAGGCCAGCTCTACAGTATCCATGCTATTTACAAGAGATGTTCCCGTGTTGAAAGCAGTAAAACCATCATTAATCAGCCCTCCACGCTGCCGGCTGGAACTCACATTAACTCCCCCTTGCCCACGATACAAATCCTCAACATCTATATCCCCAAAATCCAGGTTATGAAATTTTTGGAACATATCCTTTAACAGTGCTTGATATAACAGTTCTGTTTCGCAAGGGCACCATGCTGGTAATTTCACTTCAGTAAGGTTCAAAACCACAGAGGCAACAGTGTAATGTACCCCCTGGTACAACACTTTCTTAGTGGGCACAAGTGCTAAACCATTCTCGGGCCCCTTGGTGGCTGTCGGACAGTTGTGAGGGTCGATCAGTTGGGCTGTGGGCAGGGGCTTCTTTACCTGAACCAGCAATTCAGTAGCTTTCACGGTGCTTCCTCCCCAGGGAGTTAAACATCCCATCCCACTGCAGTCCCAATTTATCCCGTCCCCGGCATCCTGCCACCACCTAACGAAGGTAATCGATGCCCCTTATGGGCATACCCTGGCGGACCCCCTTAGGCACAAATATAGCCCCTGGTCATACTCCCACCATTTCTCCCAACATACCGTGATCCCACCCGGTGACCCCGCAACAGTCCGGTAGGTATCATTGTCCAGTCGTTCCCAGTCCGAGGATCGATCCCTCATGTCCGGGCTCAGTTTCCTGAGCCACCACCATCTCCCCAAATGAACATCCCCCTCACAGGTTAAACATACTCGTCTACCCTCAGTCACCCTAACCCGGTCAGTCGCTACCTGTATTTCGCTACTGGGTATCGAGGCCTCTCCGTAGGTGAAGCTCTGGTGGCTGGAGTATCTGGTCGAGTTCGACCCCAGCCATCCAGGCCACCTCCCCAGGTGGCTGTAGCGGGTCTGCTCTGCCGCCACCTGGGCTCCCTGTCCGGTGGTGACGAGGGGGGCTCTGCCTCCAGAGCACCCATAGCTGAAGGACTCCTCAGTCTCTCTTTGACAGGGGTTTCCCGGTTCCCATCTCACCCAGAGCAGCATCAGACACAGCGCTGGATGATCCATCTGTAAGACAAAAACAGAGAAAACCCCCTTGCACCCCATGGCCGTTCGCTCTTTCTAGGAACCATTTGAAAACGAAAGGAAATCCCTTTCATGATGTGCCTACTGTAATGTCCTTTAAACTTGCCTCGGTGGAACCCCACTGGCTGTAACAGTTGTTCTGTAACTCCTGGCCTGACTTCTCCATGGTCCTAGCGCCCTCCTCCCATTCATAAATTCAAACCGTAGTACCTGTTACTACTCCCAGCTGCTTCCCACTGTCTGGTTTTACTACGAACACAACGACGACCCACACATAACAAAACCACTATTCTTATAAAACAAAAACACCAGAAGTCTTTAACCCCAGAGTACTATGAAATAAACCAACACAATAAAACTTACACTGACAATTCCAAAGTTTACTTAAAATCTATTTACATCTGCCACCCGTCACCGGGTGGCCAACTCAAAACTGGACCCCGCTACCCTGGGGCCAGCCATCCACTGGGTCCGACTGTCCGGTCCGGACCTCCTCCGGCCAAGGGGCCTGACTAACCCTGTCCTTCCCTTCACTTAAGGGGCTTGGGGACCCTTCTTCTCCCCCCGTGGGGAGTGGATTCCTGGGGGCAGCGCTCGGCGGCGCCCCCTTCTTCCTTTCGCCCACCCGGGCCCAGCTGTTCCGGGGCCGGGCTCTGGGGATGTGCACCGGGGACCACCTCACCGGGGGCTTGAGAACCCTACTACTCCTACATCTTCTGGACGGTTCCCAGGTGAAGGCAGACACCTCCATTTCCAGTGCCTCCCTAGCTTCCGCGCTGAGGCATGCAACCTGCCCCGCAGGTGGGGGTTGGGGGATCTTATCCGTCCCTATGCTAGGTGCCAGCAGCACCGTCGGCCTCGCTGTCACCGCTACCCTTTGTGCTGCCCCTTTGGGCCAGCACACTGTCACTGCTTGCGCGACGGTGGGATTGGGGATCTCCCCCACCGTCTCTACCTCTATGGGGGCTTCCTCCACTACCACCCCGTTTTTCCCGGGGCTTGCTCTTGCCGGCCCTGCTGGGGTCGAAGAGCTTACACTGGTTTACGTGAAACCACCTAACCCTCCAGGGAAGCTGGACTGCATAGACCATGGGGCTGGCTTTGTCCACTATACTGTACGGCCCCTCGTACAGTGGCTCGAAGACCCTCACCCGTGCAAAATTTCTGACCATTACCTGGTCCCCAATGGCCCATTCATGGGTGGTGTGGGGCTCTAGCAGCAGTTTGTTCCTTCTGTGTTGTGCCCCCATGTGGCAAGCTGCCTGCCAATTTATTTCTTTAAGCTGCTCCAGCAGCTTCCTAGCTTCCAAGTTTCTGTCCCGGTTTACTTCCCTCAGCTTTCCTTCTGCCAGGGAAGGCACCATTACATGTATTGGGGTCCTCATCACCCTTCCTGTCATGAGCTCATGCGGGGAGTACCCTGTGCTCCTAGACTGGCTCGCCCGGATCCCCATTAACACTAAGGGCAAAACCTCTACCCACCGGTCGGGAGAGTTGCCCGTCTCCTTTCTCAACCTTTCTTGAATGGTCTAGTTGAGCCTCTCTATAGGGCCTGAGGATTGGGGGTTATAGGCCACATGCCATTTGGCCTTAATCCCCAGGATCTTTAGGGTCGCCTGCATAACCTGCCCCGTGAAATGACTCCCTTGGTCCGATTCCACAAACTGTGGGAGTCCCCACCTAGAAAACACTTCTCTGACCAATATCTTAGCGGTGCCTGCAGCGGTGGCTGTTCGGCAGGGGAAGGCTTCCACCCACTTTGAAAATACGTCCACCAGCACCAGACAGTACCTGTGCACCCCCCCCCCCCCCCTACAGCGGTGGGAAGGGGTCCAATGTAGTTGATTTGTATCGACTGCCCAGGGTCCCTCCACCCTGCGAATGTGCCCTAGCGATACCTTCCTTTTCTTGGGGTCAGGGTTGTTGGTGGCACACACTAAACAGTTCGCGCAGAAATCGCGAATATCCTCCCGGAGGCCAGGCCACCACCCTACTCTCTCCACCCGCTGCCAGGTGGTCTCAGGACCGGGGTGTCCTGCTCCGGGGCTCTCATGGGCCACCTCTATAAACTCCCTGCGGTGCTGGGAAGGCACTATCCACTGGTCTCCCCTAAAGAGCATGCCCTCCTTCAGGGTGATGTCTTCCCCCCCGTAGGGTCCCTCTACCTTCTCTTGCCTACCCAGGGCTGTTATGGCTTTCTTTAACTCGGGGTCCTGCCGCTGGACAATGGCCAGGTCGGAGGCCAGGCCCGTTCCTCTGTCCCCCCTCCGAGGCTGTCCTGTAACTGCTGCTAATTGTCCCTCTTCGTAGGGGTCCCAGGCTATCCCAGTCCTAGCCCCCTCTCTAGTCAGGCTGTCCGCTCTCTGGTTCCCCTCACCCCGTGGCTCGGTTTTGGAATGGGCTTTGACCTTATGAATATACCGGTCACCCCCCTCTCCAACTGCTGCTACAATCTTTTCCAGGAGGGGTTTGGTGGCCAGGGGCTTCCCATCCAAGGAGGTGTACCCTCGGCGGGACCAGATTGCCAGGTACTCCGTATACGAGTTGCATGTAAACATGCTATCTGAGCAGATGGTGTATGGTGTGGGAAAACGGTCGGGGTGAGTGACCACGTACATTACTGCGGCCAGCTCTGCTTGCTGGGCGCTGAGTGTATGGGGGAGTTTAAGGGTCAGGGCTATCCCTGCTTCTGGGTCCCAGATCTCACGACCAGTAAATCTGACGCCCCCCCTCTACAGAACTAGATCCATCCACGTAGATCTCCCTCCCTGTGGGATGCAGCCCTGCCCGGAATCCAAAGCCTACCTCCCATACCCCTTCCACTGAACAGTGACGTGGCTCCCCGGGGTATACCCGGTTGGCTGCGAGCTGCGGCTCACTCAGCCCCTTCACCCGCAGTGCCGGTTGGGACAGCAAGAGTGTCCACCTGGTGATCCTGGCACTGCTGACCGTGCCGTCTTTAATCCGGCCGCCTAGTAGCATTTGGGTCGGGTTGTGTTAAGAGGGTGATGGGGGCCATCCTAACAAAAACCTGCATCCGCTTCACCGCCCAGTATGTGGCGAGCAGATGCCTCTCACAGTTGGAGTATGCCCGCTCCACTTCTGTGAGGACTTGGGAGGAGTAGACCACCAGCCTCAGCTTGCCATGCCGGGTCTGGGGGAGTACAGCGCTCAGGCCATCACTGCCTGCTGCTACCTCCAGAAAGAACTCCTCCTTGGGGGCAATGGCTCCCAGGGCTGGGGCCTTCTGCAAGTCTCCCTTGAGTCGGATGAACGCCGACTCACACTTGCTGTCCCAGTCCCACTCCACCCCCTTGTGCAGCAGCCTAAGCAGAGGCGCTGCCGTGGTGGCATACTCTTCAGTGAAATCCCTGCAGTAGCCGGTGACCCCCAGAAAGGACCGTATCCCCCTGACATCTACGGGGACTGGGAGCTCCTGCACTGCCTGTCTCCTGGCAGTGTCAATGCCTCTCTCCCCGGCTCTAAGGGTCAGACCCAGGAACCTCACCTCTCTTACCCTGATCTGCGCTTTCTTTGGGTTAACCTTTAACCCTCCCTTCCAGAGCAGCCCCAATAATTTGTCTACCAGGGGCCCATGTTCTCCATTACTATCTGTGAACAGTAAAATATCGTCTACATACTGCACTAGCCTGTGTGACTCACTAAATACTTTTAAACAATCAGCCAAGCACTGGTGAAAAATGCTCGGGCTGTTATGGAACCCTTGTGGGAGACATGTCCAAGTGTATTGTTGCCCCTTAAAAGTGAAGGCAAACTTATACTGGTCTTCCTGCCTGATTGGGACGGACCAAAACCCATT
This sequence comes from Scyliorhinus torazame, assembly GCF_047496885.1. Lineage (NCBI taxonomy): Eukaryota > Metazoa > Chordata > Chondrichthyes > Carcharhiniformes > Scyliorhinidae > Scyliorhinus > Scyliorhinus torazame. The sequence continues at coordinate 89,878,789 of NC_092710.1, read as the reverse complement.
GGAAATGTCCAGCACTGTAAAAACAGATGCAGATGCTGGAATTTCCCCTAGCAAGTCTGACACGGCCGCCACCGTTGGGGCGCAGGCCGGGATGTTCTTATTCAGGACTCTGTAGTCCACGGTGGCCCTCCAGGAGTTGTCCGGCTTCCTCACCGGCCAGAGCGGTGAGGTCACATGGGTAGCAATTGGCCTCAAAACGCCTTGCCTGACCAGTGAATTTAGGGCCACCTCCAAATCTGCCTCGGCTTCTCTGGGGAAGCTATACTGTTTCTGGGGTCGGGACATGGGGTCCCCATCTATACGGACCTCAGTACCGGTAACCCTCCCACAATCGTGCTTGTGTGTGGCAAATGCGGCCAAATTTTTCTGGACATACCCCCGAAATTCCTCTGGGGTATTCCTTACCAGGGTTTCTAAATCATACCCTTCTTTTGGTTTTACCACACACAGGGCCCCTTTCTCCTGTGCTCTGTCTATCACCATGACTCTCCTCTCAGCCCTTTCCTCGGCTATGCCCCACAAGCAGTGGTTCCTCAGATCCACAAGGATCTGGTGAGCCACTATAAAGTCGGCACCTAGGATCCCCCCTTCCCTCCTGCTCCCACTTCATCAGGACACACTTACATAGAACATAGAACGATACAGCGCAGTACAGGCCCTTCGGCCCACGATGTTCCACCGACATGGGAAGTCAAAAAACAAAAGCCATCTAACCTACACTATGCCATTATCATCCATATGCTTATCCAATAAACTTTTAAATGCCCTCAATGTTGGCGAGTTCACTACTATTGCAGGTAGGGCATTCCACGGCTTCACCACTCTTTGCGTAAAGAACCTACCTCTGACCTCTGTCCTATATCTAGTACCCCTCAGTTTAAGGCTATGTCCCCTCGTGCTAGCCATTTCCATCCGCGGGAGAAGGCTCTCACAGTCCACCCTATCTAACCCTCTGATCATTTTGTATGCCTCTATTAAGTCTCCTCTTAACCTTCTTCTCCCTAACGAAAACAACCTCAAGTCCATCAGCCTTTCCTCATACGATTTTCCCTCCATACCAGGCAACATCCTGGTAAATCTCCTCTGCACCCGTTCCAAAGCTTCCACGTCCTTCCTATAATGAGGTGACCAGAACTGTACGCAATTCTCCAAATGAGGCCGTACCAGAGTTTTGTACAGCTGCAACATGACCTCATGACTCCGGAACTCAATCCCTCTACCAATAAAGGCCAACACACCATAGGCCTTCTTCACAACCCTATCAACCTGGGTGCCAACTTTCAGGGATCTATGTACACGGACACCGAGATCCCTCTGCTGATCCACACTTCCAAGAATTTTACCATTAGCCAAATATTCCGCATTCCTGTTATTCCTTCCAAAGTGAATCACCTCACACTTCTCTACATTAAACTCCATTTGCCACCTCTCAGCCCAGCTCTGCAGCTTATCTATGTCCCTCTGTAACCTGCAACATCCTTCCGCACTGTCGACAACACCACCGACTTTAGTGTCGTCTGCAAATTTACTCACCCACCCTTCTGCGCCCTCCTCTAGGTCATTGATAAAAATGACAAACAGCAACGGCCCCAGAACAGATCCTTGTGGTACGCCACTTGTAACTGAACTCCATTCTGAACATTTCCCATCAACCACCACCCTCTGTCTCCTTTCAGCTAGCCAATTTCTGATCCACATCTCTAAATCACTCTCAATCCCCAGCCTCCGTATTTCCTGCAATAGCCTACCGTGGGGAACCTTATCAAACGCTTTACTGAAATCCATGTACACCACATCAACTGCTCTACCCTCGTCTACCTGTTCAGTCACCTTCTCAAAGAACTCTATAAGGTTTGTGAGGCATGACCTACCCTTCACAAAGCCATGCTGACTATCCCTAATCATATTATTCCTACCTAGATGATTATAAATCTTGTCTCTTATAATCCCCTCCAAGACTTTACCCACAACAGACTTTCGCTCTCATCCAGAATCATCTTCGCCATCCTTTCCTCTACATCCCTAGAACTATTAGGAGGCCTATAGAAAACTCCCAACAGGGTGACCTCTCCTTTCCTGTTTCTAACCTCAGCCCATACTACCTCGGAAGAAGAGTCCCCATCTAGCATCCTCTCCGCCACCGTAATACTGTTCTTGACTAGCAGCGCCACACCTCCCCCTCTTTTGCCTCCTTCTCTGAGCTTACTAAAACACCTAAACCCCGGAACCTGCAACAACCATTCCTGTCCCTGCTCTATCCATGTCTCCGAAATGGCCACAACATTGAAGTCCCAGGTACCAACCCATGCTGCCAGTTCCCCTACCTTATTTTGTATACTCCTGGCATTGAAGTAGACACACTTCAAACCACCTACCTGAACACTGGCCCCCTCCTGCGAAGTCAAATCTGTGCTCCTGACCTCTATACTCGCAATCTCCCGCACCCTAAAACTACAATCCAGGTTCCCATGCCCCTGCTGCATTAGTTTAAACCCCCCCAAAGAGCACTAACAAATCTCCCCCCCAGGATATTTGTGCCCGTAAGGTTCAGATGTAGACCATCCTGTCTGTAGAGGTCCCACCTTCCCCAGAAAGAGCCCCAGTTATCCAGAAATCTGAATCCCTCCCGCCTGCACCGTCCCTGTAGCCACGTGTTTAATTGCTCTCTCTCCCTATTCCTCATCTCATTATCACGTGGCACGGGCAACAACCCAGAGATAACAACTCTGTTTGTTCTCGTTCAGAGCTTCCATCCTAGCTCCCTGAAAGTCTGCCTGACATCCTTGTCCCCTTTCCTACCTATGTCGTTAGTGCCAATGTGGACCACGACTTGGGGCTGCTCCCCCTCCCCCTTAAGGACCCGGAAAACACAATCCGAGACATCACGTACCCTTGCACCTGCGAGGCAACATACCAAACGTGAGTCTCTCTCGCTCCCACAAAATCTCCTATCTGTGCCCCTGACTATCGAGTCCCCAATTGCTAATGCTCTGCTCCTCTCCCCCCTTCCCTTCTGAGCAACAGGGACAGACTCCGTGCCAAAGGCCCGTACCCCATGGCTTACCCCTGGTAAGTCGTCCCCCCCCCCCACAAGTATCCAAAGTGGTATACTTGTTACTCCGGGGAACGACCGCAGGAGATCCCTGCACTGACTGCTTCTTCCCAGTCCCTCTTACAGTTACCCATCTATCTCCAATCTTTGGTGTAACTAATTCCCTGAAGCTGCTATCTATGACCCCTTCTGCCTCCCGAATGATCCGAAGTTTATCCAACTCCAGCTCCAGTTCCCTAACTCGGTCTTGGAGGAGCTGGCGATGGCTGCACTTCCTGCAGGTAAAATCAGCAGGGACACTAACGGCATCCCTCACCTCAAACATCCTGCAGGAGGAACATTGCACTACCTTCCCTGCCATCCCTCTAACTTCCAACCAAGTTCTGGTTAATAAATAAATTTAAATTAAAAAAAAAATAATAATAATATAACATGGCACTTACCTCACACAATGGGTCTTATTATTAGGTTAGAGGAGGAGTGGGAGACACTACACGTGTAGTGTCTCGGGTTACCTCTCCACCAGAATTTATTGGTTGGGGCGGGGGGGGGGACCTTCCCAGAAGTCCACGGGTCGAACTTCCGGTTCCCGCCTTATATTAAAAAAAATAAAAAATACAACAGAAAAGAACAGAATCGGGACCAGGTAAGTGTTTTTTAAATCAAAAACGTACCTCCCGACAGGCCCCTGCACTCTGCGCCCGCCGAAAGTCTGAGGCTTCATTGCGCCTGGAGTGCCCCTAACCTGATGGACAAGGGAACAGAGAAAAAGCCAGTCTTCTCGTTCCCTGTGAAGCCGACAAGACTGTAGGGTTCCCCGCTAGATAGAGGGGAGGTTCGGGGGTTGTCCGTGTGGACAATGGTACTGGAAGCTCCTGTGTCCAGCAGGTAGCACCCGACCACCTCCTGGACCTCCATCTTGACCCATGGTCTGCCACATGGGCCGTACTCCACTGGGCACATGAAAGTGGGCTGTTTTGCTGCCAGTCATGAGGGGGTTGTGGGTGTGTGTACGGGTACGGGCTGGCCCTGGCCTGTTGCCATCGCCACCTGCCCGGACCCTGCTGTTTTTGTCTGCAGGTAAGCCAGGAAATCTTTAACATCAATGGTCTCCGTGGCAGTCGCTTCTGCCGACGGGGTCTGATTCTTTCCTGGGGGAGCCCTCTTTTCCCTGGTTGGGTTCTTGCACTCCCTCCTATCGCGCCCGGGCTTCCCCTCATGCTTCCATTCCTTTCTTGGGAGGGGGGCTGGCGCGATTTCGTGCACCTTGCCCTTGGGGGGCTTCTCTTCCCCCCCTCTCCCCGTTACGGTAGGCTAGGGTGAGCTTTCTGAGGACCTCCCTCTCGTTCAGGTTCGGGTCCATCGGGTCGAACCAGTGCTCTGCCTTTGCCCTAACCCTCAGGAGACAGTTAGCCACCAAGGTCTTTAGCCAGTGGGCTGTCCTTTCATCCAGATTTTGCCTATTCAGAGGGGTCCCACACACGTCCTCATATACTGCCCATAGCCTGTCCGCAAACATTTCTGGGGACTCACCGACCTGCTGTCTGGTTTCCCCCACCCTCGTGAAGGGACTACCCTGACTCAGACCCATGACCGCTGCCTGGGCCACTGCCCATGTAGCAGGTTTTCCCCCCTCCCTGGAGGTCACTGCCCTACATAAGTAAGAATCTAGGGTCATCAGGAGCAGCTTCACCCGCTCCCCCTCGTCGCAGTCATTTATCTCGACTGCCTGTTGCATCTCCATAAAATGAAGTGACGGATCTCCTTTCTGGGTCAACTTGGGGATGTGGGACACCATTCCCCTAAGTGCCTGTACCCCGTGGGGAACAATAATATCACTCTCTACCGGCCCCCTGGCGTTCCTACCCACTGGGGGACCGTACTTCCTCTGCCTTACCGGGCACATCTGCCCTACCTGGGGCTCCTGCCCCTCCGCCTCCACGGCGTCCGGCTCTCCTGCCCCGTTGGGTAGCCCTCCTGTTCCCGGGCTAACTACCCATATAGGAGACGCCACTATCTGGGGATACAATCCTGACCCCCCTTGGGCACGTCCCTCCCAAAACGTCCCGATCCCTACCTGCTGATCCGGCCCCATTGCCAGCATCTCAGGCAGCGGCTGGCCCCCCTCCCAGGGGACCTATACACAAAACCAGGCGGACACGCCGCTATCTGGGGATACACCACTGACCCCCCTTGGACCTGCCCCTGACCGGGCGGTCCGAACTCTACCTGCTGACCTGGCCCCATCACCGGCATCCCAGGCAGCGGTCTGTCCCCATCCCGTGGGGACCCACATACGAAACCAGGCGGGCATGCCGCCATCTGGGGGTACCCTGCTGACCCCCCTTGGACTTGCCCCTGAACGGGCAGTCCGATCCCCCCCTGCCGACCCGGACACAATCCCGGCGCCTCAGGAGGCGGTCTATTCCCCTTGGTCTTTGGGGAATCATCCGCTGCGAGGAGCACCTTGCCCCTAGAGAACCCCCCTGCACCTACCAGGTGTACCTGTCCCCTGACCTTGGACAAGGTCTCCTCCAACTCCGTTATCCGTGCCTGGCACGGCCCGTGATCACAGTCCCCTACCTCCTCGCGAGCTACCCGGTACGCTGCCTGGATGTCCCGGTGCTTCCCCTCCAGCTTCCTATACTGCTGGGCGCCTTGGGCCAAAAGCTCCCGGGCCTCCTTCTCCCTCTCCTTTGCCTCAATTGCCTGGCACTGGAGAAACTCCTTCTTGTACCGGTGAGACTCACCGTCCTGTAGGCTGCCCTGTCTCACCTCTGCTAGCTCACTGTACAGCTGTTCAGCTGTCCTAGCGCTGTCCCCTGCACTGGCCCTAACTTCTCCCAACTCCTGCTCAAGCTCGGCTATCTTTCTCTCCATGTTGGCTACCTGCTGGGACAAGCAGGCTAACCATACTGCCTTTTCTACACTAAGTGTGTTCCTTACTCTCTGTCCATGCAGCCGCCGCCATCATGGGTCGTTCTGCATTCACTAGCTCCAACACCCAAGATTTGGTGAGGTTGATCTTTTTCCATAAATATGAGGAGATCCTCTCCTCCATTTTGCTTCGTTCCCTCACCCTCTCTGCCAAGTCACATACCCCAAACCACCGATGTCCTGCCGCGGTTGCCATTGTAGCGGGATCCCCTTTTACCTCCACCCCCATGGGCTTCTACCAGGCTTGGCACCCCATCGTCCAAGCCCCACCACTGCCCGGGTGATCCTCTCTCTCACCGGTGGATTCGCTATCACCTGCGCCTGCTTCACCTGAGCAGTGCCCCCAAGAGAGAGAGGAAAGGAAAACCTCTGCCCACCTGTACCTGGCAGCCTTTCCTGAGTGAGCGGGTTCGAATCGCCCAGGGATTTCCCTCAGTTCTCGACACCGGATTTATGGTAAGGAGTATTTTAATAGAGTGACTTGGCTAGAGCTCGTTGGTGAAGGATTGAAGGAATTGAGACAGACTCCAATTCCAAAATCCAAACACATATATTTTATTAATTGCCATGATCAACCACCACCAAATACAGAAAACACACAATTATCTTATACTTTCATGACTATTACTATGGAAGGAATACTATCGCAGCACAACGTAAAACTTATACACAATTTTAGCAATCTTTTAAAAGACAAAATAGGAGCATGCACCCCCTTTCCCCAAAGCCTCAACCACTATACTAGTCCCGGGAGCTTCGCAAGCTGCTGCGGGATACTTACAATCCAAGGCTGATGTTGTAGGAGCAGAGAGTTCAGCACGAGCAGAAGATCCTAAGAGAGCGAATGGCCGTTTGACCACCCTTTTTATAGTCCAAAATCCAAGTTTTTTCGCTCCAGTCCAGCTTCTTTTGTGTGAGCATGTAAGTTAGCATTTCAAAGTTCCCGCAGGTCCCGCCCCTTCTCCTGATAGGTCCAGGTAGCCAGCTCCAGTCTTAAACGGCTTCCTGCCCGCTCCATTGTCCTGGGAGATCGAGGTCTTCCACACCTCGTTAAGAAGATGGGATTTCCGAGTTGCCATTCGCTCGAGATTGCTGCCATTATGACCTGATTATGCGGATTGTTTTTCAGCTCTGATGGAGACAAGGTCATTATCCTTTGTAAGGAGTTCTTACCAACACATTGTTCCTTGGCTGGGGGAGTTTCAGGGCTATTAGCATTTCCATTGTGCCCTTTGCTGATCCAATTAGTGCTGTCTGTCTACTGATGAGTTGTAAGTCCCGGGGGGGGTTGCTGCAAACATTCCTTTCACACTCACAGACAGCCCTGCAAGCCAAGCTTGCTGGGAAAAATTTGGCCAAGAAAGGTGTCCATTTTACAGTTTCTGAGGTTAAAGTCCGGTTTCGCAGTTCAAGGGGACAAGGGGTTGCCCGAGATTCTTACAACGGGGGCTGTAATGTATCCCTGCTGTACATGTCCTGTAAATCCACTAAGTGTGATGGTGTCTGTGGTGGGCCATTTGTCACGCTGAAACATTGTGGAGGAGTTTAAAGTGGTGCAGGACCCTCCTGTGTCCCAAAGGAACTCTACTGGATGTCCCCGGACTGTGCCTGTGACTACTGGTTTGCCTGATTTGCCCCAGAGTGTGTCGCGGACCCAAGTTGGGGAGTCCGAACACCGTCAATCTGTGGTGTTGATTACTGCATTATCTGTTCGGCCGCTAATGCTATGTATGGGCCTAACATTGTTCCCTAGGTGGGGCGTTCGATTGCTGGTGCTCTTGCTGGTTCGGGGGGTTTTGTCTGCATTCGTGGGCATAATGTCACATGTGTCCACAATTATAGCAACCTCGTGGTGCTTGTGCTCTGGGGTGCAGTCCTTCATGTCTGCCCTCATTTACCCATGCTGGGTCCTGATTAGTCCTGACTGGGTGCATATTCACCTCTGCCTTTTCCTAATCTGCCTTCCTATGTAGGGATTGTTCCCAAGCTCTGGAGAGTCTCTTTAAAGCCCAAACTTCATTATGTGTAGCATCTGCGGGGTCGTAATTTACACAAGCCTTTTGACCTGCTTCTGTGGCGTGGGAGACTAAAGTTGTGTCGTTCTTACCTAAGTGTGCGCGGTTCAAATCCCCAAATACTGCTTTAAAATGGATCCAAAGGCGACCTGCAAATGCCGTCGGATGCTCTCCCTTCTTTTACCTACAACGGTTCAAACCTTCTACTGGGTCTCCCTTGTTGTACCCGATCTAAAATAGCCGTTTTCATCTCCTGTAAGGTTCCTCCTCCTACGTTCTGGGGTTCTGGTAAAGCTGAGCTAACGGACAGGTCAAGGCTCATGACTATAAGCTTAACTTCCTCCCTTTCGTCCAGACCGTACATAACCGTTTGCTGTCGTACTCTCTCAAAGAAATTATGTGGGTCTGCGGTGGGTTCGAATGGTTCAATTTTGGCGCAGGGTTAGTGGTTAGTGGGGTGGTGTAAACAAAATCAGGCTCATCCCGATCCGATGACTTGTGCTGTGTGGTGACTGGATTCATGGGGGTGTGTGCTGCCTGTGCAGTCGGTGGTGCGGGTGCTTTCCTTTTCGGGGCCTGGGGGGGCTCTATTGTGATTTTCTGTATCCTCCACATATCTCTGGGCGGTTTCATTTAGTTCTTGCCAATTGGGGCCATTCTCCTCATCTAAATCTTGTGCAAAGGTATCTCTGAATCCGTTTTGCACTGACAGCAGTGACTGCAACTTCTCTATTTGTAGTTTGCATTTCGCGTGATCTACTGTGCTCTGTCTTTGTTCTGTATTGGAGCTATGGAGCGCTCGTAAAGCTGCCTTTAAATCTGCGCATTGTCTTGTTAACTGTGCTACCTGCTGTTCTGTCTCTTCTCATACCAAAATTGCGCGCTGTGTATCTTGGTAGGCTTTATCGCACTGGGTCTGAAAGCTGCTAAGGTGAACTAAACAAGATTGGTGTGCCCGTTTGACATCAGCCATCTCTTTATCTTTAGCTGCCAACTGTTCCCGGAGTTGCTCATTAATCTTTTCACATTCACTATAGTTTCCCTCATTCTTCTCCTCTTTCTCAACTAGCTGCCTGCGGAGCATCCTCATGATCTCCTCTGTGCCTCGCAACTGTGCCAAACGGGACACGATTTCCATCGGCTTACGAACTTTCACTGCATTCTTTTTATGTACCTCGGTTAGGTTGTCCCACCAGGTTTGTCCTATGCTTCCTGGACCTGACTCATCATTTGAACAAAACCCGAACCAAAGGGGCCATCCTTTTCCCTTAAAATACTTCCTCAACTCTTCTTCCCATATGGGGCACTGCTCTGCTCTGTTGGTCGCTGCGACCTCGGGTTCCTGCGGGTTCATTCTGCGTTCCATCGCTTTTGTGGCCCATAATGTGGCATTATCTCTCTTTTCCCTACCATCAATCTCGGTTTTCCTACCGTTAATCTCGGTTTTCCTACCGTTAATTTGGGACAGGGGGAATAAGGCAGTGATTCGAACAGCGGGTATGGCCTAGGCTATTTTCCTGTTCACAATACTCTCGATAGTTTTACGCAAAATCTAACGAGTTTACCTTATATCCCTGTTAGTACGCATGCAAGTTAATACACACTTCCGAATCTTGGTGATTTAATCGATACGAGCCTTACACTTGTGGGTTCTTTCACTTTTCCTCAATTGGATTTCTAATGCAGTTTTGTGGGTTCTCCCGGAGTGACAAAATCACTTATAGGTCGAGTCTCGGCGGAGTCGCCAATAATGTTGCTCTTTTTAAGGAGTGGAATACTATCCCACCAGCATCACCAATAATGTTGCCAAATTAACTAAATATGACAGTTATTAATGATAATATTGCTTTTCAGAGTCACCAGGTATCAAATGATACCACCACAAGGCTTTACCGGATATCGATCAAAGACCAAACAACCAGTTAGTCAGTTCAAGTTCAAAGATAGTTTATTTATACACAAGGATTACTTTGACATGCAACACAAAACACTACAAGTTAAACTACACCTAACAACTACAACAACCTATACTTAACTTCAGGGCAACCGGCTCTTTGCAGATGAACAAGGCCTTTGTTCGGATCTTGCGCGGCTGGGTAGAAGAAGTGGCTTCGTTTCTGCTGGGCTCATCCGTCTGGTAGCGATCGTTGGTCTTGAACTTGTCTTCTGGTTGTAATGCTACACTTGGTTTTAGGCATAGGCCGGGGCCAAGAGAGACCGAACCCATGGCTATGTCTCTTTTTATCCCTCTGGGATTTCGCGCTCTTTGGGGCGGTCCTTAGCCAATAATTCAACAGGCTTCAATCACTGCCTTCGATTTTGGCCAATAAAGGGGCGGGTACCTTGATGGCTGGGTGTGTCCTGAGCGGTCATTGACCTTGGCTGTTTGGGCTTTCTTAGCAAAGCGAGTGGCACCGGTTAGTCTGCATCTGTATCGGTTACCTGAGTACAGTCCTTTTGTTCTGGGGAAATGGGCCATTAGAATGCAAACGAGCGGGGGTTTCGATCGCGTCCAGCTATCTGGGTTGCAAATACACACACAAGCTCTGAGTGTGTCTGAGTCCTGGGTTGGCCATAATTCCCATGGTCCTTTGCAGGTGGCCATCTGAGATGGCTACATAACGTAGAAAATAGGTGCAGGAATAGGCCATTCGGCCATTTGAACCTGCACCACCATGGCTGATCATGCATATTCAGAATCCCACTCTTGATTTCTCTCCATACCCCTTGATCTCTTTAGCTGCAAGGGGCACTTTCAGCTCATTCTTGAATATATCCAACAAACTGGCCCCAACAGCTTTCTGTAGTAGAGAATTCCACAAGTTCACAACTCTCAGAGAGAAGAGGTTCTTCCTCATCTCAGTCCTGAATGGCTTATCCCTTATTCTTAAGATGTGACCTCTGGATCAAACCAAGTCATGAAGAATGTTCACGATGTTGGGGACATCCAGAACTAGTGTTCAAATGCACTTGTGTCTGAGCTACTTTCAATTCATGCAGTGCTGAAGTTGGGTTTTGGGTAGACTTTCCTTTATACTTCAATTCCAGCTGCTATCTCTGCAGAGTGGGTCTCAAACCAGACTTTGTTACGGGTGCTGCATCTTAAATGATTGAAGCAGCGACTTCAAATAGTATCCACGTTGATTAATGAAGCTTTTGTCAAATATTTTACTTCATTCACCTTGATAAATCAATTTCAAAATGCGGCAGATCTGCAAGAACCACCAGCAAGGATTAATGAACACAAATTGACGATGTTAATGAGTGGAACCTTTCAAACACTGAATTGTTGATTATGCACCAAAAATCAATTTAGGATAAAGTAAAAGTTCCTATTTTGCTGTGAATGAACTGCTGTTGCGAGTTCTTGAGTTGAGGGCAAAGATGACAGATGGTGCTTTATCACAGACGGTCCAGCCCAGGCATCAGTGGACCCAGAATGTTAAACTCCAGCCAGTAAGAGGGAATGTTAGCATCAGAAAACGTTTTTCAGACTATTATTCCTGAATGGGAGTAAACAGTAGCAATAACACCAAACTCAGAACATTGCTGACGTGTCTCTCGCCAGTTTGAGTGCGTTGGTACATCAGCAGATTTAAGACAGAGATGAGGAGGAATTTCTTCTCCCAGATAATAGTGAGTCTGCGGAATTCCTTACCCCAGAGGGCTGTAGAAGTTGGGTCACAAAGTATGTTCAAGATAGACAAATTTTTAACCAGTAAGGGAATCATGGGTTATGGGGAGAAGGTGGAGTTGAGGATTATCCCATTAGATCAGTCGTGATCTCATTGAATGGTGGAATAAAGTCAACATGCAGATTGGCCTACTTCTGCTCCAACATCTTATGGTGTCAGCAGGTATTGTGATTCAGTGAATCTGGTTCCACACACACAGCAGGTGAATATTCTTCTGCAGTATGAGTACGTTGGTGTAACAGCAGACTGCTGGACTGAGTGAATCCTTTCCCACAAATGGAGCAGGTGAATGGCCTCTCGCCAGTGTGAGTGCGTTGGTGCATCAGCAGGTTGGCGGACTGAGTGAATCCTTTCCCACAAATGGAGCAGGTGAACGGCCTCTCACCACTGTGAACCCGCTGGTGTGCCATGAGTGTGGATGACTGCCTGAACCATTTCCCGCAGTAAGTGCAGTTGAACGGCTTCTCATTGGTGTGGATGCGACGGTGGGACAGAAGGTTGGAAGAGTGAGTGAATGTCTTCCCACACACGGAGCAGGAGAATGGCCTCTCGCCAGTGTGAACTCGCTGATGCGCATGGAGGGCAGTTGAATGTTTGAACCTCTTTCCACAAGAGGAGCAGATGAACGGCTTCTCCTTTGTGTGAATGCGCTGGTGTGACTGGAGGCCAGATGAATGAGTGAATGCCTTTCCACACACTGAGCAGGTGAACGGTCTCTCCCCAGTGTGAATGCGCTGGTGCGCAATGAGGGTGGATGACTGCCTGAACCTCTTCCCACAAGAGGGGCAGCTAAATGGCTTCTCCTCGGTGTGTATTCTCTGGTGTGAATGGAGGCCCGATGCCCCAGTGAATCCCTTCCCACACGAGGAACAGGTGAATGGTCTCTCCCCAGTGTGAACTAGCTGGTGTGCCGTGAGGGTAGATGCCTGCTTGAACCTGTTCCCACAGGACATGCAACGATACGGCCTCTCCTCACTGTGCGTTCGCTGGTGTTTTAGCAGATCGGAGGATCCAGTGAATCCCTTCCCACATACGGAGCAGGTGAACGGCCTCTCTGTGGAGTGAATCCGTTGGTGTCCGTTAAGGTTGGCTGAACAATTGAATCTCTTCCCACAGGTAGAGCAGCTAAACGGCCTCTCATCAGTGTGAATCCGTTGGTGCAACATGAGGTTAGCTGATTGAGCAAATCCCTTCCCACACATCGAGCAGGTGAATGGTCTCTCGCCTGTGTGATTCCGTCGATGGTATTCCAGCAGGTATCGATGATTGAATCTTTTACCACAATCGCCACATTTCCATGGCCTCTCCCCAGTGTGACTGCGTCGATGGTATTCCAGTCGGGAGTGACAACTGAATTCTTTGCCACAGTCTTCACATTTCCATTGCTTCTCCATAGTTCTGGTGTCCTGATGTGTCATCAGGCAGTACAATCAATTGAAGCCTTGTCCACACGAAGAACGTGTGTAATTTCTCCACTCTGTGAATGATGTGATGTGTTTTCAGGCCGTGTAACTGGATAAAGCTCTGTTCAAAATCAGTGCACTGGAAAGCTCTCATTTAGTATGCCTTTGTGCCTCAGTGCATTTTCAATAACAATGAGATTTGAAATCTTTTCTCAGAGGAAAATCTGTTGCATTCAAGGCCGATTAATGAGTGACTGTCAGATCTTGAGATGAAGTTTGGCTTGAGATTTCCCATCCTCACCTTCCAACACTCTGGAAAATGAGTTTATAGGAGCACATAATTACAGGGAAGAAATGCAGAACAGACAATTCTCGTTTCTATTGATACTTTTTCCCTTCCTCGTCCGAGAAAGATGCAAATCTCCATCTCCCACATTCAATTTCCTCCCCGTGCCGAAATCCAAACCCATCGGTCCATCTCTACCATTTCTTTACTCTGCTCCCAGTTATCTCCTGCTACTCTGGCCACTCATATTCCTGGAGGTTTCATCACATGACCTCCAAATCCATTCATCCCTTCTCTTTGTGGTGCCTCACCTTCCGACAACCAATCAGAAGATGCAGAGGGACTTAAAATTACTCATTTGGTTGATGCCTGAATGTCAGTTAAATATTCCTTTCCATCCCAGCTCCACTGTTTTTATAATTAATTAATTTTACCATTCAAATAAAATCAGACACTATTTTCTTTAATGCCCATTATTAGTTTCACATTAAAACATAGAAAATAGAAGCAGGGGAAGATCATGGTTGATCATCAAATTCAATACCCATATCCCTGATTTCTTTAACCCGAGAGCTATATCTAACTCCTTCTTGCAATTACATAATGTTTTGGCTTCAACTACTTTCGGTGGTTGTCATATGAGGAGAGATTGACTAGGTTGGGATTGTTCTCGCTGGAGTTCAGAAGAATGAGGGGGGATCTCATAGAGACTTTTAACAGGACTAGACAGGGTAGATGCTACCAATGATGGGTGTGTCCAGAACCAGGGGTCACAGTCTGAGGATTCAGGGTAAACCATTTCTTCACCCAAACAGTGGTGAGCCTGCTAAAATTTTGAATATATTCAAGAGGCGGCTGGATATAGCACTTGGGGAGAATGAGATCAAAGGCTATAGGGAGAAAGCAGGATTAGGCTATTGAGTTGGATGGTCAGCCATGATCGTGATGAATGCTGGAGCAGGTTCGAAGGGCCAAAAGGCCTCCCTCCTGCTCCTATCTTCTATGTATCGATGTTGTGAATTCCACAGATTCACCACTCTCTGGGTGAAGAAATATTTCCTCAGCTGAGTCGTAGGTTACCCCTTATCCTCAAACCATTACCTCTAGTTCTGGACTCCCCAACATCGGGAACATTCTTTCTGAAACTGTCTAATCCTATTAGAATTCTATAAATTTCTATGAGATCGTTTCTCACTCTAGCAGAGGGCAGTAGAGAGGAGCTGCTGATTGGCTGTTGCGGGGACAATTTGCATCAGTGCATTGCAGTCACCGTATCTTGAAGGTGGTTTGTGGAGGAGCTGTTGTCAAGTGACAGTTAAACCCGAATCACTTCTTCAGTGTTTCCCTCCCTACCTCCTCCTCTAACCAAAAAAAAAACGACAATCACTGTAAGGATCCCAGCCGAGTAAAGATCAAGAGGGAGACTCGAGGGCAGGTAGAAGTGGAAAGAAGTTGAACTGTGACGTCACAGCCTGCAATGAAAGAGTGCGAGGAGAGCGGCGGGGACTAGTGAAAGAGCGCGAGGAGAGCGGCGGAGACTCAGTGAAAGAGCGCGAGGAGAGCGGCAGAGACTCAGTGAAAGAGCGCGAGGAGAGCGGCGGGGACACAAGATAAAAGAGCGCGACGAGAGCGGCTGGGACACAATGAAAGAGCGCGAGGAGAGCGGCAGGGACACAGGATAAAAGAGCGTGAGGAGAGCGGCGGGGACACAGTGAAAGAGCGCGAGGATAGCGGCAGGGACACAGGATAAAAGAGCGCGAGGAGAGTTGCGGGGACACAGGATAAAAGAGCGTGAGGAGAGCGGCGGGGACACAGGATAAAAGAGCGCGAGGAGAGTGGCGGGGACACAGCTGGCGTAGAAGCGGCCTTCAGATTTTCGGCGGGAGCAGTGGCCAGAGGTCTGTCGGGAAGGTATGTTTTCCTCTTTAAAAACTTAACTTGAAGAGTGACATCACAGCAAAGCAGTGACCTGATTGGCTGGTAAGGAAAGTGCTCCAATTAGCAGTAGCTGGGAGAAATTTAACTCTTCGTGTATTGGTAAGTATTGTGATTGGTAAGTAAAATCTTTATTCCTTTCACTTATTCATTGTTTGATATTATATTTGTAATCAGTTAAGGTAAAGTGTAAAAATGGCAGGAGATCTAAGACCCGTGTTATGCTCCTCGTGCTCAATGTGGGAGTTCAGGGACGCGGCCGATGCCCCTGACTCCTTCACGTGCGGGAAGTGTGTCCAGCTGCAGCTCCTGTTAGACCGCATGACGGCGCTGGAGCTGCGGATTGACTCACTTTGGAGCATCCGCGATGCTGAGGAGATTGTGGATAGCACGTTCAGTGAGTTGGTCACACCGCAGATTAGGTTTGGTGAGGGAGACAGGGAATGGGTGACCAAAAGGCAGAGAAAGAGCAGGAAGGCAGTGCAGGTGTCCCCTACGGTCACCTCACTCCAAAACAGGTATACCGTTTTGGATATTGTTGGGGATGACGACTCACCAGGAGAAGGCAGTAGTAGCCAGGCTCATGGCACCGTGGCTGGCTCTGCTGCACAGAAGGGCGGGAAAAGGACTTGCAGGCCTATAGTCATAGGGGATTCAATCGTAAGGGTAGTAGACAGGCGTTTCTGTGGTCGAAAACAAGACTTCCGAATGGTATGTTGCCTCCCGGGTGCACAGGTCAGAGATGTCTCAGATCGGCTGCAGGACATACTGAAGGGGGAGGGTGAACAGCCAGTTGTCCTGGTGCATATAGGCACCAACGATATAGGTAAAAAACGGGATGAGGTCCTACAATCAGAATTTAGGGAGTTAGGAGATAAGTTAAAAAGTAGGAACTCAAAGGTAGTAATCTCAGGATTGCTACCAGTGCCACGAGACAGTCAGAGTAAAAATTCAAGAATAGTCAGAATGAATACGTGGTTTGAGAGATGGTGCAGGAGGGACGGGTTCAGATTTTGGGGACATTGGAACCGGTTCTGGGGAGGGTGGGACCATTACAAATCGGATGGTCTACACCTGGGCAGGACTGGAACCAATGTCCTAGGGGGTGCTTTTGCTAACACTGTTGGGGAGGTTTTAAACTAATATGGCAGGGAGTTGGGAACCAGATTAGGAAGTTAGAGGTCAGTAAAGAGGCAGCAACTAAAGCCAGTAAGGTATATACTTGAGGATAAACTCAATGTGGCCAAGGGGAAGAGTAGACAGGGAAGAGATGATGAACGCAAAGGGACAGGTGGTCTGAGGTGCATTTGTTTCAATGCGAGAAGTGTAGCAGGTAAGGCATATGAACTTAGGGCTTGGATTAGTACCTGGGAATATGTTATTGGTATTACTGAGACTTGGTTGAGGGAAGGGCAAGACTGTCAACTAAATCTCCCAGGGTATAGATGCTTCAGGAGGGATAGAGAGGGAGGTAAAAGGGATGAAGGAGTTGCAATACTGGTCAGAGATGATATCACAACTGTGATTAAGGAGGGCACGATGGAGCATTTGAGCACTGAGGCAATATGGGTAGAGCTAAGAAATAGGAAGGGTGCAGTAACATTGTTGGGACTTTACTACAGGCCTCCCAAAAGCGAACGTGAAGTAGAGGTACAAATATGCAGACAGGTTATAGAAAAATGTAAGAGCAATAGGTGGTCGTGATGGGAGATTTTAACTTCCCCAACATTGAATGGGACTCATGTAGTGTTGGAGGCATAGATGGAGCAGAATTTGTAAGGAGCATCCAGGAGAGTTTTTTAGAGCAGTATGTAAATAGTCCAACTCAGGAAGGGGCCATACTGGACCTGGTATTGGTGAATGATCCCGGCCAGGTGGTTGAAGTTTCAGTCGGTAATTACTTTGGGAATAGCGATCATAATTCCGTAAGTTTTGTGGGAGTATTTTAAGGAAAGGTTGATTAGAGTGCAGGACAGACATGTCCCTGTGAAAATGAGGGATAGAAATGGCAAGGTTAGGGAACCACCAATGCCTCCACAATCTCCTCAGCTATCTCTTTTCGGACCATCCATCCAGTCCAGGTGACTTATCCACCTTCAGACCTTTCAGTTTCCCCAGAACCTTCTCCTTTGTGATGGCCACTGCACTCACCTCTGCCCCCTGATTCTCCTGGAGCTCTGGCATCCCACTGGTGTCTTTCACCGTTAAGACTGATGCAAAATAACTATTCAGTTCTGCCATTTTTTTGCTTCCTATTATTACTTCTCCAGCCACGTTTTCCAGTGGCCCATTGTCTATTTTTGCATCCAATAGAAAGGCCACCAATAGAGCCCACCCTGTTCCTGCAATACTACCCTCAGGGGCAATTTAGTGTGATGAATCCACCTAACCTGCACTTTGGACTGTGGGAGGAAACCGGAGCAACTGGAGGAAACCCACGCAATGACAGGGAGAATGTACAAACTCCACACAGTCACCGGAGGTCGGAATCGAACCCGGGTCCCTGGTACTATGAGGCAGCAGTGTAAGCACTGTGCACCGTGTCCCACTGAGAAACAAACCAAATTAATAATTCCTGGTCACTGGGTCACTGTAGCCCTGCCACTTCCATGGGGCAAAAATCAAACAACCTCAAATAGAGATCTAGTGGTTATAAGCTTGTCTTACAGACGAGCAGTTCAGATCCAAAACGTTAACTCTGTTTCTCTCTCCACAGATGCTGCCAGATGTGCTGAGATTTTTCCAGCATTATCTTTTTTTCAAACAATCTCACCTGGTTACAGGGACCACCCCTGCTCCTCTGGGGGCCTCGCCACCCCCCCCCCCCCCCCCATGAGTACCCAATTCAAATTATCTCTCCTGGTCGGTAGGGCCACCTGAGACGACGCCCTTTCCCAGGGTCACCCATACCCATGAGGGCACACCCTCCACCAGCACAACACCTCCTTCCTTTTGCATCACCGAATCAAATATCCCAAAAAGTCCAGAGGTGTAGGTCAGGTTTGGTTATGGAGTTATGGGGATGGGGTGGGTGAATGGGCCTAGGTAGGGTGCAGACACACTGGGCCGAATAGCCTCCCCCGTGCACTGTGGGGATTCGCTGGTTCTCACCTCTCCTGGTCACTGGAACCAAGAGGCCCCGCCCACTTATGTGTGCGTCACCCAGATGTCAGCGATGCACTCATGTTGGTCGCGATGACAAGATGGTGACCCGCAGCGGGATGGGATGGGGAGAGCCGTGGGATGCGCAGCTTCTGATTCAGACCCCTGCCTCCTGCGGCCGCGGGAATCTCTTCCTTACCAGCGGCCGGCGGCCGGGTCCTCCGGCATCCGCGCTCCTGGCTCTCTGTCTCTCCAACTGCTCGCCCACTCACTGCGCATGCTCCCGGTCACCGCGGCACTGCCCCGCGCGCGCAGGTTGCTGGGCGTCAGCGCCCACATTTCGCCAAACACTTCGTTTCCTTCATGCATTTAATTCGCTGGGTTGTATTGGATACAAAATTAAACTAAGCTTTTCTTTATTTGTGCGTGTGCGCTGCTGTGCCCAGCGTTCATTACCCATCCCGACCTGCCTATTGAGAAGATGTGGAGATGCTGGCGTTGGACTGGGGTGAGCACAGTACCAAGTCTTACAACACCAGGTTAAAGTCCAACAGGTTTGTTTCGAATCACGAGCTTTCCCAGCGCAGCTCCTTCCTCAGGTGAAAGTGGGCCCGACCAGGTATTCTATGGGGCCACCGCAATTCTACCCCTCTGCTGCGCTCCGCAAGCCAGTGATTTGAAACAAACCTGTTAGACTTTAAGGTGGTGGCGAGATTAGTTATTGCGGGGCTGCAGTCCCTGCCATGTAGCTACACTCATGGTGCTGTTAGGGAGGGAGTTCCAGGTATCTGGACCAGAAACTGAAGGAACAGCCAATGTCAGGATGGTGAGTGACTTGGTGGGGAACTTCCAAGTCGAATAGTCACACAGCACAGAAAAGGCCCTTTGGTCCATTATGTCTGTGCCAGTCAAAAACAACCGCCTAACTATTTAAATTCCATTTTCCAGAACATGGTCTTGTATGCCTTGGGAATCACAAGTGCACATCTAAATACTTCTTAAATGTCATGAGAGTATTTGTCTCCACCGCCGTTTTAAGCAGCAAATTCCAAACGCCCACCACCCTCTGGTAAAAACGTTTTTCCTCACATCCCTACTGAACCTGGTGCCCCTTACCTTAAGTTTATGGCCCCTGGTCATTGATCCCTCCATCAGGGGAAAAATACATCTCAATCATGTCCCCCCCCCTCAGTCTTCTCTGCTACAAGGCAAACAATTCAAGGCTATCCAAGTTACCACAACTGTTGGTTCCATAGCAGAGGACACTGGTGTGGTTAATCCCCTCTGTGCAGTTGATAGGTGGGGCAGCGATCCCACGTCATGGAAGGTCCCACTATCACCTTGGGTGGAGGGACAGAGGACAGGACAGAGCCGTCAGCCCAGGAGGAGTCAAGTGAACACCCAAACCGCAAAAAGTCCCACTCCCACTCTACCTGTTGGGTGGGAGGACAGAGTATGGGGCAGAGTCTTCAACCTGGGAGGGGCCCAGCAAAGCACAAGTCTACCTAATTCCCACTTCCACCTTGGGTGTTGGATGGGAGAACAGAGGAGCTTGTTAAATCCTTTTCTGTTGTGATTCTTTTTTAAAAATTCATGTCCTGTGCAACATTACAGAAAGGGTGGATCTACTATGAAACTAATGAGGCTTAAGCTTCAGAACCCCTAATCCCGGAGGGGCCCCAGAAGCGACTTTAGTCCACATTGCTTAAAAATTTTGGGTCTACTGTTTGAGAAGGGGTTTTGA
This sequence comes from Scyliorhinus torazame, assembly GCF_047496885.1. Taxonomy (NCBI): domain Eukaryota; kingdom Metazoa; phylum Chordata; class Chondrichthyes; order Carcharhiniformes; family Scyliorhinidae; genus Scyliorhinus; species Scyliorhinus torazame. The sequence goes on along the minus strand of NC_092710.1, from coordinate 89,858,620 downwards.
AAAAAATAAAATAATAATATAGTGTCATTCAATACAAAATAATGTATTGTAAAATAATGTAAAATTAAAAGATTCTTGAAGTATCATGTAGGCTAGCCGTAAACGAAAAAACGTTCAAATTAAGGATGTTTCATTCTAAATATATTTAATATGTAGATGACGTGTCGTAACAAAAAAGGGGAGCCGTTGAAAAGGCAATCACAATGCTAACGTGAATTTTCAACTTGATAGGACTCATTGACAAGAATTTTTTTCAATAAAGTGTTCAAAAGGATACAATATTTTAATTACCCCTACTCAAAAATAAATGTTATATTTAGAAAAGTAAGGAAAGTAATAAAGGTGAAATAGTGTTAGATTAGCCTAAGCCTATTGTTTTTATGAAGAGGTGAATGGAAGGTAAGCTACGACCGCATAGCCTAGGCTAATACTATATTACAAGTATTTATGAAAAAGTAATAAAAGGGTGAATTTGTGTTAAATTACAGGTGTTTATTATGAAAAGTGTTCAAATAATGGTAAAATTGTGTTACATTACCTTAGCCTATGAGTTTTGGTGGCCTAGTCTTGCCTAACTTCACCTAGCCTAGCGTAGGCTAGCTTGAACATAGCCTAGTTTAGCCTATTTAGCTTATTTATTATAAATCTTAAAAAATGGCGCTTTACTTTCTGAGAAGGTTTTTTTAAAAAAAACTTTTCTCAGAAAGTAGACCTAATTTTTTTTCCTTTCAAAGCATGCGACAATAGTCACACGACTCAAATGGATTAATTTTTTGTTGTATATATTTCAACAATCCCAAAGTTTGAGAGTCAGTCGCACAGATGTTGTAAAGGTGGAGTGTCACGGTAAGTTGGCTGTTCTGCTGTGGCTAATGTAATTTTCTTCCCTTTTTAACAGAGGTCAAGACCCTAGAGTTATAACAATGAGTTCACGAAAGTACTTAAGTGGATACCAAAAACGCAAACTCAATGAAAAGCGATCTGACAAAATTTCTAAATATCAAAAACTAACAAACTATTTTGCAATGCCAAGTTTGTCAACATCTACAGTTGAAACAAGCCAAGCAAACACCATTGAAGCCAGTGATAGTGCACAAACCATGGGAGCTCTTTCTAGCAATATTCAACCCACTATTGACGCTTTTGATACAGATGACGATCACAGTAGTCAACATGAAAGTACCACGGAACAAGCAGAGACTGAGCGGAAACATGAAACAGGAAGCAAATTCAGTGATTTCAAAGAATTCCGTGACCTCGAAAACTGGCCCATAACTGTTGATAATGATTTCATACAGAATTGTATCATGCAAGACATAGGTCTTTTTCAAAATAATAAACCAGATGATGTATATACCAAATCAAGCAGGGTTTACAAGAAGCAAAACAGAAGTTTCTCAAACAAATATTTTGAAAAAAGATTGAAAAATGGCCAGACTGTGATGAGATCCTAGTTAGTTTACTTAAAGAGCAAAGGCTGTATATAAAGTTTTGTTTGCAAACTCTTTTCTAAACGCCAAACATTACTTACAACAGGTGGGTTTTCTGACTGGGTGAAATTACTCAGAACTCTGGAGAATCATGAAGACAGCATGGAACATAAGAGGGCGATGTTGTGTTGGATAACAAAATAAAAATACTGTGGATCAGCAACTTGAAGAACAGATGAGAAAAACCATACAGTATTATTTTGAAGTACTGAAAAGAGTTGTAGCTGTTATAAAGTTTTTAAGTGAAAGAGGTTTGGCATTTAGAGGTCATGAAATGAAATGAAAATCATTATTGTCACAAGTAGGCTTCAAATGAAGTTACTGTGAAAAGCCCCTAGTCGCCACATTCCGGCGCCTGTTCGGGAAGGAGAAGTGGGGCTCACCAAATAATGGAAACTTCATGGGGGCCATTGAACATATTGCAGAGTTCGACCCATTTTTACATGAACATCTCGAGAAATGAAAAAGTAAATGCTACTTACTTTTCCAAACCCGTGTATGAAGAATTGATAGAAATCATGGGAAAACGTGCAAAATGAAATTGTGAATCAAATCAACAACCTAGACACCAAATACTACTCTATTATTGTTCTACGCCTGACCTGACACATGTTGACCAGCTGGTAATTGTGGTTCGAATCTGCTATAATGGAAAACCCTGTGAGAGATTTTTAACATTTGTACTGATAGAAAACCATTCATCCACGACCTTGTTCAACAAAATACAACAAGTCCTGGGTGAACATAAGCTTTCACTTGAAAATATCCGTGGTCAGTCCTACGATAATGCATCCAACATGAAGGGCTCGGAGAAAGGGCTGCAAGCACTCTTTAAAAACATTAACAGGTATGCAGACTATGCACCATGTGCAGCCCATTCACTTAACCTTGTTGGAGAAAACGCAGTGTCTACTGTACCTGAAGTTGTTGACTATTTTGGCATTTTGCAGGAGCTGTATGTTTTCTTTTCTGGATCTCCACAAAGACGGGGGATTTTAAACACAGGGCAATCTACATTTTTCTCTAAAGAGCTTAAGTGTAACTAGACGATCAGCATACTATGAAGCTGTCCGGGCAATTAAAAATGGATAGACGGGTATTTTACAAACTCTCAAACATATTTTTGAAGACTCAAGACGAGAAGCCTAAATGTAAACGAGATGCAAAGAATTTATACCACAAGTTGGTAAAGCTGGAATATGCTATTTTAACAGTCGTTTGGGAAGAAGTGCTGGAGTGTTTCAACAAAACAAGTAAGAAACACCAAACCCCTGGTTTTGATGTATTTGAAGGTTATCTTCTGCTATCATCTTTACTTTCGTTTGTTAAAGAACTCAGAAAAAGTTCAGCCGATAGGATTGCACACTATGAATCAGAAGTAAAAGGTTTGTGTGAAGATATCACCTCAAGTTATTCTGATGCTTCCAAACACATTGTTACAAGGAAATTTTCAGATGGAACAAGTGGTATTGCTTCTTTGAGAGGAGCTGACAAATTTAGGATAGAAGTTCTATATCAACTCTATGACTGCTTGATAATCCAGTTACGCAAGAGGATTGACCCATATGAGCAGATTGCGAAAAGGTTCAAGTTCCTCTCAGAATTGGTGAACAATTCTGAAATTGATGTGGACAGTATTAAACTTATAATATCGTAGTACAAAGATGATATTGACCACAAATTAGTAAACGAGTGTTATCAGTTCAAAGAATATTTGCACCTTAGGAATTCCCAAAACACAGAAGAAAACACGTCAACTAAAATGCAATGTGCAGAAGTTCTTCAGCTTATTTGTGAGCAACACCTAATTGAAGTGTTCCCCAATATTACTGTACTTGACAATGCCTATCACGAGCTGTGAAGCAGAAAGGAATTTTCCAAAGCTATCCTTTATAAAGAACAAATTTTGGTCTACCATGACTGAAGAGCGCTTAAATTCTTTATGCATATTGTCTCTAGAAAATGACATTGCAAGGAAGCTCTCATATGACAAAACGGTATGTGAATATGTTGCTAGAAAAAACAGAAAAAAGAGTATTTTGTAAAATGTATTCTCATTGGTAACTAAAATAAAAGATTATATTGACTGTGGTTTTTTCTATGTTTTATTTCATCATTCTATGATGCATCATAACATTTCCCTAATTTTCATCCCCCCATAACTCGAAAACTATAAGGCATAGGAATTTTTTATTCACACCAGTGACTTTGACATGTGAGATAATCCAATACAGCAATTTTAATCAAAATCTGAGATGTAGTGGTTAAATTTTAAATAAATTTGTGGTGATCTGTCGTGGAACAACCCCATTGAAGAAGATAACAGTGGTTACCCGGACCTCGTTGTTGGTTGCGAAGCAGTCCCCATAACAGTTCAAGCTTCAGGGCCCCAAAAATGTAGGTCCGCCACTGATTACAGACATTTGGTTGTTAGCAGAAACCCCACCCGCCACACACACACACACACCACTGCAAGCTGCTATTTAATAATAATTATCTTTATTGTCACAAGTAGACTTACATTAACACTGCAATTAAGTTACTGTGAAAAGTCCCTAGTCGGCACATTCCGGCGCCTGTTCGGATACACAGAGGGAAAATTCAGAATGTCCAAATACCTAACAGCAGCTCTTTTGGGACTTGTGGGAGGAAACCGGAGCACCCGGAGGACACCCACGCAGTCATAGGGAGAACGTGCAGACTCGGCACAGACAGTGACCCAAGCCGGGAATCGAACCTGGGACCCTGGAGCTGTGAAGCAAAAGTACTAACCACGGTTCTTGTCCTCAGCTGGTGCCCACACAACCGTAACAGCACCAACACTGGTGGCTGACGGCAGGAAACGCAATAGACCATAGGTCAAACCTGGAAGGTTTCTGATCTGTTTAGTTCTGTTCCTTTTGTGCAGAAAAACTGAAAAGAATCTATAATTCTTTCCAGAACTCATTATTTTCCTGGTTTAGCAAGGTGAGAAACACCAATGTTTTGTATCTATCCTCTGAATAAGACACACCTACATCAGGCAGTTTGTGGATTTCCCCCCACCCACTGTTAAATGTCAGGGATGACACTGCCCCTGCTCAGGTGGCACAGCAATGTGACAGTCAGTATCCAGTTCCCAATGCATTTCATTGCAGGAGCCAGATATTGAGGTGATTTGCTGGGGGCAGGGTGGTCATTTAGGGTGCGGTGGGAAGAATCGCCGGGGTCTGGCTGGCAGTGCCCCAGTAAGGGGGGGGGGCGATGGGTGGACAGGTCATTTGGACTGATCCGTCAGACCTCTTATGTTCTGTCGCATACCACGTGATGTCATTTTGATGGAATTGGCTAGCAACTAATCAGCTCCATTGCAATCCCAGGGCTAAGCAGATCCTCGATGCGGATTGATGTTTTTTTCTGGAATGCCCTGCTGGATGATTCAATGTGTTTTTGGTTTCAGTTCTGTTTGGAGCTCCTTTTGAATCTCTATCCCAGGTGGGGCGAAGTTCTCTCAAATCTTAGCTGGAACTCCCTTCAGGTACATAGAACATAGAACGATACAGCGCAGTACAGGCCCTTCGGCCCACGATGTTGCACCGACATGGGAAGTCAAAAAACAAAAGCTATCTAACCTACACTATGCCATTATCATTCATATGCTTATCCAATAAACTTTTAAATGCCCTCAATGTTGGCGAGTTCACTACTGTTGCAGGTAGGGCATTCCACGGCCTCACTACTCTTTGCGTAAAGAACCTACCTCTGACCTCTGTCCTATATCTATTACCCCTCAGTTTAAGGCTATGTCCCCTCGTGCTAGCCATTTCCATCCGCGGGAGAAGGCTCTCACTGTCCACCCTATCTAACCCCCTGATCATTTTGTATGCCTCTATTAAGTCTCCTGTTAACCTTCTCTCTAACGAAAACAACCTCAAGTCCATCAGCCTTTCCTCATTAGATTTTCCCTCCATACCAGGCAACATCCTGGTAAATCTCCTCTGCACCCGCTCCAAAGCTTCCACGTCCTTCCTATAATGCGGTGACCAGAACTGTACGCAATACTCCAAATGCGGCCGTACCAGAGTTTTGTACAGCTGCAACATGACCCCGGAACTCAATCCCTCTACCAATAAAGGCCAACACTCCATAGGCCTTCTTCACAACCCTATCAACCTGGGTGGCAACTTTCAGGGATCTATGTACATGGACACCGAGATCTCTCTGCTCATCCACACTTCCAAGAATCTTACCATTAGCCCTGTGCTCTGTACTCCTGTTACTCCTTCCAAAATTAATCACCTCACACTTTTCTGCATTAAACTCCATTTGCCACTACTCAGCCCAGCTCTGCAGCTGATCTATGTCCCTCTGTAACCTGCAACATCCTTCTGCACTGTCCACAACTGCACCAACTTTAGTGTCATCTGCAAATTTACTCACCCATCCTTCTATGAATGAATGAAAATCGCTTATTGTCACGAGTAGGCTTCAATGAAGTTACAGTGAAAAGCCCCTAGTCGCCACATTCCAGCACCTGTTCGGGGAGGCAGGTACGGGAATCGAACCGTGCTGCTAGCCTGCCTTGGTCTGCTTTTAATAGCCAGGATTTAGCCCAGTGAGCTAAACCAGCCCTCCTCCAGGTCATTTATAAAAATGACAAACAGCAGTGGCCCCAAAACAGATCCTTGTGGTACACCACTAGTAACTGGACTCCAGTCTGAACATTTCCCATCAACCACCACGCTTTGTCTTCTTCCAGCTAGCCAATTTCTGATCCAAACCGCTAAATCACCCTCAATCCCCAGCCTCGGTATTTTCTGCAATAGCCTACCGTGGGGAATTTGTAATTCACCTGCCATCCCAACAAGTTTATCTTTGTGAAGCCCCAATAAGTAAACTTGAGTTAAATCTTCCACCTGGAGAAAATACTTAGCAGTTTCCACTAGAAACCTTGGACAGAATTCTCCGTTAGCTGACGCCAAAATCGGGAATTGCGATTGATGCACTATCAATTACGACGAGACGAGAGTAGAGTGTAATAAAGGCTTTATTAAGCAGAGATGTGCAGCCTCCTGCAGCTGCTGCTGAAATGGCTGCAGCTCGGTGAGCACACACATTTATACTCTGCCTACTGGGCGGAGCCAGCAGGCAGGGATCAATCCCCGTACCTGTTGTACAGGAGCCTAACCATATTACATCTCGTATGTGATATATACAAACAGTGGTGACTACCACATTCACCCCCTGTTAAAAAAGAGTCCAGCAGGGGGGGTGGAAAACTATTTACATGCATTTTGAGGTTAACATTTTGGGGAAAGTTCACAAATTCAGTCGATCGGGGGCCTTGATTCTCCGTTGTGAGCGCCGCAGTCCCGGTGGCAATGAAGGCATCGGCTCGGTCGCCAGTGACTCCGGGAGCGTGTAGACCTCATCTTCATCCCCGGGTGGGACCAAGGGGAGGACGGATCGTCCTGGGGCGGGGGGTGTGGTGAGGTGCGCTGGAGGGAGGAAGGATGGTGCCAGGGAAGAGGGGGGGGGGCAACTGGTGCCAGGTCCCGGAGGGAGACTGTATCTTGGCGGCCGTCGGGGTATGCCTCGTAGGCGCACTGTGGGTTTGCATGGAGTAGCTGTACCCTCTCGACCAACGGGTCCGTCTTATGGAGTCGCACGTGCTTGCGGTGGAGAACGGGTCCTGGAGCCACCAGCCACGTTGGGAGCAAAACACAGGAGGTGAACGTCCCGGGGAAGGCAAGGAGACGTTCATGGGGGGTTGCATTAGTCGTCGGGCAAAGTAGCGATCGGATGGAGTGAAGGGAGTCGGGGAGGACCTCCTGCCAGCGGGAGACCGGGAGATCTTTGGACCGTAGGGCCAGCTGGACGGCCTTCCAGACCATCCCATTCTCCCGCTGCACCTGCCCGTTTCCCCAGGGGTCCTGCTCGAGGCGATGCCCTTGCTCAGCAGGTACTGACGCAGCTCATCACTCATAAGGGCAGGTCGCTGTGGACGTAGGCGGGGAAACCGAACAGAGCGAAGATTGTGTTGAGTGCTTTGATGACGGTGGCAGACGTCATGTCGTGGTATGGGATGGCGAAGGGGAATGTGGAGTATTCGTTGACCACGTTAAGGAAGTACGTGTTTCGGTTGGTGGAGGGGAGGGGCCCTTTGAAATCCACGCTGAGGTATTCAAAGGGGTGGAAGGCCTTCACCAGATGCACGCGGTCTGTCCGGTAGAAGTGCGGTTTGCACTCCGTGCAGACCTGGCAGTCTCTGGTGATAGCCCTGACCTCCTCAATGGAGTAGGGCAGATTGCGGGCCTTTATGAAGTGAAGGAACCGGGTGACTCCTGGGTGACAGAAAGCGTTGTGTAGGGTCCAGAGTCGGTCCACCTGTGCGCTGGCACATGTACCTCGGGATAGGGCATCGGGGGGCTCGTTGAGCTTACTGTGGCGATACAAAATCTCGTAATTGTAGGTGGAGAGCTCGGTCATCCACCTCAAGATTTTGTCATTTTTGATCTTGCCCCGCTGTGTGTTATTGAACATGAAGGCAACCAACCGTTGGTCAGTGAGGAGAGTGAGTCTCCTGTCGGCCAGGTAATGCCTCCAATGCCGCACAGCTTCTACGATGGCTTGGGCCTCCTTCTCGACGGGGGAATGCCGAATTTCGGAGGCATGGAGGGTGCAACGGGCCTGCCTGCCTGGTTGAGGGTGGCGGCCAGAGCGACGTCTGGTGCATTGCTCTCGACTTGGAAGGGGAGCATCTCGTCGACAGCGTACATCGCGGCCTTGGCGATGTCGGCCTTGATACCGTTGAAGGCCTAGTGAGCCTCAGCCGTCAGGGGGAAAACAGTGGAGTGAATGAGTGGGCGGGCCTTGTCCGCATAGTTAGGGACCCACTGGGTGTAGTATGAGAAGAACCCCAGGCATCGTTTGAGGGCATTGGGGTAGTGGGGGAGAGAGAGTTCCATGAGGGGGCACATGCGATCGGGGTCGGGTCCTAGAACTCCATTTTGCACCACATAGCCAAGGATGGCTAAGCGGTTGGTGCTGAAGATGCACTTCGCCTTGTTGTACGTTAGGTTGAGGAGTTTGACGATGTGGAGAAATTTGGAAAGGGTAGCGTCGTGGTCCTGCTGGCCGCGGCCGCAGATGGTGACGTTATCCAGGTACGGGAAGGTGGCTCGCAGTCCGTACCGGTCAACCATTCGGTCCATCTCCCATTGGAAGACCGAGTTCCCATTAGTGACGCCGAAGGGAACCCTAAGGAAGTGGTAAAGGCGGCCGTCCACTTCAAACGCGGTGTACAGGCGGTCCGTCTTGCGAATGGGGAGCTGGTGGTAGGCAGATTTCAGGTCCACTGTCGAGAAGACCCGGTACTGTGCAACCTGATTGACCATATCAGATATGCGTGGGAGGGGGTACGCGTCGAGCTGTGTGTACCGATTGATGGTCTGACTGTAGTCAACGACCATCCCGTTTTTCTCCTCTGTTTTCACAACTATCACTTGGGCTCGCCAGGGGCTGTTGCTGGCCTCGATAATGCCTTCCCGCAGCAGCCACTGGACCTCAGACCTGATGAAGGTCCTGTCCTGGGCACTGTACCGTCTGCTCCTGGTGGCTACGGGTTTGCAATCCGGGGTGAGGTTTGCAAACAGAGAAGGCAGGTCGCCCTTAAGGGTCGTGAGACCGCACACAGTAAGGGGTGGTAGGGGCCCGCCAATTAGACTTTGGAGGTTGCACTGGAAGTCCAGGCCGAGTAGCAAGGCAGTGCAGAGGTTGGGGAGGACGTAGAGCCGGAAGTCAGTGAACTCTACGCCCTGGATGGTGAGGTGGTGGTGCAGTACCCCCGGTTCTCCACGGAATGGGATCCGGAGGCCAGGGTGATTCTCTGGTTAATGGTGTGTACTGCGAGGGAGCATTGCCTAACCATATTGGGGTGGATGAAGCTCTCTGTGCTCCCGGAGTCAAGAAGGCAAGATGTCTTGTGCCCATCGACCTTTACCGTCGTCGACGCGGTTGCGAGGTTGTGCGGCCAGGACTGGTCGATCTTGATGGAGGCGAGCTGTAGCTGGTGTTGGAAGGCCCCTGGCTGGTCGGCAGGTGATGAGCAACCTGATGAGGTGCCCGTGAGCAGGGGTCCTGAGGCGGGGAAGATGGCAGTGCTCACAGACCGCACGAGGCCTGATGGGGGGGAAGATGGCGGCGCCTACGGGCTGCACGTGTCCTGAGGCAAGGAAGGTGGCGGCGCCCATGGGCCGCTCTTGGGTTGCGGGGGCGAAAATGGCGGCGCCCACGGTCGCACGTGGGGGGTGCAAGAACAGTGGGCCTGGTTACAGCAGCGATCGAGCGGGCCTGGCACACAGCAGCGAAATGTCCTTTCTTCCCGCAGGCCTTGCAGACCGTGCTCCGTGCCGGGCAGCGCTGCCGGGGGTGCTTTGTCTGTCCGCAGAAGTAGCACTTGGGTCCCCCGGGGTTGGCTGGCTGCCGCACGGCGCAGGCTTGGGGTTGGCTGGGGGAGGTCGGTGGTGGGGTCCATGATGGGGTGTTCGCTGGTAGGGTCCACGATGTCCTGGAGGGGGGGGCTGTGCGGTCGGGTGCATACGCTTGTACATTACGGGAGGTGACCGTTGGTGAGATCGCGAGTTTCTTGGTCGCTGAGAGGTCAAAGGTAGCCCCTTCTAAGAGGTGCTGGTGGATGTACGCCGACCCTATGCCTGTAACGAAAGCGTCCCTAATTAGGAGTTCGGAATGTTCAACAGCCAAAACTGCCTGGCAATCGCAGTCCCTCGCCAGGGCGTGCAGGGCACGCCAAAAATCTTCCACAGACTCACCGGTGAGTTGATGCCGCGTGGACAGGAGGTGCCTGGCGTAGAACTTGTTGGTCTGCTGAGTGTACTTCTCTTTCAGTAGTGCTATGGCCTCAGCGTAGGTAGGCGCGTCCCGGATGAGGGGAAAGATATCAGAGCTCAGCCGCGTGTAGAGGATCTGGAGCTTCTGTGCCTCTGAGGGTGGTTCTGTCGCAGATCCGATGTATGCTTCAAAGCAAGCTAGCCAATGTGCGAAGGCCGACTTGGCATTGTCTGCCTGAGGGTGCAGCTGCAGGCGATCAGGCTTGATGTGGAGGTCCATCGTTGTGAAATCTCTGCTTAATAAATTGATGCACTATCAATTACAACGAGACGAGAGTAGAGAGTAATCAAGGCTTTATTACGCAGAGATGTGTAGCCTCCCGCAGCTGCTGCTGAAATGGCTGCAGCTTGGTGAGCACACACATTTATACTCCGCCTTCTGGGCGGAGCCAGCAGGCAGGGATCTACCCCCGTACCTGTAGTACAGGAGCCTTACCGTAATACATCTCGTATATGATATATACAAACTGTGGTGACTACCACAATCTTCCACCTGGAGAAAATACTTAGCAGTTTCCACAGCCATACTGTTACTAGAAACCTTGGACAGGATTCTCCGTTAGCCGACGCCGAAATCGGGAATTGCGATTGGGCGGAGAATAGCTTCTGACACCAAAATCGCGGCAGGCATCGAGTTGACGCAAATTGAAATTCTTCGTCACTTCAAAAGTGACGTCAAAGCATTTCATTCCGTACGTACAGTAAACACTATTTGCATATTATTAGCGGGCCCGACCCGGTGTTCTCTGGGGCCTCCGCGATTCTCCGCCTCCGATGAGCTGAGTTCCTGACGGCGTGGTTCACTTGTGCTTTCAAAAATCGTGAAACCGGTGACTTGGCTGCTGAGGGAGAGAGAGGGGCTACGGACAGTGTCCAACATTGCCATACTTTGCTGACAGTCGTGCCGCTGGCTAGGGGCTTCTGCCAGGACCGGGGCAGTAATGGGGCATGGCCAGGTGGTGGGATGTGGGGTGCGGGTGGACAGTTATGGTGCACCATTGCCATCGCCGTCAAGGCAGGCATGAAACCACACACCGCTAACAGCCCACTATAAACATGGGTCTTAAACGTGTCCCCCACACCCCCACCGGTACCCTCTGGCCCCAGTTGACCCATCAGCTGAATGGGTGCGCTCCAGCAGAATCAGTGCCATCTTTTTGTCTGGGATAAGTGTATGTGGGGGGTGTAATGTTTATGTGCGGCTGAAGCTTGTCAGCCTCCCGAGTGTCGATCATGGACCTGGCGAATCCCGTACTGTTTTTCATTGGAATCGATGGTGTTCCACATGGTACTGGTGCTGGTCCCTAAATAATTGCAGAGTTGGTGCAGGCATGGCACTGGGTTTTCTGTCGTGAAAGTCCACAAATTCTCCGTTGGCTCAACACTTAGTCTCAAAAACGAAGAATCCCGCCCCTTATGCTTTACACTGTACACAAAATGTGTGCCGTCTAACCCTCCAGATCCTCGTCGATCCCCCAGTTTATGTTCCGACATCCTGGGCGAGTCAGTAGTCAATACCAGCACCAAAATCCCAGTGTCCAAAATAAGTGAATTAAAAATAATTCGTATATTTTCCTGAGATCTTTGACCCTCAACTGAGAGACTTACAGGCATCAGATATGTAAGTAAAACACAAAAGGACAACAAGAGAAGAGTTAAATATGTAATGGCGATATTAGACCAATGGTCTGCTAATCTAATTACTCCCCTAATTCTGCCCCAATCTCCACCCACATACACACAAGACAGTGGGGAAGGATCAAAATAATGGGGGTTACACGGGACGAGAGATGAGATTCTGGCCTGTTGAAATAATGTTCATTATTGTTGTACGTGACTCACAGTTTTGCTGGATACAACTGGCTGAATCGCACTTTACTTTATACTTGTGCAGATTTGGCTCCATTAAATTCCGCCCAGAACAGAACTTCCGGTGACGGCGGGCAGGAGGCAGCCGCACATTAGAGGGCTCCAGTTCGGGAATGGCATTTTCAGGGTTTAACGCCCTGTCCCAAGGGCAGCGGAGGCGTCAAAAGCAGGGAGAAGGCACAGTGAAGGGAAATGTCGAAAATAAGTTAAAAAACGGCCGTGAAAAAAGTGGCTGAAAGTCCGTCAGGGAGTGGAAAGGTCACCGCGGGGACGGCAAGAAAAGTGGAGGCTGGGGCACCAGTGGAGGCCGCATTGCCCACGGCTGAAGAGATGACTACGGTGATGGCCGCGGAACTTGAAAGGCAGTTGACAAAACACATGGAGACGATAACAAATAGGACGATAACAAAAAGAGATAACAAATAGGTTAGACCTCGGAGAGCCAATGGATGTTATCTATCTTTACTTCCAAAAGGCCTTTGATAAGGTGCCTCACGGGAGACTGCTGAGTAAAATAAGGGCCCATGGTATTCGAGGCAAGGTACTAACATGGATTGACGATTGGCTGGCAGGCAGAAGGCAGAGAGTTGGGATAAAAGGTTCTTTTTCGGAATGGCAACCGGTGACGAGTGGTGTCCCGCAGGGTTCAGTGTTGGGGCCACAGCTGTTCTCTTTATATATTAACGATCTAGATGACGGGACTGGGGGCATTCTGGCTAAGTTTGCCGATGATACAAAGATAGGTGGAGGGGCAGGTAGTATGGAGGAGGTGGGGAGGCTGCAGAAAGATTTAGACAGTTTAGGAGAGTGGTCCAAGAAATGGCTGATGAAATTCAACGTGGGCAAGTGCGAGGTCTTGTACTTTGGAAAAAAGAATAGAGGCATGGACTATTTTCTAAACGGTGACAAAATTCATAATGCTGAAGTGCAAAGGGACTTGGGAGTCCTAGTCCAGGATTCTCTAAAGGTAAACTTGCAGGTTGAGTCCGTAATTAAGAAAGCAAATGCAATGTTGTCATTTATCTCAAGAGGTTTGGAATATAAAAGCAGGGATGTACTTCTGAAGCTTTATAAAGCATTAGTTAGGCCCCATTTAGAATACTGTGAGCAATTTTGGGCCCCACACCACAGGAAGGACATACTGGCACTGGAGCGGGTCCAGCGGAGATTCACACGGATGATCCCAGGAATGGTATGCCTAACATACGATGAACGTCTGAGGATCCTGGGATATATTCATTGGAGTTTAGGAGGTTGAGGGGAGATCTAATAGAAACTTACAAGATAATGAATGGCTTAGATAGGGTGGACGTAGGGAAGTTGTTTCCATTAGCAGGGGAGACTAGGACCCGGGGGCACAGCCTTAGAATAAAAGGGAGTCACTTTAGAACAGAGATGAGGAGAAATTTCTTCAGCCAGAGAGTGGTGGGTCTGTGGAATTCATTGCCACAGAGGGTGGTGGAGGCCGGGACGTTGAGTGTCTTTAAGACAGAAGTTGATAAATTCTTGATTTCTCGAGGAATTAAGGGCTATGGAGAGAGAGCGGGTAAATGGAGTTGAAATCAGCCATGATTGAATGGTGGAGTGGACTCGATGGGCCGAATGGCCTTACTTCCACTCCTATGTCTTATGATCTTATGATGAGGAAGGAGATGGGGGTGGTATTGAAAGTGCTGGTGGAGGAGGCGATTTCCCCGGAGAGGGTGGCGGTATTGAGCGCAGTGGCGGAGGTGCAGGAGCAAGGTGAGGCACTGAAGGAAGTGGAAGAGACATTATTGCAGCACGGTGATCAACTTACCTCGATGGGGAAGGAGATGCGGAAGGTGATAGAGATCAACAAGGGTCTGCGAGCCAAAATGGATGACTTGGAAACCAGATCCAGGCGACAGAATCTGAGGATTGTGGGTCTGCCCGAAGGAGTGGAAGGCCCGAGGCCAACTGAGTATTTTGCCATGATGTTGGCGAAGCTATTGGGGGAGGGGGAGGATCCTTCCCGATATGAACTGGATCGGGCTCATCGGTCGTGGAGGCCTGTACCAAAGGAGAGTGAGCCATTAAGAGTAGTGACTCTGTGTTTTCGTAGGTACAGTGTGAAGGAGAAGGTTCTGTGCTGGGCAAAGCAGAAGCGGGTGGTGTAGTGGGCTGGAGGTGGTATACGCATATATCAGGACTTTACGGTGGAGCTGGTGAGGAGGCGTGCTGCTTTCAGCCGGGTGAAGAAGGCACTGTACATCAGTAAGATGCAGTGCGGTATAGTATACCCAGCTAAGTTGAGGGTGACCTACAAATCCAAGGACTTTTATTTTGGGACGGCGGAAGCAGCGGAGGAGTTTGCGAAGGCAGAAGGACTGTGGCTGAATTGAGAAATGGTCATGTACCGATGTAGCCTCATGTAACTTTATTTTTTCACTGCGTGTTGGTGTATGTACTAAATGAGTCGACGCTGTATATTTGGACAAGGGAAGAGTTGGAACTTTCATTTGCAATAATTGTTCTTTGGGGCTTGGGTGTATGTGCTGGGGTTGTGTGCTAAAGGGGATTTCTTGGTTTTCCTGGGACCGGGCAAGGGGGAAAGAGACCCGGGTGGGGGCCTCCACGCTGGCCGGTTTAAGCCGGCCACTGAACGGGAGTGAGGTGGGGGGAGGGGCTGCGGCCATCGGAGCCTGGCAGAACAGGTTCCGATGAGTCTAGCCGGGGTGGAAAGTTGGGGGGGAAGGAACAGAGGTTGGGGGGAGGAGTTTTATAAGAGGAAGTGGAGGGGAGGAGTCGGGGAGGGGGGGGGGGTTTACAATTCATGGGTGTCATTTGCGGTGCTCTTTCGGGGATTGGATGGCATTGAATGTTAGGGGTGGGGAGGTGGACTCCATAGGTCAATGGTGACCATAGGCGATTCCTGATTCCTTTTTTTTTGTTCCCTTTGTTTTTCCCACCGTGGGAGGGTTTGTTTTATTTGATGCTTATATTGTCAGGTGGGGCGTTGTTTGGGGTGATGGGAGGATGGGATCGTTGTTGTTGATATGGGGATTGACTTTGTATTTGTTACTGTCTTGTTATGCTCTAGGCGTAGCATAAGCGGCTTCCTTGTGGTGCACTTGACAAAGGAAGGTTCAACGTGGAGATAACTTTAACACGTTTATTAAACTATTCGGGTTCGCCACTACTGTTAATCCTTCTATAGCTACTCAGACTGACTAACCAGTCTGCTACAATCCACGTGGTGGGTGTAATATTGAATCAACCCTGTGTCTCTCTACACACTGACTGTCTCCACTGGAAAGAGGCAGATCATGTGGTTTGTGTCCTTTATATATGGGTTGGTGTAATGCCCTCCTGTGGCAGTAGGGGTAGTCAGCATGGCTTTGTGAAGGGTAGGTCATGCCTCACAAACCTTATTGAGTTCTTTGAGAAGGTGACTGAACAGGTAGACAAGGGTAGAGCAGTTGATGAGGTGTATATGGATTTCAGTAAAGCGTTTGATAAGGTTCCCCACGGTAGGCTATTGCAGAAAATACGGAGGCTGGGGATTGAGGGTGATTTAGAGATGTGGATCAGAAATTGGCTAGCTGAAAGAAGACAGAGGGTGGTTGTTGATGGGAAATGTTCAGAATGGAGTTCAGTTACAAGTGGCGTACCACAAGGATCTGTTCTGTGGCCGTTGCTGTTTGTCATTTTTATAAATGACCTAGAGGAGGGCGCAGAAGGGTGGGAGAGTAAATTTGCAGATGACACTAAAGTCGGTGGTGTTGTCGACAGTGCGGAAGGATGTTGCAGGTTACAGAGGGACATAGATAAGCTGCAGAGCTGGACTGAGAGGTGGCAAATGGAGTTTAATGTAGAGAAGTGTGAGGTGATTCACTTTGGAAGGAATAACAAGAATGCGGAATATTTGGCTAATGGTAAAGTTCTTGGAAGTGTGGATGAGCAGAGGGATCTAGGTGTCCATGTACATAGATCCCTGAAAGTTGCCACCCAGGTTGATAGGGTTGTGAAGAAGGCCTATGGAGTGTTGGCCTTTATTGGTAGAGGGATTGAGTTCCGGAGTCATGAGGTCATGTTGCAGCTGTACAAAACTTTGGTACGGCCGCATTTGGAGTATTGCGTACAGTTCTGGTCACCTCATTATAGGAAGGACGTGGAAGCTTTGGAGCGGGTGCAGAGGAGATTTACCAGGATGTTGCCTGGTATGGAGGGAAAGACTTATGAGGAAAGGCTGATGGACTTGAGGTTGTTTTCGTTGGAGAGAAGAAGGTTAAGAGGAGACATAATAGAGGCATACAAAATGATCAGGGGGTTAGATAGGGTGGACAGTGAGAGCCTTCTCCCGCGGATGGAAATGAATAGCACGAGGGGACATAGCCTTAAACTGAGGGGTTATAGGACAGAGGTCAGAGGTAGGTTCTTGACGCAAAGAGTGGTGAGGCCGTGGAATGCCCTACCTGCAACAGTAGTGAACTCGCCAACATTGAGGGCATTTAAAAGTTTATTGGATAAGCATATGGATGATAATGGCATAGTGTAGGTTAGATGGCTTTTGTTTTTTGACTTCCCATGTCGGTGCAACTTCGTGGGCCGAAGGGCCTGTACTGCGCTGTATCGTTCTATGTCCTATGTTCTATGTGGCGTGTCACCACTGTGTGTATCGTGAATGCTCATTGGTCGTGTTCTATCCAACTGTTCTATTGGTTTGTATTTACATTAACCCCTTGTGTCCTTACAGTGATGCACATCACCACTGTTACCGTTTACTGCTTGTTGGTGGGGTGTAAATTCTGAAGAAAAATGTGAAAATGGTGAATAAAAATATTTTACAAAAAATAATGTCCTGATATATGCATGATTGTGCGTCCTTCCCACTTACACGACCGCATGCGCTTCACCCAGTTAAGCACTTGCTCCTTGTCCTGAAACCTATGTAGTTTCTCGATTATTGCCAGTGCTGGTTCCACTGACAAGGGCCCAGACCACCTCTGGGGGTTGGCAAAGCCCTCCTCCTTGACCAGTTTCCCAAACATATTCGAGACCTATTGCATCAGGGTCCTGCCCTCTGCGCCCTCCGATAGCCCGGCAATCTGCAGGTTCTGTCGATGACATCTGTTCTCTTGCTCATCAACTTTTTAAAAATTTGTTCATGGGACGTGGGCATCGCCGGCTGTGCCAGCATTTATTGCCCATCCTTAATTGCCCTTGAGGGGGAAGTTAAGAGTCACATGTAGGCCAGACCAGGTAAGGGCGGCATATTTCCTTCCCTAAAGTCATTCGTGGGCTTTTACGACAATTGACAATGATTTAATAATATTCATCATCAGACTTTCAATTCCGGATTTTTATTGAATTCAAATTTCGCCTCTGCCATGGCGGGATTTGAACCTGGATCCCCAGAACATTAGTCTGAGTCTCTGGTTTACTAGTCCAGCGGCAATACCACTATGTAACCGCCTTCCCTGTAACTTCCTCCTTAATCACCTTTTGGGTCGTCACCAACCTTATACCACCTTGGCTTTGAGCGATGTGATCTGCTCATCCTGGTCGTTAGCCACTTTCTCCAGGTCTCACACCATTGCTTCCTGGGTCTCCGGTCTCCATTCCACGTTGTCCATCGCTTCCTTTATGGGGCCAATGCGGCTTCTATTGCCATCCTCAAGGTCGAGTCTGTGATTCTGGAGCCCTGCAGAAAGAAACTCCATCAGTTGCTCCATCGACAAGTGAGCCGGGGTTGGATCCGGCATGCTCCGGTCTGGTTTTCCCCGCATGTCCCCTGGTTCTGGAGTCATCCTTTCTCTACTTTTTTCTGATCTTGCGGCTCTGTTGCTGGTCAGTATGGTATTAAGTGGGGGTGAAACTTTGATGTCCGTTTGACGGGTTAAAAGGTCTAGTGAGGACTTCCGGTGACGGGAGGCGGCCACACAATGGAGGGCTCCCGCTCGGGAACGACATTTACGGGGCTTTAAGCCCGGTCCCGGGGTCCACGGAGGCGGCAGAAGCAGGGAGAAGGCACGGAGGAGGCACAGTGAAGGCACAGGAGGAAAAAAAAACCAAATAAAAATGTCGAGGGTGAGCAAAAAACGGCCAAAAAAAACAGCTGAAGGACCGTCGGGGAGTGGAAAGGTCACCGCGGGGTCACCGAGGAAAATGGAGGCTGGAGCACCAGGGAAGGCCACACTGCTTACGGCTGAAGAAATAACTAAGGTGATGACTGCGGAATTTGAAAGCAGTTGGCGCAGATTGCGAAATGCATGGAGACGGTGAGGAAGGAGATGAGGGAGGTTGAGTGTGCTGGTGGAGGAGGCGGTTTCCCCGGTGAGGACGGAGGAGTGGACGCAGTGGCGGAGGTGCGAGAGCAAGGGGAGGAGCCGAAGGAAGTGGAGGAGACGTTATTGCAGCACGGTGATAAACTTGCCTCGATGGGGAAAGAGATGCGGAAGGTGATGGATACTAACAAGGATCTGCGAGGAAAAATGGAAGACCTGGAAAACAGATCCAGGCGACAGAATTTGAGGATTGTGGGGCTGCCCGAAGGAGTTGAAGGACCGAAGCCGACTGAGTATTTTGCCGCGATGCTGGCAAAACTATTGGGGGAGGGGGAGGATCCCTCCCGACATGAACTGGATCGGGCTCATCGGTCTTGGAGGCCTGTACCAAAGGCAAGTGAGCCGCCAAGGGCAGTGACTCTGTGTTTCCGTAGGTACAGTGTGAAGGAGAAGGTCCTGAGCTGGGCCAAGCAGAAGCGGGTGGTGCAGTGGGCTGGAGCTGGTATACGTGTATACCAGGACTTTACGGTGGAGCTGGCAAGGTGGCGGGCTGCCTTCAACCGGGTGAAGAGGGCACTGTACATTAGCAAGGTGCGGTGCGGCATTGTATATCCAGCGAAGCTGAGGGTGACTTACAAGCTCAGGGACTTTTATTTTGGAACGGCAGAAGCAGCGGAGGAGTTTGCGAAAGCAGAAGGACTGTGGCAGAACTGACAAATTGAGGAATGGCCATGTGCCGATGTAACCTCATGACTGTATTTTCTTCTTTTTTGTATCGCTGCGCGCGGGTGTAGAGACTAAAGGAGCCAATGTGGTATATATTTGGACAAGGGAAGGGACGGGACTTTCACTCAAAATGAGGGTTCTTTGGGGTGTAGGTGGATATGCGGGGTTTGTGTGCTAAAAGGGGATCTTTGGGCTTTCCTAGGGCCGGGCAAGTGGGAAAGGTACCCGGACAGGGGCCTTCACGCTGGCCGGTTTAAGCCGGCCAGTGAACGGGAGTGAGGTGGGGGGAGGGGCTGCGGCCATCGGAGCCTGGCAGAACAGGGTCCGAGTGGTCTAGCCGGGGTGGAAAGTTGGGGGGAAGTAACCGAGGTTGGGAGGAGGAGTTTTACAAGAGGCAGTGGACGTAAGGAACTGGAGACCTGGGGTGGGGAGGGGGGGGGGGGGGGGGGGGGGGGGGTGGAGAGCTGTGTAAGATTAAGGGTGACTACGGGTAATCCCTGATTCCTTTTTGTCATTTGTTTATGTAAACATGAGGGTTGAGGTTTGGGGGTTGGTGGGTAGATGGGATCGTTGTTGTTATTATGGGGACTGACATATCTTGCTGATTATTGTTTATTGTTGATGGATGTAAATGTGGGAGTAAATGTGAAAAAGGTCTAGTGAGAAGTTCCCAAGAGAGAGCCGCCGCTCAGCTCAGATAGCTGTACATGCCAATATTTTATACTATGTGAATATTTATTTTTGAGGCTACTTTCTGACTAATTATGTAAATAACTTTATTTTTCTTATCTGTAACTTATTTCCATAAACCAGCACATCTCCATTTTTCAAAGCATTCTTTATAGCTGAATATTGAACCCATCCTTGCAGTGGTATGAGGATCAGGTTATCTACAGTAATACATTTTTCAACCAAATAAAATCTGATCACACAATTACTGTTGATTTTGAATTGAGAGACTTGTTATATTACCCTTGGGGGTAAATGTTGCGTTCTTTGTCTTTTCTTCCAGAATGGTCCATTGTGTTGATGACAAAGAATGCACCAACCATTAGATTGAAACAAAACTGATTTACTGTATAGCTATTAATTAAATGAAATTTGCATATTCTACTGAGCTACAGTTAATAATAAAGTAATATGGCTTCCGATGGCGCGTTCGAGTGGAGCGGTCGCGCTGGGGAGAGGCTCCCGCTGGTCGGCGGCATTTCGGCGTTTTCCGGGTGTTTCCCCGTGGTTTCACCGGTCGCTATTTCTTCGGCCGTTGGGGCCTGAAGGCCGGGCGCCGGTGGGGACCCCCGTGACCGGAGGAGCAGGGGTATTGATCCCGAAGCAAGCGGCGGCATAGGAGCGTGGCCTGAGGCGAGGCCTGAATCCAGCACAGATGTAGAGGGGGAGCAGCGCACACCAGGTGGCCCCCCGCTGAAAATGCCTGTTTGGGATGTTTGAAGTCTGGTCCCAGGAGAAGAGATGTTTTGAACTTTGATTTTTTGGGGGGGAAAAAAATGTTTATTTTAAAAGGTTTTTAAAATTATTATTATTTTTTTAAATTACATTTTTCATTTAAAAAAAATTATTTTATTATTTATCTCGAGGTTGAAGAAAGAAGGAGAAAAATATTAAGTAGTTGCTGAAAACAGCTGTGAAGAAGGGAGGAAACGCGGGTTCGCCGCCAAAGAAGATGACCAGTAAAAGCGCTGACAAGATGGCGGATGCCGGACCGCGTGGTGGGGCCGCACTGCTTGAAGTGGAAAGGATGACCGAGGTGATGGCTGCGGAGCTGGAGAAGCAGTTTGTGATGCACATGGAGGTGTTGAGGAAGGAGATGGCGGTCGCACTGAGATCATTGGTGGAGGAGGCAATTGCCCCGGTGGAGGGTGGATGTGGCAAAGACATCGGCCGAGGTGAGGGAACAGGGTGAAAAGATGAAGGAAGTGGAGGAGGTCATGTTGCAGCACAGTGACCAGCTCACCTTGATGGGAGATGAACTACAAAGGGTGGTGGAGGTCAACAGAGGACTCCGAGCAAAGCTCGAGGACTTGGAGAACCGCTCAAGGCGGCAAAATCTGGGAATTGTGGGCTTGCCCGAAGGAGCAGAGGGCTCAAGGCCAACTGCTATCTTTGCGAAGAGGCTGGCGGAGTTGATGGGGGAGGATGAAGACCCCTCCCGGTATGAACTGGACCCAGCTCATCGGTCGTTAAGGCTGAAACCCAAAATGAATGAGCCGTGAGAGCAGTAATTATCTGCTTCCAGAAATACCACATGAAGGAGAAGGTGTTAAGTTGGGCGAAGCAGAAGTGCGAGGTGCAGTGGGATGGTGCTCAAGTTTGCATTTACCAGGACTTGACGGTGGAGTTGGCAAAGAGATGAGCGGCGTTCGGGAGAGTGAAGGCGGCACTGTACAACAAGGGACTGCGATTTGGTATGGTATACCCGGCGAAGCTGAGGGTGACGTATGATGCCAAAGATATTTATTTTGAAACGGTAACGCTGCTGAGGCGTTCATGAAGGCAGAAGGCTTGGGACAGAAGTGAGTGGAGCTGGAAGAGAGATTGTGGACTGTGATTGGGGAGCTGGAAAATGTATAAAAATTATAACTTTCTTTTCACTGACCTGTACTGTAACTTACTTGACTTCACATTGTTATAGAGTTTAAGTTTTTGGGGGGTTGATTGGCATTTTTGCTCCATTTTTTTTCTTTTTGTTGTTTTTTTGTTGTTGTAATGGTTATATGTTATGTCATTGAATTGCACGGGTTAGATTGTTTTTCGTTTTCTTCTGGGACTGGGTGGGAGGGGACAGTATGCCTTTTTGGGGGAGAGGGGGATTACACGCTAACTAACGAACGTCGGCTCGTGAACGGAGGTGAGGTGAGAGGAGGGCTGCGGACATTGGAGCCTGGTTAGCAGGTTTTGAAGGGCCTACGAGGCGAACAAGTGGGGGGGGGGGGGGGGGAAGAGGATCGATACTGGGTGAGATTGTCTCCAGGGGAAGTGCAGGGATTCTGGGAGGGGGTGGAGGGGTTCAATGTTAATAATGGATAGGGGCGGGTCAGGCTCATGGGGCAGGGCCTGGTGGTATGATGATGAACGCCTCAGTCTGGATTTCAAAGGGCCCATCCCCTCCACCGACCGCAACACATACTTCCTGAACGTGGTGGACGAGTACTCCCATTTCCCCTTCGCCATCCCCTGCCCTGACATGACAGCGGCCACAGTCATTAAAGCCCTTAACACCATATTCACACTGTTCGGTTGCCCCGCATACGTCCATAGCGACAGGGGGTCCTCCTTCATGAGTGACGAGCTGCGCCAGTTCCTGCTCAGCAAGGGTATAGCCTCGAGCAGGACGACCAGCTACAACCCCCGGGGGAACGGGCAAGTAGAGAGGGAGAACGGCACGGTCTGGAAGACCGTCCTACTGGCCCTACGGTCCAGGGATCTCCCAGTTTCACGGTGGCAGGAGGTCCTCCCGGACGCCCTCCACTCCATCCGGTCGCTACTGTGTACCACCACTAACCAAACGCCTCATGAGCGCCTCCTTGTCTTCCCCAGGAAGTCCTCCTCTGGAACGTCGCTGCCGACCTGGCTGGCGGCCCCAGGACCCATCTTGCTCCGGAAACATGTGCGGGCGCACAAGTCGGGCCCGTTGGTCGAGAGGGTTCACCTCCTCCACGCGAACCCACAGTACGCCTACGTGGAGTACCCCGACGGCCGACAGGACACGGTCTCCCTGCGAGATCTGGCACCCGCCGGCAACACGCACACCCCCCCGACACCAATCACCCCCTCCCTGCCACCGGCGCACCCCGCGACCGCCCCCTTCCCGGGAGGATCGGTCCTCCTCCCAGGTCCGACCAGAAGTGAAGCTGAAGCAGAAACCGTAAAGCTCCCGGAGACGACAACACTGGAACAAGCACCACCACTACCGGGGCTGAGGCGATCGACAAGAACGACCAGACCGCCCGACCGACTTGTGGCATCGGTGTAACACTAGAATGTTGTGCACTTTAACGAGAATTTTTTTCCCTTTTTCCCTCTTACGAATACTGTAAATAGTTCAAAACAAAAAACCATGTACATACTGTGATGACATGCAAAAGTTTTTCCTCCCAGGACCAGCCTTGTAAACCCCTACCACCATGCGAAGCACCACCCCGCTGGGTTCATTTTTAACAAGGGGTGAATGTGGTAGTATGCATTAGGGGTCATGTGGGACTGTGAAGCCGTGATGTCATTGGCTGACAGATCCCGGGTCCTGGTTGGCTGTTGATCTCTAGCTCCGCCCTGAAGGCGGAGTATAAGAACCAGGAGTTCTCCCCCGCAGGCCAGTCTGTTGCTGAACTGCGGGGAACAAGTCACGCTTAATAAAGCCTCATCAACTTCATCTCTATTCGTCTCTCGTGAGTCTTTGTGCGCTACAGTAGGTAGGACAGTGGATATGTCAACATGGTCTTCAATAAGGTCCCTCATGGCAGACTGGTACAGAAGGTGAAGTCACACGGGATCAGGGGTGAGCTGGCAATATGAATGTAGAATTGGCTTGGTTATAGAAGACAGAGGGTAGCAATGGAAGGGTGCTTTTCTGAATGGAGGGCTGTGACTAGTAGTGTTCTGCAGAGATCAGTTCTGGGGCCTTTGCGGTTTGTAGTATAGAAAAATGATTTGGAGGAAAATGTAACTGGTCTGATTAGTAAGTTTGCAGATGACACAAAGATTGGTGGAGTAGCGGATAGTGATGAGGACTGTCAGAGGATACAGCGGGATATAGGCGGTTGGAGACTTGGGCGGATGATGGCAGATGGAGTTTAATCTGGAAAATGTGAGGTAATGCATTTTTGAAGGTCTAATACAGGTGGGAAATTTACAATAATTGGGAGAACCCAGTATTGACAGGCAGAGTGTTCTGGGTGTCGAGGTCCACAGGTCACTGAAAGTGGTAATGCAGGTAAAGAATAGAGTCATATGAAAGCATGCAACATGCTTAGTTAGGCCACACTTGGAGTATAGTGTTCAATTCTGGTCATCACACTACCAGAAGGATGTGGAGGCTTTGAGAGGGTACAGAGGGTTTACCAGGATGTTGCCTGGTTAGATATGAGGAGAGGTTGGCAGGGAAGGGAGTGCAATGTTCCTCCTGCAGGATGTTTGAGGTGAGGGATGCCATTAATGTCCCTGCTGATTTTACCTGCAGGAAGTGCTGCCATCTCCAGCTCCTCCAAGACCGAGTTAGGGAACTGGAGCTGGAGTTGGAAGAACTTCGGATCATTCGGGAGGCAGAAGGGGTCATAGATAGCAGCTTCAGGGAATTAGTTACACCAAAGATTGGAGATAGATGGGTAACTGTAAGAGGGACTGGGAAGAAGCAGTCAGTGCAGCGATCCCCTGCGGTCGTTCCCCTGAGAAACAAGTATACCGCTTTGGATACTTGTGGGGGGGGGGGGACGACTTACCAGGGGTAAGCCATGGGGTACGGGCCTCTGGCACGGAGTCTGTCCCTGTTGCTCAAAAGGGAAGGAGGGAGAGGAGCAGAGCATTAGTAATTGGGAACTCGATAGTCAGGGGCACAGATAGGAGATTTTGTGGGAGCTAGAGAGACTCACGTTTGGTATGTTGCCTCGCAGGTGCAAGGGTACGTGATGTCTCGGATCGTGTTTTCCGGGTCCTTAAGGGGGAGGGGGAGCAGCCCCAAGTCGTGGTCCAATTGGCACTAACGACATAGGTAGGAAAGGGGACAAGGATGTCAGGCAGGCTTTCAGGGAGCTAGGATGGAAGCTCAGAACTAGAACAAACAGAGTTGTTATCTCTGGGTTGTTGCCCGTGCCACGTGATAATGAGATGAGGAATAGGGAGAGAGAGCAATTAAACACGTGGCTACAGGGATGGTGCAGGCGGGAGGGATTCAGATTTCTGGATAACTGGGGCTCTTTCTGGGGAAGGTGGGACCTCTACAGACAGGATGGTCTACATCTGAACCTGAGGGGCACAAATATCCTGGGGGGGAGATTTGTTAGTGCTCTTTGGGGGGGTTTAAACTAATGCAGCAGGGGCATGGGAACCTGGATTGTAGTTTTAGGGTACGGGACAATGAGAGTATAGAGGTCAGGAGCTCAGATTTGACGTCGCAGGAGGGGGCCAGTGTTCAGGTAGGTGGTTTGAAGTGTGTCTACTTCAATGCCAGGAGTAAACGAAATAAGGTAGGGGAACTGGCAGCATGGGTTGGTACCTGGGACTTCGATGTTGTGGCCATTTCGGAGACATGGACAGAGCAGGGACAGGAATAGATATTGCAGGTTCCGGGGTTTAGGTGTTTTAGTAAGCTCAGAGAAGGAGGCAAAAGAGGGGGAGGTGTGGCGCTGCTAGTCAAGAGCAGTATTACGGTGGTGGAGAGGATGCTAGATGGGGACTCATCTTCCGAGGTAGTCTGGGCTGAGGTTAGAAACAGGAAAGGAGAGGTCACCGTGTTGGGAGTTTTCTATAGGCCTCCAAATAGTTCGAGGGATGTAGAGGAAAGGATGGCGAGGATGATCCTGGATAAAAGCGAAAGTAACAGGCTAGTTATTATGGGAGACTTTAACTTTCCAAATATTGACTGGAAAATATATAGTTTGAGTACATTAGATGGGTCGTTTTTTGTACAATGTGTGCAGGAGGGTTTCCTGACACAATATGTTGACAGGCCAACAAGAGGCGAGGCCACGTTGGATTTGGTTTTGGGTAATGAACCAGGCCAGGTGTTAGATTTGGAGGTAGGAGAGCACTTTGGGGACAGTGACCACAATTCGATGACGTTTACATTAATGATGGAAAGGGATAAGTATACACCGCAGGGCAAGAGTTATAGCTGGGGGAAGGGCAATTATGATGCCATTAGACGTGACTTGGGGGGGATAGGTTGGAGAAGTAGGCTACAAGTGTTGGGCACACTGGATAAGTGGAGCTTGTTCAAGGAACAGCTACTGCGTGTTCTTGATAAGTACATACCGGTCAGGCAGGGAGGAAGGCGTAGAGCGAGGGAACCGTGGTTTACCAAAGAAGTGGAATCTCTTGTTAAGAGGAAGAAGGATGCCTATGTGAAGATGAGGTGTGAAGTTTCAGTTGGGGCGATGGATAGTTACAAGGTAGCGAGGAAGGAGCTAAAGAGAGAGCTAAGATGAGCAAGGAGGGGACATGAGAAGTATTTGGCAGGTAGGATCAAGGAAAACCCAAAAGCTTTCTATAGGTATGTCAGGAATAAGCGAATGACTAGGGTAAGAGTAGGGCCAGTCAAGGACAGGGATGGGAGGTTGTGTGTGGAGTCTGAAGAGATAGGCGAGATACTAAATGAATATTTTTCGTCAGTATTCACTCAGGAAAAATATAATGTTGTAGAGGAGAATGCTGAGACCCAGGCTATTAGAATAGATGGCATTGAGGTACGTAGGGAAGAGGTGTTGGTAATTCTGGACAGGCTGAAAATAGATAAGTCCCCGGGGCCTGATGGGATTTATCCTAGGATTCTCTGGGATACCAGGGAAGAGATTGCTGGACCTTTGGCGTTGATTTTTATGTCATCATTTGCTACAGGAATAGTTCCAGAGGACTGGAGGATAGCAAATGTGGTCCCTTTGTTCAAAAAGGGGAGTAGAGACAACCCCGGCAACTATAGACCGGTGAGCCTCACGTCTGTAGTGGGTAAAGTCTTGGAGGGGATTATAAGAGACAAGATTTATAATCATCTAGATAGGAATAATATGATCAGGGATAGTCAGCATGGCTTTGTGAAGGGTAGGTTATGCCTCACAAACCTTATCGAGTTCTTTGAGAAGGTGACTGAACAGGTAGACGAGGGTAGAGCAGTTAATGTGGTGTATATGGATTTCAGTAAAGCGTTTGATAAGGTTCCCCACGGTAGGCTATTGCAGAAAATACGGAGGCTGGGGATTGAGGGTGATTTAGAGATGTGGATCAGAAATTGGCTAGCTGAAAGAAGACAGAGGGTGGTGGTTGATGGGAAATGTTCAGAATGGAGTTCAGTTACAAGTGGCGTACCACAAGGATCTGTTCTGGGGCAGTTGCTGTTTGTCATTTTTATCAATGACCTAGAGGAGGGCGCAGAAGGGTGGGTGAGTAAATTTGCAGACGACACTAAAGTCGGTGGTGTTGTCGACAGTGTGGAAGGAAGTAGCAGGTTACAGAGGGACATAGATAAGCTGCAGAGCTGGGCTGAGAGGTGGCAAATGGATTTTAATGTAGAGAAGTGTGAGTTGATTCACTTTGGAAGGAATAACAGGAATACGGAATATTTGGCTAATGGTAATGTTCTTGGACACCGAGAGCCGTCTGCTCATCCACACTTCCATGTACATAGATCCCTGAAAGTTGCCACCCAGGTTGATAGGGTTGTGAAGAAGGCCTATGGAGTGTTGGCCTTTATTGGTAGAGGGATTGAGTTCCGGAGTCATGAGGTCATGTTGCAGCTGTACAAAACTCTGGTACGGCCTCATTTGGAGTATTGCGTACAGTTCTGGTCACCGCATTATCGGAAGGACGTGGAGGCATTGGAGAGGGTGCAGAGGAGATTTACCAGGATGCTGCCTGGTATGGAGGGAAAATCTTATGAGGAAAGGCTGATGGACTTGAGGTTGTTTTCGTTGGAGAGAAAAAGGTTAAGAGGAGACTTAATAGAGGCATACAAAATGATCAGGGGGTTAGATAGGGTGGACAGTGAGAGCCTTCTCCCGCGGATGGAAATGGCTGGCACTAGGGGACATAGCTTTAAACTGAGGGGTAATAGATATAGGTCAGAGGTAGGTTCTTTACGCAAATAGTGGTGAGGCCGTGGAATGCCCTACCTGCAACAGTAGTGAACTCGCCAACATTGAGGGCATTTAAAGGTTTATTGGATAAGCATATGGATGATAATGGCATAGTGTAGGTTAGATGGCTTTTGTTTCGGTGCAACATCGTGGGCCGAAGGGCCTGCACTGCGCTGTATCATTCTATGTTCTATGTTCTATGTAAACTTGGTTCGTTCTCACTGGAACGATGGAGGTCGAGGAGCAACCTGATAGAAGTCTACAAAATTATGAAGGGCATGGAACTCTGTCAGAAGCTTTTTCCCAGGGTTGAAGAGTCAATTACTAGGGGACATAAGTTTAAAGTGCAAGGGGCAAAATACAGAGGTGAAGTGCGAGGGAAGTTTTTTTTCACAGAGGGTAGTGGGTGCCTGGAACTCGCTGCCGGAGGATGTGGTGGACGCAGGTACAATAGTCATGTTTAAGGGTCAACATGACAAATACATGAATAAGATGGGTATAGAGGGATACGGAACCCAGGGTGGCATGGTAGCTCAGTGGTTAGCACTGTGGCTTCACAGTGCCAGGGCCCGGATTTGATTCCCGGCTTGGGTCACTGTCTGTGCGGAGTCTCAACATTCTCCTTGTGTCTGCGTGGGTTTCCTCCGGGTGCTCCGGTTTCCTCCCACAAGTCCCAAAGATGTGCTTGTTTGGTGAACTGGACATTCTGAATTCTCCCTCTGTGACCCGATCAGGCACCGGAATGTGGCGACTAGGAGATTTTCACAGTAACTTCATTGCAGTGTTAATGTAAGCCTACTTGTGACAATAATAAAGATTATTATAATAATAACAGCATGGTCGGTGCAAGCTTGGAGGGCCAAAAACCTGTTTCAGTGCAGTACTTTTCTTTGTTTGTTGAAAACTTTTCACAAATTAGTCAAAATTCTTGAACTTACATAAAAAATGTTAATCATAAAAATTGTTTAATAACTGGGATAAGTACTTTTTGCCAGAAAATAAAACTATTCATTAAAAAATATGCCAATGCAGTTGCCAATGCACATCAGGTGGAGGCAGGAATGCCCAGGTGAAACAGCAATCCGAGATCTGCCCGATCCCAGAACCCAGCTGGGTCCCAGTCAGATGCTGAACCTCTGGACCAGGTTTACCCAGAGCGGATTCAGTCGATTGGGTGCGGCTGTGATATTCAAACGGGGATGTCAGCAACAGTCCAGCAGGTCCACAGCCGATTGGAGGTGACAGGCGTAGGAAATGCCGCATGCAATGCGCGGCATCAAGGCCAACACTGCTAGGGTGGCGACCACAATGAACAGCCTGGCAGCATGAGTGGAGGTGTCCAAGGTGACGGCAATGTCTGAGCACCTTGTCACCATGTCCCATTTGCTGGGGGACCCAGTACCAGGTGGACCTTGATGTGGCGATGCGGGGCATGTCCCAGTCTCAGGTGGGCATTGCCGAGGCCCTCTAGAGAATGCCACGATCGCTGGGGAAAGTTCCCAGTCTCATGTGGGCATGGTCAGGGAGCTGCGGACATTGTCCTGGTTGCAGCTGGGCATTGCTGGGATACTCCACAGCTTGTCCCAGTCTTTAAGGAGCATTGCCAAGGGTGTTGACGCTATGCTCCAGTCATTGGGGAGCCACCAGTGCTGGCAGAACCAGGTGACCCATGGTAGCCGGGGCTCGATCCAGATGCCCCTCCATCTCGAGGTGAATCCAGGGTCCTCTGGGCACTGAATGGGACGAGAGGGTGCTGGGAGTGGCGATGGTGCCCACTAGCTCCCCCGAGAACCCCCCGGCAATGGCATGTTTTGGTGTCAGCACCCAGAACAGGATGGCATGGTGGGGTATGTGCCGCCAGCAAGTGCACCGGGCCACTTCAGCCCCAGGGCCCCAGGGAACTAGAGGCATTGACGGCCACGGGACATGGTGGATGCAGGCTGCCTCAACCTCTGCTGTGCACCCTGGGGACACACCTAGGTTCAGCAGTAGAGCATGGAAGGTTAATTGTATGAAGATTGGGCTTAAGTGGTGATTATTAGTTTCTCGCCACGCTACGGCGGGGTCCTGATTACTGGGAGCAGGTCGAGAATCACAGAGAGGACATGGGGGAAGGAGGGAGGAAATAATGGGGGGGGGATGATGCATTGTGGGGGGGGAAAGAGGGGTGGGGGGAGGGTTTGGGAGAATGGGGCAGCTCCATCGAGGGTTTGGGGCAATTATCTAGTTCCTGTGCTGTACTTTTCTTTGTTCTATATTCTTTGAAAGACCAGCGACGACTGTACATCTTGGGCCCTCGCCGGCCTCCCTCTCTGGGCCCCTCCCTGACCAGTTGGATGACCAGGTTCTCAGAATGTGGGGTGGGGCCCCCGCACATGGGCCGCCTTGGGTTTCTGTCGATGCTGCTGCCGCCTGGCCTGACACCAGCACCAAGAGGGCAGCGGGGGTCCAAGATATCGTCCATTGCCTGTAATATCTGCAAGGAATTAGGAGGTCATGTGAGATTGACAACCAGCGGTGTCTTCCTCCCTGGGACTCTAGATTCCCCATTGCTTCTCAATCCCCCCCACTCTCCCTGCTATCCGACACGCCCTACCCTCGCACCTCCGGCCGAAGCAATGTCCTACCGGACCCCATACCCTGTACCCCAGACACCCGCACATAACGTTACCTGCACCGGACACTGGTCCCCTTCCCAGTGCACACGCCCACCCCCTGGTCGTCAAAATGTCCCCAGTGTGGCGCCCATTCCCTGGGTGCCTGTATGTTGGCCGTTGTGTCCATGGTGTTGCCTCCCGCAGTGTTCAGGCATCACCATCTGTTTGAGATGCAAGGCATAGCTCCCACATGATAAATGGCAAGGGGATCTGTGAAGTGCTCATTCAATTATGATTGGCAATTCCCAATTAGCAATAGCCTTCAGCTGCGCGGTCAGTGGCCTCCACGGTCAGTGGAGGTTAAGGTGGCCAGTGGGACAGGCGAGCTGTGGTTGCCCCCGGAACGGGAGCACACGGTTCAGGGGTTGGCATGGCAGGCACTGAAACAGCCATCTCCCCCCCCCCCCCCCCCACTCCAGCTGAGGCCATGGACGGCTAATCCCCCGCTCCGCAATCTTGCCCCTCTACCCCCCACCCCGCCCTGATGGCAGCCCACCCCGACAAAGGCAGGCCTCCCCACCACCGTCCGAACACTGGGGCAGCAACACCAGGGCCCCTGGGCTCACTGCCTGGAGCGAAGATGGCTACTCACCTCTTTAGGTCCCGCAGCAGCCCTTCCGCCAGCTTCACGTTTTTAAAATGGAGTACTAATCGGCGCCTACGTGACCACTTGCTGGGGAGGCTGTTAGATCACGGAGGGGGTGGGTGTGGGGCTGCTAGATAGGGGGTCGCTCCCATTAATTGTATGAAGATTGGGCTTAAGTGGTGATTATTAGTTTCTCGCCACGCTACGGCGGGGTCCTGATTTCTGGGAGCGGGCCGATTAGCCCGCAAACAGATTGGCGCCCAGGGCGGTTACTGATTTTAGCATCTCCCATGATTTGACGGCCTCATCGTGCTCTCGCTTAAGTGCAACGGGGCCATTAAACCACGCCCAACATTATAGTTGGGGTCTAACTAGCATCTTGTATAGATTTAGCATAATCTGCTTGCTCTTGTATTCTATGCCTCTATAAATAAAGGGAAGACTTCTATAAACTTTCTAATTGCTCTCTCCACCTGTCCTGCCACCTTCAGTTATCTCTACACCCAGGTTCCTCTGCTCCTGCACACCCTTAACATTTTGTCCCTTATTTATATTGTCTTTCCATGTTCTTCTGACCAAAACACATCACCTGACATTTTTCTCCACATTGAACTTCATCTGCCATCTATCTGCCCACTCCACTAAATTATTCTTCTGAAGTTCTCTCTTTGCTTCTCTTATTTCCGGTTTTTGATCTCCTCTGTACTTTCCATGTAGAGTTGATTAATGAACAGAAGAAAAAGACCAAAAGCTGACATGAAAATTAAATTTTATTAAACATGTTTACATAAATGAGTCTGAAGTTTATTTAAAAGCACAGGGGAATGTTCAGAGAACTGCTGCGGTTAGGAAGGTACTACCCAAATCAGCTGCATTTGGCCCCAAAAAATGGAATGGGAACTTTGTTAAACCATTTTTTCAATTATTCCTGCTCAGCAGGTCAGGAAGTTATCAATCTTATCAACCCTGGAGAACAACAGATTAATTAAAGAGCTGGCCAATTCACTCCGAGCAGGCAGAATACCTAGAAGTCAATTTTTTGTGTATACACAATGTTTCCAATAACTGTTTCCCATTAATATCTAATAACTTACACCAAAGTCAATTGGGTTCCTTTTCAATTCTACATCAGCAATTATTTTCAAGAGGGCACAAAAAATCTTTCAATAGACATTCATACCAGACCTGAGCCTAAATGCTGTTAACATAAATTAATGGCTTCGATTTCTTAGTTATTTCTTTATATTAATAACAAGCAAACTGTACAAGTACATGCAACATACAAGCTGGCCTATGTGGAACTAACACACATATTAATTAACTCCTGTGTTGTTTCCCCCCTACAAAACATGCATGCAGCAATTGAACAGTTCCAGAGTCATGCTGTTCCACATCAGTGATTCAAAAATCAAAATGGCCCGTGAGAGCAGGAGGAGGAAGTAGAATCACCATCTGCATTTACGCAAATACGCAAGGGATTTCAAGGCCAATGGGACTTGAGAAAAAATGATTTTTTTTTTAAAAAAGCAAATCGAAAGTTTGCTTTTCTTTCAAAAAATAATACATCTCACTGTAAAAAAATCAAGCACTGTGCTTGCAGTAATTCCGAAATAATGTAAACTAAAGTCAGATTAAAAAACACTAACGTGTGCAGGAAACTTCAACAGTAATTTCCAGCAATTATCAAACAACTTGCATCATGCTCTATCCGGGGCAAATCAGAGTGCCATGTGACACGCGATCAGGGAAATTCCCAGGTACAGCTCAAAAAGCTATCCATTATTGATCAATACTTTGGGAAGTCAAATATACAATTTTATACAGAGGTTATCGCAACTGTTTGTAATTATAGACGTTACAAGGAACATCTTAGTGCCACAATCTCTGCAAAATATCAAGTCTGAAGCTGAATTTAACAGTCCCCAGCACTGATTGCAGTTTCAAAACTCTATTTTCATGCAAAACATCAGAAACCATAAAAAATTTAATTCATAATGCAAATGTGTACTTGTTTTACGAAGAGAAAAACAATGGCAATATGTGGCAAATGGCAAACAACAATTTGAGAATCTTTGCTTAGAAATATAATGGGTGCTGCTCAAAGTTTTTTTTCCTGCAGCTAACTCTCAATAAATTGATGCCATTAACTGAGAGTCAGTGATATCCAGACACTGGCATTTTCTGCACAAGTCTGTGTCAGTTGAACATCCTTTGTGAAGCTAAAGTCACTACGCAGCACCCTTTAATAAAGAAACTAAAGGAAAGGTCCCTGCCAGCATTGGGGTAGGGGAACAGTTGCAGAAGTTTAGCTAGGTTTCAGTACAACAGACAGCAGTGGACAAAGTGTGCAGAGAAACAAAATGTAACACCGTAAGGGTAACACTGTTTATAGTTTCAACAGAAACATTAATGAACAATTCAATTTTTTCTGATTCTTATTACCATTCCAGTTTGTTGTTATCCACTTGAAAACTTATTTTAGGTCAGAGTACAAGTCTCATCCATTTAGCCTCTTACATAAAATCAGTGACCATCACTGATATTTTCCATTCAGTATTTAATGTAGTGTGTGTTTGCCAATTCATGCCAGCATACATACATAAATACATACACAGATCTATGTACTTTTTAGGATTTATGAAGCCCTATTTTTTTTTTGAAAGAGTACTATTGGCTAAACAAAAGTGATTGTCTGGTTCCAGCAGTGATTTGATCGTATCTGTGGTCAGCTTCTGAGTTTTGTCCGGTTTTGTGATCAGTTCACTATGACCTAATACAGGGAGGTCCACTCGAACTCTCAAGAGATGACTGGGAAGCTCTACGAGTAAGAGGAGTCAAGGTGGGGTCCACCAATGAAGATGTTGGAAACAGTTTGTACCAACCAATCACCATGCTAGATAGATCCAGCTCTTCCAACAGGATCTGTGCCACTCCCATAAAACATTTGTGGTCCATTCGGCCATAATCTCCCCAGACAATCACCTGGAAAATAATGAAGAAACAAAGTGAAGATACTTGAATAACTTCCCAATATTCATTTGTTTACAGACCGAGGGAACGATCTAACAGAAATGTTTCTAAGTGTTATGTGTGGTGAGTTTTGCTGGGAGTTGCCCGCTGGCTCTGTTGGTGAGTTTCCCATTGCTATCTAACGACACTTAGAACAAAGAAGAACAAAGAGCACTACAGCACAGGAACAGGCCTTTGGCCCATCAAGCCTGTGCCGATCCAGATTCCTTATTTAGATCTACTACTTATTGCCCAAAAGATCTCTGTCCCTCCATTCCCCGCCCATTCATGTGTCTTTCAAAATATATCTTAAACATTGCTATTTTGCCTGCCTCCACCACCTCCACTGGCAACAAGTTCCAGGCACCCACCACCCTCTGTGTGAATAACTTTACCCGCTCATCTCCCCTAAACATTTCCCCTCTCACACTGAACCTGTGCCCCTTTGTAATTGAGTCTTCCACCCTGGGAAAAAACTTCTGACTATTCACCCAGTCTATACCTCTCGTACTTTTGTAGACCTCAATCAGGTCTCCCCTCAGCCTCCGTTTTTCCAACAAAAACAATCCCGAGTTTATTCAACCTCTCCTCATATTTAACACCCTCCAGACCAGGCAATGTCCTGGTAAACCTTCTTTTCACTCTCGCCAAAGCATCCACGTTCTTCATGTACTGTGGCAACCAGACCTGCATGCAATAGTCAAATGTGGCCTAACTAAAGTTTTATACAACTGTAACGTGACCTGCCAACTCTTGTAGTCAATACCCTGGTCAATGAAGGCAAGCATGCCGTATGTCTTCTTGACCACCTTATCCACTTGCATTGCCACTTTCATGGAACTATGGACCTGAACGTCCAGATTCCTCTGTGTGTCAGTGTTCCTAAGGGTTCTGCCATTTACCCTTTAATTCATACCTGAATTTGATCTTCCAAAATGCATCACCTCTCATTTGCCCGGATTGAACTCCATCTGCCATTTCTCTGGCCAACTCTCCAGTCTATCTATATTCTGCTGTATTCTCGGACCGTCCCCTTCACTATCTGCAACTCCACCTATCTTAGTGTCATCGGCAACTTGCTAATCAGACCACCTACATTAGCCTGCAGATCATTTATATATATTACAAACAACAGTGGTTCCAACAGTGGAACGCTACTAGTTACAGATCTCCATTCTGAAAAACTCCCTTCCACTGTTACTCTGTCTCCTGTTGCCAAGCCAGTTCTTTATCCATCTAGCTAGCACACCGCAAATCTTATGCGACTTTACCTTTTGTACCAGTCTGCCATGAGGGAACTTGTCAAACGCCATACTAAAGTCCATGTAATCCTCTTCCACAGTCTTTCGCTCATCAATTAATTTTGTCACTTTCTCAAAAACATCTAGCAAGTTGGTAAGACATGCTGTTCCCTGCACAAAACTATGTTGCCTATCATTAACAAGTCCATTCGCTTCCAGTATCTTCTGCAACAGCTTCCCCACCACTGACGTCAGGCTCACCAGTCTACAATTACCTGGATTATCCCTGCTTCCCTTCTTAAGCAAAGGGATAACATTAGCTAGTCTACAGTCCTCTGAAACCTCACCTGTTGTCAAAAATTATGCAAAGATATCTGTTAAGGCCCCAGCTGTTTTCTCTCTTACCTCTCACGGTAACCTGGGATATATCCCATCTGGCCCAGAGGACCTGTCTACCTTAATCCAACACTTATAATGCTGACATGTCTTAGCATATTCACACACCCTCCTAACCTCAACATCCGTCATGTCCCTCTCCTTGGTGAATACCGAAGCAAAGTACTCATAAAGGATCGGACCCACTTCCTCTGACTCCATGCATAACTTCCCTCCTTTGTCTCTTTCCCTCGCTACCCTCTTGCTCCTTATATATGTATAAAAGGTCTTCGGATTTTCCTTGACCCTGCTTGCCAATCACATTTCATAGCCTCCTAACTCCGTTTGAGTTTGTTCCCTCTTTTCCTATATCCTTCAAAAGTTTTGCCTGTTTTTAGTTGCCGAGACTTAATGTATGCTTCCTTTATCTTTTTGACTAGTCTCATAATTTTCCTCGTCATCCATGGTTCCCTAATCCTGCCATTTTTGTCCTTCATTTTCACAGGGATATGCCTGTCCTGCACTCTAATCAACTGCCTCTAAAAGACTCCCACATATCAAATGTGGATTTACCCTCAAACAGCTGCTCCCAATCCACATTCTCCAACTCTTGCCAAACCCTGTTGTAGTTAGCGTTCCCCCAGTTTAGCACCCTCACTCAAGGACCACACTTGTCCTTATCCAGGAGTATTTGAAAACTTACGGAATTATGATCATTATTCCCACAATGTTCCCATACTGAAACTTTGGTCACCTAACCGGGCTCATTCCCCAATACTAGGACCAGTAAGATTGGACTATCAACATACTGTTTCAAAAAACCCTCTTGGACACATCTAACAAATTGCTCTCCATCCAAACCTCTGGAACTAAGGTACTCCCTGTCAAAATGGGGGAAATTAAAATCACCCATCACAACAATCCTGCTATTTTCACATCTTTCCAGAATCTGACCACATTATCTGTTACTCTGTATCTCATTGGCTGTTGGGAGGTACAATCCCAACACTGTGATTGCATACTTCCTATTCATGAGCTGAACCATAATGCCTCACTGCAGAATCCCCCCAAGATATCCTCCCTCATCACACCTGTGATATGTTCCCTAACAAAGATAATGCAACTCCCCATCCTTTCTGCTACCCCCTCTGTCTCGTATAAAACGTCGATATCCTGGAACGTGAAGCTGCCAGTCCTGCCCTTCCTTTAACCATGTCTGCCAAAGCAATATCATAATTCCCTACATTAATCCAAGCTCTAAGTTCATCCATCCATTCTTCAGTTTATACTTCTTCTGTTAAAAAAAATGCACTCCAGACCTCCAGGCCCACTGAGATCAACGCCTTCCCTTTGTCTGCTCTCCCTCTTTGCTATATTTGTCTTTGTCTCAGGCTCTTCCCCAGTCTCTACAGTTGCTGGCCTGCTGCTCTAGTTCCCACCACCTGCCATACTGGTTTAGTCACTTTTTTGGGCCCTGGGGTGTTTCCTCCAGTTTAGCCCATACTTAGAATTATTTTCATCACTGGGGAGATGATCTCTCTAACCAGAGCAGCCAGAGATCGGGCTGCCATTTTGAAAGGGTGCCCCTACCCCGAGGCGAGCTTGTAGGTCTACTACACCGCCCATCCATGGGCACTGTCACCCTCCACAGATTATCCCACACTCCCCAAGTGATGACACTCCACTATGGGGCTGCTGAGGGCCCCGCTTTTCAGGCCTTTCCACCCCCCTTTCGGGTCCATCCTTCACCCCCCCAACATTCCAGAGGCCTCTTCATACCCACCTGCACCCACACGCCCTCCTTTCATGGGCATGGCCCCCCTCAGGCCCTGACCAGTGGCAGTGCCACCCTGGCACATGGGCACCACGGTACTGCCACCCTGGTAGTGTTCCTACCAGCTTTGCAGTGGCAGGGTTGGAGGATGTCACTGCCAAGGTGCCGTGATCCCAGGGAGAGGGCCATTGCACTGTCCCTGACCACTCAAGGGCCGCCGCCTGGTCCATGTTTGTGTGAACCAGTACTGAACAGCACCCAGCTGGGGACACCCTGGGGAGGCCGGTAGATTCCGGGTGAGTACTCCTTAGTAGGACTAAAACCTACTTCGGTGCGCAACTTGGTCATACCCATTGTGGGCGGGATCCCGATCATGCCGCTTTGTGAGGTCCAGGAAGCCTGAGGGAGGCTTCTCCCGACATCTACCAGCCATGTCATGATCCCGTTTGGGGTCAACAGGGCCGGTTGTTCACGCCCCTATATTTTGGTTAGTGTGCATAAAATCTTACCACCATTGTAAAGACGGCAGAACAATTTCAAATACTCCAATGTCTAGATTAATAAGGATGTAATTTAACTTTACTGCTGGCAATGTTCAACAGCTGCAAATAAAGGCTCGAAGTATTGTTCAAAAGCATGTTTTAAAGAGTGCCAAACCTTTGCCTTTTTCTTCCATAGCCCATTCAAATTACGGAAAATGCCCAACCAAAAGTACAACCAAAACCGTACATCAACAATTTAAAGATAATTTGTTGCGAATGATTGCTCCCAACATATGCAACAGAACCTTAAAGAGATCAGAGAGTGAGAGAAGAGGTGAAAGGCATGGAAAATGTTTCAGTAAAAAAATTAAAATGGCAATGTATTGCTTTCTTTAATAATAAGAGCTGGGAAGGATGCAGAGTTTTGGAATGTAATTGTTCTCTCAGACATTAATTACAGAGAATTTCATGTCTATGATACAGAGAAAATAAGAATGAAAATCAGAGTGAAAGGAAACAATGCAGGAAATACATAGGATGGATATGATGCCTTGGAACTTTTTATATGTTGCAGGTGACTAAAAAAAATATTAATCATTGGATGTGGACATCGCTGTCTCAGGTGATTTCCCTATTCCCACATCTGCTCACTCAGCCCCATGCTTTTAACACTGTCGATCTTTTAACACTGTTTGAGTCTCTGAGCTGCCCAGAATGCTCACAGCCCTTGAAAAGTTTGAAATGCTTTGTTTTCATTCAATTTCATGGCCCCCACCGAAGTTTGGTGTCACGATTGGAGCGTGCCTACTACCACTGGGCTATTCGAGTATCTGGCCTGGGGGATGGGAGTGTGTTTGTGGACAGTGCTCGAGGGATGTCCCTGCTCAGGAACTCGCCTCCATTTTCACCCACTCTGCTCCGGGTTTCTTGACCCATCCTGGTACTCTTTCTGCTGTGGTCGCCCAGTGGTAGAACTGTAGGTTCAGGAGGGCCAGGCCTCCCACACGTCTCCTTTGTAGGGCCTTCTTTTGGATTCTCGGTTCTTTCCCCACGTACAAGCGCCATGATTAACCTGTTGAAGGCAGCACGGTGGCACAGTGGGTTAGCCCTGCTGCCTCACGGCGCCGAGGTCCCAGGTTTGATCCCGGCTCTGGGTCACTGTCCGTGTGGAGTTTGCACATTCTCCCCGTGTTTGTGTGGGTTTCGCCCCCACAGCCCAAAGATGTGCAGGGTAGGTGGATTGGCCATGCTAAATTGCCCCTTAATTCGAAAACAAATTATGAATTAGGTACTCTAAATTTATTTAAAATTAAAAAAAAAAATGATTAACCTGTTGAATGCATTGAAAAAGACCTTGGGGATGTACATTGGGAGGGATCTGAACAGAATGAGGACCCTGAGCAGCACATTCTGCATTCTTTTTGCTCGGAAGAGTAGATGTGAGCCACACCTCTGCAGGTCTCTTTTGACTTCCTCCACCAGACTCGTTGGGTGGAAATCTCTGGTCCGCAACCGTGTTTTTGACACACCGCGTCCCGGTCAGCAGCGGGTTTCTCCTACCTGCAGCCGGCCAATGGGGTTCCCTACTGTGGCCACCCCATGGGGAAACCCACAGGCGTGGGTGCACTGCCGACGGACTGGAGAATCCCGTCGATGGAAAATTCCTCTGGTTAGGTTCCATTTGATGATCCGTGTCCAGTTGTGGGCTATTTGGATCCGGCCCCTTCTCCCGCCTTATCTCCCTTTAGCGCTCTGAGAGTGATCGCCAATTGGCTCGATTGCCAGGGCAAACAGTAGCGGTGATAAAGGCCATCCCTGCCTCTTGCCCCTGTGCAGCTGGAAGTATCCAGAGCTGATGGTGTTTGTCCGTGCGCTCGCCATGAGAACGCTGTACAGTAAGTTCACCCAGGAGGTTAACCCTCACCAAAACCCAAACTGTTCTAGTACCTCTAGGAGGTACTTCCACTCGACCCTGTGTTCTCTCCCTGGATGGGGTCATTATCATGTTCAGCAGATGCGTGAGGTTTGCTGTCTACCCTTGACAAAGCTCGTCTGATCTTCGCACCACCACTGGCACACAGCTTTCCAGTCACCTCCCCAGGGCATTCGCCAGTATCTTTGCATTAATGTTTAGGAGTGAGATGGGTCTTCGTCTTTTTTGGGTATCGGCTTGAGGTTTGGGTCAGCGTTGGCGGCAGTGTACTCCTTACTAACGATTCTGCGAATTTCTCCCCTTGCTTCAGGGCCAGTGCTGGCACAGATGTTTTGTAGAAGTCCGCCAGGAATCCATCTGGCCCAGTGCTTACCCCGCCTGCATGGAGTTGATACTCTCCATGACCTCCCTCAGTTCTAATAGTGCTTCCAGGCCTCATCTCCCATTTTCCCCCACGACTGGCATGTCCAGTCCATCGAGGAACTGCTTCATCTTCAAGTGCGGAGGCTCAAAGGTGTAAAGTCCTTTGTAGAAGGTTGCAAACAAAGGCATTGTTTATGTTCCGAATCTGCGATTAGCTTGCCGCACCCGCCTTTGATCTGAGCTGTTTCCCTCGTGGCTGCCTGCTCCCTCAGCTGGTCAGCCAGCAGGCGGCTGGCTTTGTCTCCATGCTCATAAAAGGTCCTCCCCCGGGCAGCACGGTGGCGCAGTGGTTAGCACTGCTGCCTCACGGCACCGAGGTCCCAGGTTCGATCCCGGCTCTGGGTCACTATCCATGTGGAGTTTGCACATTCTCCCCGTGTCTGCGTGGGTTTCGCCCCCACAACCCAAAGATGTGCCGGGCCTTGCTAAATTGCCTCTTAATTGGAAAAAATTAATTGGGTACTCTAAATTTATTAAAAATAAATAAATAAATAAAAGGTCTCCCGTGTCTGGTGGAACTGGTGCACTGCTTTCCTAGTGAAGATCACAGTCCATTTGTACTTTTTCCTCCCCACCAGTAATTCCATAGATGGGGCAGTGGAGTACCGCTGGTCCACCTCCAGTATGGAGTCGATTAGCTGTTGCCTGGCCGCCCATTCATTCCTTTCTTTGCGCACCTTGAATGCATTAATTTTCCCCTGATCACTGCTTTCAGCGCCTCCTAGTTCTGCTTGTTGGTAATGTATCAGTCTATGGCCTGTGACATACAATCACAAAATGCCTTCTTGGTCCAGTCTCCGTTCAGCCCAACCGGCATCCACGTAGTGTGAGCATGGTCAGAGATTATGATTGCGGAATACTCCGCTCCTATTACCCCTCGAAGCACCATTTTCCCACTACAAAGAAGATGACCCTGGAGTCTGTGGACCTGGACAAAAAATGAGAACTCCTTCACCCTTGGCTGCGTGAACCTCTAGGTCCCCTGCCCCCATTTGCTCCATGAAGGCGTTCAGCTCTCGAGCCATATTTGCCAGTTTCTTCGATTGTTAATTTAGATTTATTGTCACGTATACCGAGGTACAGTGAAAAGTATTGTTCTGTGTACAGTCCAGGCAGATCGTTCCATACATGAAAATCATACGATAAATACACAATGTAGATATAGACATCGGGTGAAGCATACGGAGTACAGTAGAGAAAATATGTTGAGAGATCAGTTTAGTCCATAAGAGGGCCATTCAGGGTCTGGTAACAGCGGGGAAGAAGCTGTTTTTGCATCTGTCTGTGTTCTCAGACATTTGTATCTTCTACCCGATGGAAGAGGTGGGAAGAGAGAATAATGCGGGTGGGAGGTGTCTTCAATTATGCTGCCCGCTTTCCCAAGGCAGGGGGAGGGATAGACAGAAACAATGGATGGGAGTCAGGTTCATGTCATAGACTGGGCAGTGTTCATGACTTTTTGTATATTCTTACGGTCTTGGGCCGAGCAGTTGCTGTCCTAAACTATGATGCAGCCAGATAGGATTGCTTCCTATGGTGTAAAAATTGGTAAGAGTCAATGTGGACATGCCAAATTTCCTTAGTTTCCTGAGGAAGACTAGGCGCCGTTGTTGTTTTCTTGGTTGTAGCATCAACATAAGTGGACCAGGACAGATTGGTGATGTGCACATCTAGGAATTTGAAGCTGTCAACCATCTCCCCTCGGCCCCGTTGATGCAGACAGGGGTGTGTACGTCACTTTGCTTCCTGAAGTCAATGACCAGCTCCTTAGTTTTACTGACATTTTGGCAGAGATTGTTGTCGTTACACCATGCCACAAGGTTCTCCAGCTCCCTCCTGTACTCTGACTCATCGTTGTTTGAGATCTGACCCACTATGGTCGTGTCATCAACAAACTTGTAGATGGAGTTGTAGCCGAATTTTGCCAAAGTCGTGTGTGTAATGAGTATAGTATTAGTAGTATGTAGCCTTGCGGGGCCCCCGTATTGATTGATTGATTGAATGATTTATTGTCACATGTACCGAAGTACAGTGAAAAGTATTTTTCTGCAGCCGAGGAACGTACACAGTACGTACATAGTAGACACAAGAATAATCACCAGGGAACATTGACAAATGAAATCAAATGAAATGAAAATGAAATGAAAACCGCTTATTGTCACAAGTAGGCTTCAAATGAAGTTACTGTGAAAAGCCCCTAGACCACATTCCGGCGCCTGTTCTGGGAGGCTGGTACGGGAATTAAACCGTGCTGCTGGCCTGCCTTGGTCTGATTTAAAAGCCAGCTCTTTAGCCCTGTGCTAAACCAGCCCCTGGTTGGTACATCAGCAAAACAGTGATTGGTTACAGTGTGGAACAAGGGGCCAAACAAAGCACACAAAGCAAATACATGAGCAAGAGCAGCATGGGGCGTCGTGAATGGTGTTCTTACTGAAAACAGATCAGTCCAAGGGGGAGTCGTTGAGGTGTCTTGTAGCTGTGGGGGAGAAGCTGTTCCTATGTCTGGATGTGCGAGTCTTCAGACTTCTCTACATTCTGCCTGATGGAAGGGTCTGGAAGAAGGCAATGCCTGGGTGGGAGGGGTCTCTGACAATGCTGTCCGCCTTCCTGAGGCAGCGAGAGGTGTAAACAGAATCAATGTGGGGGGTGGCAAACTTGTGTGATGCATTGGGCTGAGTTCACTATAGTCTGCAGTTTCTTGCGATCTTGGACTGAGCAGTTGCCATACCAGGCGGTGATGCAGCCGGATAGGATGCTCTCTATCGCACATCTGTAGAGGTTTGTGAGAGTCAATGCAGACATGCCAAATTTCTTTAGCTTCCGCAGGAAGTAGAGACGTTGTTGGGCTTTCTTGACTGTTGCATCAACGTGAGTGGACCAGGACAGACTGTGGGTGATGGTGGAACTTAAAGCTATCGACCATCTCCACTTGAGGATTATCATGGAGGATGTGTTGTTGTTCATCCTTACTGATTGTGTTTAATGGGTCAGGAAGTCGAAGATCCAGTTGTAGTGGGAGAAGCTAAATCTTAGGTCTTTGAGTTTGGATTTGAGCTTGACTGGGATTATGGTGTTGAAGGCAGATCTGTAGTCAATGAATGGGAGTCTGAAG
This sequence comes from Scyliorhinus torazame, assembly GCF_047496885.1. Lineage (NCBI taxonomy): Eukaryota > Metazoa > Chordata > Chondrichthyes > Carcharhiniformes > Scyliorhinidae > Scyliorhinus > Scyliorhinus torazame. Next base: position 89,815,009 of record NC_092710.1, on the reverse strand, counting down.
TATGAGTCCATTTTGTCAAGGTGCTCCAGGGATAAGTGTAGGGCCAGGGAGATGGCATCTGCTGTGGACTGGTCGTGGTGGTATGCGAATTGCAGTGGTTGCAATAACTTATTGCATAACTTGATGTGTCTCATGACCAACCTCTCAAAGCACTTCATGATGATAGATGTCAGGGCCACCAGATAGTAGTCATTGAGGCACGTTGCCTTGTTCTTCTTTGGCTCCGGTATGATAATGAAGCAGGTGGGGACCTCGGAGTGGAGAAGGGAGAGTTTGAAAATGTTTGTGAACACACCGCCAGTTGGTCCCCACAGGATCTGAGTGCACAACCTGGGACTCCATCAGGACTATTGCTTTCCATGGGTTCACTTTCAAGAAGGCCGATCTGAGGCTCTGATGGTAGGTATTGGGTGTGTCCAAGGCTTTTGGGGCAGTTGACAATAGTTTGTTGGCTTCCTGCTCGAAAAGAACATAGAATGCATTGAGTTCATTGGGGAGGGGTGCTCTGTTGTAAGACTTTGCTTTGTAGCCCGATGTATTATTTAAGCCTGGCCACAACCGGCGAGAGTCCATCCGTAGTCTGGAATCTAGCTGAAATCTGGAAATCTAGTTGATCTGGTATTGTATCTTGGTGTCCCTGATGGCTTTGCGGAGGTCGTACCTAGATTTCTTGTATAGGTCAGGGTCACCTGCCTTAAACACCTCAGACCTGGACTTCAATAGGGAGTGGAGCACTCGGTAAAACCATAGTTTCTACTTGGGGAACGCACTTACTACCTTCTTTAATATGCATCTTCAACAGACTTACTGATGATTTGGGGCTGGATCTGTCTGTCCGTTGAAGTGTCTCTGCCTATGTCGGGGATTTCTTCCATGGTTTTTTTCATTAGTACCGTTCCATTCCCTGTGTCCGTAGCCGTCTTTGTCGTTGTGAAGGCTTGTTTAGTAGTATGGCTGTCCCCTGGCCCAGTAACAAGATTGGTATGTCTGACTCACCCAGCATTTTCTTATTCGCAGCTGGTGCTTCTCCCTCAGCTGCATCTCTTGAAGGAAGATAACATCGTCCCTCAGACTTTTCAGATGGGCGAAGACTCTGGATCTTTTCACTGGGCCTTTAAGTCCCCTGATGTTCCAGGTGACTATGCTAATGGGGATGGGTTATGTTCTCCCCCCCTCCTCCTGCTGGGTCAACTGTACTTACCTTATGAATGCGCCCCTGCACTTCGGGGTTTCGGGGATGGCCATGGTCACCATTCTCACCATGTGACTGCACCCCTGCTACTCCGGGGTTTTCCTTTAACTGGGGTCCGCCAAGATTGGGCAGCATGGTAGCACACGTGGCTAGCACTGTGGCTTCACAGCTCCAGGGTCCCAGGTTCGATTCCTCACTGGGTCACTGTCTGTGCAGAGTCTGCACATCCTCCCCGTGTCTGCGTGGGTTTCCTCCGGGTGCCCTGGTTTCCTCCCACAGTCTAAAGATGTGCAGGTTAGGTGGATTGGCCATGATAAATTGCCCTTGGTGTCCCAAAAGGTTAAGAGGGGATATTGGGTTACGGGGATAGGGTGTAAGTGAGGGCTTAAGTGGGTCGGTGCAGTCTCGATGGGCCAAAGGCCTCCTTCTGCACTGTATGTTCTATGTTCTATGGTCGTTCCTGTTGTTTTTGCTACCACCATGTAAGACCTGTCATATCCAGTATTCTATCCACCCCCAACCCCCTCCTACCCCCAACGATTCCCCCTCTTGGGTGTGTCCACCTCGTTCCAGTCTTCCAGTCTTTTCCCTCCTTCTCCCCATTGTCTAGCTTCCCCATCCCTTCTGCCGTGCATTCTCTCCCCCACCTGAGCTGACTTTCCCGCTATTGCGGTGGCACTCCCTGGGGAACAATCCTTATCCTACCCCCACTTGTTGTTTTCTTCTCCACCCCTCCCACCCCCCACACACACACCTTCCCACACTTCATCAGTCTCACCCCCTCCTTCCTGGACTCAAAGTTATATTGAAAGCGAGGCAGTTCTGTCCCGCCCAATTGTCCTTCTCTGTTCTTTACACAGAGTTCATTTCTACTGTTGCCGTTGGTGCTACTGCCTTCCCAGCCTGTGTCTGTGCACAGACCCATCTGCCTTGGCCGGTGCAGTGAAGTAACATTAGAACATAGAACATAGAACTGTACAGCACAGAACAGGCTCTTCGGCCCTCAATGTTGTGCCGAGCCTTGTCCGAAACCAAGATCAAGCTATCCCACTCCCTGTCATTCTGGTGCTCCATGTGCCTAGTCGCTTGAAAGTTCCCAAAGTGTCCGACTCCACTATCACAGCGGGCAGTCCAGCACACACCCTAACCACTCTCTGAGTAAAGAACCTACCTCGAACATCCCTCCTGTATCTCCCACCCCGAACCTTATAGTTATGCCCCCTTGTAACAGCTACATCCACCCGAGGAAATAGTCTCTGAACGTCCACTCTATCTATCCCCCTCATCATCTTATAAATCTCTATTAAGTCGCCTCTCATCCTCCTCGACACCAAAGAGAAAAGCCCTAGTTCCCTCAACCTTTCCTCATAAGACCTATCCTCCAAACCAGACAGCATTCTGGTAAATCTCCTTTGCACCCTTTCCAATGCTTCCACATCCTTCCTACAGTGAGGTGACCAGAACTGCACACAATACTCCAAATGTTTTCTCACCAGGGTCATGTACAGTTGCAGAATATCCCCACGGCTCTTAAGCTCAAGCCCCCTGTTAATAAATGCTAACACACTAGAGGCCTTCTTCACGGCTCTATCCACTTGAGTGGCAATCTTCAAAGATCTGTGGACATGAACCCCAAGATCTCTCTGCTCCTCCACATTCCTCAGAACCCTGCCGTTAACCCTGTAATCCGCATTCAGATTTGTCCAACCAAAATGAATCACCTCGTACTTATCAGGGTTAAACTCCATCTGCCATTTTTCAGCCCAGCTCTGCATCCTATCAATGTCTCTTTGCAGCCTACAACAGCCCTCCACCTCATCCACTACTCCACTAATCTTGGTGTCATCAGCAAATTTACTAAACCAACCCTTCAGCCCCCTCCTCCAAGTCATTGATAAAAATCACAAATAGCAGAGGACCCAGCACTGATCCCTGTGGTACACCGCTGGTAACTGGTCTCCAGTCTGAAAATTTTCCATCCACCACCACCCTCTGTCTTCTATGTGATAGCCAGTTACTTATCCAATTGGCCAAATTTCCCTCTATCCCACACCTCCTTACTTTCTTCATGAGCCGACCATGGGGAACCTTATCAAACTCCTTACTAAAATCCATGTATCCGACATCAACTGTTCTACCTTCATCGACCCACTTAGTTACCTCCTCAAAGAATTCAATCAAATTTGTGAGGCAAGGCTTACCCGTCACGAATCCGTGTTGACTATCCCGGATTAAGCTGCATCTTTCCAAATGGTCATAAATCCTATCCTTCAGGACCTTTTCCATTAACTTACCGAGCACCAAAGTGAGACTAACTGGCCTATAATTACCAGGGTCAGTCCTATTCCCTTTCTTGAACAGAGGAACAACATTCACCACTCTCCAGTCCTCTGGCACTATCCCCGTGGACAGTGGGGACCCAAAGATCAAAGCCAAAGGCTCTGCAATCTCATCCCTTGCCTCCCAAAGAATCCTTGGCTATATCCCATCTGACCCAGGGGACTTGTCGACCCTAAGGTTTTTCAAAATTGCTAATACATCCTTCCTCAGAACATCTACCTCCTCCAGCCTACCTGCCTGTATCACACTCTCATCCTCAAAAACATGGTCCCTCTCCTTGGTGAACACTGAAGAAAAGTATTCATTCAACGCCTCTCCTGTCTCTTCTGACTCCATGCACAAGTTCCCACTACTGTCCTTTACCAGCCCTAACCTCACCCTGGTCATTCTTTTATTTCTCACATAAGAGTAAAAAGTCTTGGGGTTTTCCTTGATCCGACCCGCCAAGGACTTCTCATGCCCCCTCCTAGCTCTCCTAAGCCCTTTTTATTAGCTCATTCCTTGCTACCTTGTAACCCTCAAGCGACCCAACTGAACCTTGTTTTCTCATCCTTACATACGCTTCCTTTTTCCTCTTGACAAGACATTCAACCTCTTTCGTGAAACATGGTTCCCTCACACGGACATTTCCTCCCTGCCTGACAGAGACGTACCTATCAAGGACACGTAGTATTTGTTCCTTGAACAAGCTCCACTTTTCACATGTGCCTTTCCCTGACAGTTTCTGTTCCCATCTTATGCTCCCTACTTCTTGCCTAATCGCATCATAATTACCCCTCCCCCAATTATAAACCTTGCCCTGCCGTATGGCCCTATCCCTCTCCATTGCAATAGTGACAGACATCGAATTGTGGTCACTATCTCCAAAGTGCTCTCCCACAAACAAATCGAACACTTGGCCCGGTTCATTACCCAGTACCAAATCCAATGTGGCCCCGCCTCTTATCAGCCTATCCACATATTGTGTCAGGAAACCCTCCTGCACACTCGGTACAAAAACTGCCCCATCCAAACTTTTCAACCTATAGAGGTTCCAATCAATATTTGGAAAGTTAAAGTCACCCATGACAACTACCCTGAGACCTCAACACCTATCCATAATCTGTTTTGCAATTTCTTCCTCCACATCTCTAACGAGACCGCTCCTTTCCTATTTCTAACTTCAGCCCATATTAGGTCAGTCGGCAGATCCCCCTCAAACTGCCGTTCTGCAGCTGTTAAACTATCCTTGATTAACAATGCTACTCCTCCACCTCTTTTACCACCTTCCCTACTCTTGCTGAATCACCTGTACCCCGGAACTTCCAACAACCATTCCTGTCCCTATTCTAACCATGTCTCCGTAATGCCCACAACATTGTAGTCCCAAGTACCAATCCACGCTCCAAGTTCACCGACCTTATTCCAGATGCTCCTTGCATTGAAGTAGACACACTTCAACCCACCTTCCTGCCTGCCAGTACACTCCTGCGACCTTGATATCCTCCTCCGTACCTCACTACTCTCAACACTGGCTTCTGGACTAGAGCTCGTTTTCTCAGCCCCCCTGACAAATTAGTTTAAACCCCCTCGAAGAGCCATAGCAAATTTCCCTCCCAGGAAATTGGTGCCCCTCTGGTTCAGGTGCAAACCGTCCTGTCTGTACAGGTCCCACCTTCCCCAGAATGTGCTCCATATTATCCACGTTCACTAGAACTGTGGCTTCACAGCGGCAGAGTCCCAGGTTCGATTCTCCGCTGGGTCACTGTCTGTGCGGAGTCTGCACGTTCTCCCCGTGTCTGCGTGGGTTTCCTCCGGGTGCTCCGGTTTCCTCCCACAGTCCAAAGACGTGCAGGTTAGGTGGATTAGCCGCGATAAATTGCCCTTCGTGACCAAAAAGGTTAGGAGAGGTTATTGGGTTACGGGGATAGGGTGGAAGTGAGGGCTTAAGTGGGTCGGTGCAGACTCGATGGGCCGAATAGCCTCCTTCTGCACTGTATGTTCTATGTTCTATGTTGTTCTAGTAACTGAAAGCCTCCCTCCTACACCATCCCTGCAGCCACGTGTTTATCTGCACTCTCTCCCTGTTCCTCAACTCGCTAGCACGTGGCACTGGCAACAAACCAGAGATGACAACATGGTTTGTCCTGGCTCTCAGCTTCCACCCTAGCTCCCTAAATTCCTGCTTTAAATCCCTGTCCCTTCTCTTACCTATGTCATTGGTACCGATGTGTACCACGACTTGTGACTGTTCCCCCTCCCCCTTCAGAATTCTGAAAACATGGTCCGAGACGTCATGGACCCTTGCACCCGGGAGGCAACATCCGTGAGTCTATTTTGTTGCCACAAAACCATCTATCTGTCCCTCTAACTATCGAGTTCCCAATAACTATTGCTCTCCTGCTCTCCCTCTTTCCCTTCTAGCCACACTCAGTGCTGGAGATCCGTTCACCGTGGCTTACCCCTGGTAGGTCGTCCCCTCAACAGTATCCAAAGCGGTATACTTGTTACTGAGGGGGACGACCACAGAGGATCCCTGCACTGACTGCTTCCTCCCAGCCCCTATCTATCTTCATTCTCCGGAGTATCTACATGCCTGAAGCTACTATCTATGACCACCTCTGCCTCTCGAATGATCCGAAGTTCATCCAGCTCCAGTTCCCTAACGCGGTTTCTGAGGAGCTGGAGATGGGTGCACTTCCCACAAGTGAAATCAGCAGGGACACTGACAACATCCCTCACCTCAAACATTCTGCAGGCGGAACATTGCACTGCCTTCCCTGCTATCCCCCTAGGTAACTTGCGGATAAAAACAAGAAAAAGAAAGATAGAAAGTAAGAGCTTACCTGATATTCAATCAATCCCTTAGGTTAGAGGAGGTGGAGGGGTGGGGGACACTACAAGTGTAGTGTCTCGGGTTAGGTACCACCCAACTTAAATACAGGTAAATATAAAACACTTAACCAGCAACCACTGGGCCCCCGCACGATAACAGCAATCAGCTGTTATGGGCCCGCGCAAACAATTTAAATCTTTACTACTTACCCAGCTGTCACTCGGTCCTCACTCCGACCGGATTCAGCTGGAAACCCCCAACAGTAAGTTTTTTAAAAATGTACTCCCCTTCTCAGCAAGCACTCACTCAGTAACCACTGTGCCCTGCACAATAACAGCAATCTTTCTTTCGCCTGGACGGTTACCCACAGTTTGGCTGGGTACATCATTCCTAATTGCACCCCACTCTTATAAAAGGCTGCCTTGGCTGCATGAACTTCAGCACAGCGCTAGGTCAGGTCTATCCCAATCTCCAGGTGCACTTGGATCGAGTTGCCTTTCCACTGAAAGGATGGTGTGCGCCTTGCCCAGTTCAGAATCTTTTCCCGATCCTGTAAGTTTCATTCTGATGGCCCTTGGTTGTTCTCATGCTTTGGCCTGAGTGACCTGTGGGCTCTGTCTACCTCTGGGGTTCTCCCTCCTGAGTGGCTTGCCTAGCATCTGGGCCACATATTCCATGGTGTTCCTGCTCTCTATACCCGCTGGCGCGGTCGGTTATCCTGGTCCTTGACCCTTGCGTCGCCACCAATCTTGCCACTTCTGTGTCCAAGGAAGTGATTTGGTCACTCTGGTCGACCACCGCTTTCTCCAAGTCTCTGGTGGTCACCTCTGGTGCCTTCAACCATTGTTCTGTCTTTTCTCATGCCACCTTGAAGGGGCCAGGACGTCAGCCACCGCCGCCTTCGCTGTTGCTTTTGAGCTTCATGGCGTGCCTGTGTTTTAGTAGCTCCCGAGTGAGGAGGTCCATCCACTTATCGGTGGCAGTCCGGCATGAGCCGCGGTGACGCAGCCTGCTTGGGGGGACCGGCTGTGACCTGTCCCGCGTGCTCGCCGACATCCCATTCTTCCTCTCTAGGCTTTTGCTCCTACCGTCTTTTTGGCTCCTAGAGTTATTCCCGGGCTTTTATCAGTAGTTGTCGTGGTCTTGGAAGTGGGTGGGGGATTGTTTCAACAGGTTTAGTTGCCTAATTTCATGCTAAAAGAGACGATTTTCTGAGTTCCCAGAGGATAGCCACCTTTCGTATGTCCGCTCAGCACATCCCCATCACCGGAATTCGGTGGTGACATTGTTTCTGCATCAGGCTTGTTGTTGCAGTCAGGAATGGTGATCGAACAATCATTGCTGAAATGGTCAATACATCAGATTTGCGCATCAGTTGAGTTTATATATTGTCAGGAAGCATAGCTATATGTCCACCCCCAAGTGTTCTTTAAGATTATAAATCAAGTGATGAGATAAAGGCCCGTAACTTTGTGCTTTTTGCGGCTGGAAGCCACGGGCCGCTGATTTTAAAACAGAAATGTGCGCACTTACTTGCGCTCTGTTGATGGGATGAAGCTTCCTTTCCCTTCGGCAGCCTGGGCCCTCCAGTGCCCCAGTCTGCGTAGGCTCGAGCGCGGCGCAGGAGGAGTGCAGCCCTGCCTCTTTATGGCCTGGCCAGCTTGGGAAAGCCCATTAAGGGCAAGAATTTAAACAGGTAGGAAACAACAAGTGTTCTTACATAAAAAGCAAGAGGGTAGCCAGGGAAAGGGTTGGCCCACTGAAGGATAGGCAAGGGAATCTATGTGTGGAGCCAGAGGAAATGGGCGAGGTACTAAATGAATACTTTGCATCAGTATTCACCAAAGAGAAGGAATTGGTAGATGTTGAGTCTGGAGAAGGGGGTGTAGATAGCCTGGGTCACATTGTGATCCAAAAAGACGAGGTGTTGGGTGTCTTAAAAAATATTAAGGTAGATAAGTCCCCAGGGCCGGATGGGATCTACCCCAGAATACTGAAGGAGGCTGGAGAGGAAATTGCTGAGGCCTTGACAGAAATCTTTGGATCCTCGCTGTCTTCAGGGGATGTCCCGGAGGACTGGAGAATAGCCAATGTTGTTCCTCTGTTTAAGAAGGGTGGCAGGGATAATCCCGGGAACTACAGGCCGGTGAGCCTTACTTCAGTGGTAGGGAAATTACTGGAGAGAATTCTTCGAGACAGGATCTACTCCCATTTGGAAGCAAATGGACGTATTAGTGAGAGGCAGCACGGTTTTGTGAAGGGGAGGTCGTGTCTCACTAACTTGATCGAGTTTTTCGAGGAGGTCACTAAGATGATTGATGCAGGTAGGGCAGTAGATGTTGTCTATATGGACTTCAGTAAGGCCTTTGACAAGGTCCCTCATGGTAGACTAGTACAAAAGGTGAAGTCACACGGGATCAGGGGTGAACTGGCAAGGTGGATACAGAACTGGCTAGGCCATAGAAGGCAGAGGGTAGCAATGGAGGGATGCTTTTCTAATTGGAGGGCTGTGACCAGTGGTGTTCCACAGGGATCAGTGCTGGGACCTTTGCTCTTTGTAGTATATATAAATGATTTGGAGGAAAATGTAACTGGTCTGATTAGTAAGTTTGCAGACGACACAAAGGATGGTGGAATTGCGGATAGCGATGAGGACTGTCTGAGGATACAGCAGGATTTAGATTGTCTGGAGACTTGGGCGGAGAGATGGCAGATGGAGTTTAACCTGGACAAATGTGAGGTAATGCATTTTGGAAGGGCTAATGCAGGTAGGGAATATACAGTGAATGGTAGAACCCTCAAGAGTATTGAAAGTCAAAGAGATCTAGGAGTACAGGTCCACAGATCACTGAAAGGGGCTACACAGGTGGAGAAGGTAGTCAAGAAGGCATACGGCATGCTTGCCTTCATTGGCCGGGGCATTGAGTATAAGAATTGGCAAGTCATGTTGCAGCTGTATAGAACCTTAGTTAGGCCACACTTGGAGTATAGTGTTCAATTCTGGTCGCCACACTACCAGAAGGATGTGGAGGCTTTAGAGAGGGTGCAGAAGAGATTTACCAGAATGTTGCCTGGTATGGAGGGCATAAGCTATGAGGAGCGATTGAATAAACTCGGTTTGTTCTCACTGGAACGAAGGAGGTTGAGGGGCGACCTGATAGAGGTATACAAAATTATGAGGGGCATAGACAGAGTGGATAGTCAGAGGCTTTTCCCCAGGGTCGAGGGGTCAATTACTAGGGGGCATAGGTTTAAGGTGAGAGGGGCAAAGTTTCGAGTAGATGTACGAGGCAAGTTTTTTACGCAGAGGGTAGTGGGTGCCTGGAACTCACTACCGGAGGAGGTAGTGGAGGCAGGGACGATAGGGACATTTAAGGGGCATCTTGACAAATATATGAATAGGATGGGAATAGAAGGATACGGACCCAGGAAGTGTAGAAGATTGTAGTTTAGTCGGGCAGTATGGTCGGCACGGGCTTGGAGGGCCGAAGGGCCTGTTCCTGTGCTGTACATTTCTTTGTTCTTTGTTCTTTGTTCTTTGTTCTAAAGGTATGTAGACATTTTTTTTTCATCAGTTTTTTTGCTCTTTCATATAAACAGGCATTACTATTGTTCTTTTAAAGTAATTTTAAGTTTTTTTTAATGATTAAAGGTGAATATTTAAAAGTGACCATAGGTTTGCTTATTTGTTTTAAATATGTGAAACTATTTAAATCTGCACTGTATTATTATATAATACGTGTGGCATACTTAAAAATGTTTGCATGTTTTAATTTAGATTATATTCATAAGATTTTAAAAGCACCCTAAGGCTTGTTGCTGTGTGTCCTTATATCATCTGATTATTTTTTTGATTAGTGCTTACAGAATCACTGCGCTGCAGAAGAAAGCCATTTGGCCCATAAAGTCTGCACTGATACTCCGAAAGAGTACCCTACCCAGGCCCTTGCCCAATTCCCATAACCCCACCTAACTGCTGGACATTAAGGGACAATTTAGCAAGGCTTATCCACATAACCTGCATATTTTTAGACTGTGGGAGTCAATAGTACCAGTATCAAGGCCATGATCATCCGAAACCAACTCCAGCCAACCTTAGGATGTCAGAGTCCCGACTGCGAAAGCAAAAATTCTCCACCGAGCTCAAGAAAGGATCCCGAACAACAGGAAGACACAGTAAGCTCTTCAAAGACACTTTGAAGGCTTACCTCAAGAAATGGAACATAGACATAAATGCCTAGGAGACCTTTGTTCAGAAGAGACCTACTTGGAGGAGCCTCCTGAATAAAGAGTCACAATCCTTCGGGAACACCCGACAGCAAGAGGAGGCTCGGAAAAGGAGGTTGAGAAAGAAACGTAGCGCCCAAGAACCTTTTGCAAACTCTTGCCAAGTGAAGATTCAGCTCCAGAATTGGGCTCATCAGCCACGCAAGGACCCACAGAACCTGTGGCCAGTAACACGGAGTATCTTAGGTGGACAATCATACCCGTGCGAGTGTTCACCGCATTCTATCCATTTTAGTTCCTTGAATGGAATTAACATCCTAATGACAAATCAAAGTTTTTAAAGAATATTCTTTCACTTTCTGTGACTCCAAACTCACTTTATACAGTAAAGTACCCTCTTAATGGAATTAACAGCCTCATGACAAACCAAAGATTAAAAATATATAGCTTCCGTGCATTTTATTTGCATTTTAAACATATTTATAAACGCTAAACAACATTAATCCACCAAAATAATGTCTCCCGATGTTTCCTCTCTCTGCTAGTCTAAAAGATTACCGTGTCAATAAAAAGGTGTAAAAACTCACCAAATATTCGGGTAAGAGGCCCAAGTTAGCGCTGCAGCTGGATTTTTCATTCAGCAGTGCAGGACTTCAAGCAGGGAATAAAAATGAAGTTTAAACACTGAACGCTTTCAGCGCACGTGCCTGAACGCCCGCACTTCCGGGTTGTCATACCATAAATCCTGCAGGAAGTTGTGGATATTTCAACACTATCTGGGGAGAAAAGGTCCAACCGAGGACTGGAGGCATCAAAGGCTGATCCAAAGTGGCTTACTGTGGCTTTAGAGAAAACTCTAAATTACATAACTTTGAGGCTAGAGTATGCACTGACCTGGATAATAGAGTGACCACCACCAAAACACATCAACAAGATACTGACCTGTAAGACTTTACCCTGTGGGCTTTCTTCAAATAATAATGACTGTTGATAGAGTGGATCAAGTGTTTTCCGTGCAATTTTTGTCTTCTTTTTGGCTATGCATACACCATTCTCCAACAGGTATACTTTGACGTAAGGAGCTGTAAAAGAATGAAATATATATTTTTTAAATACCCCATTTAATAACCAAAAACAAATCAAAGGTGACATGATCCTGTTATAACCAGGTGAGAAGGGGTTAACTGACTCCCCTCTACACAACATTCTCGGTTGATCGCAACAAAGGTTTCAATTTCTTTTCATGATGATATGTTTTTTTCCAAATGTTACGATGCTTCGCCACCCCAGAGCAGTTTTTGTTGCACCTTTGGATTTCTCCAAAATCTTACCAGGTAGGCTCCCTGTTATCACCCCCGAGGATCTTGCCTATGGGCCACTGAATCATGTTTTTAGCGTTAACATGCAAACATACGTGTATACACGAGGAGTAAGAATAGACCTTAAAAAATTCAAAGTCGCTGCTTCCACCGACTTTTCAGGAAGAGTTTCAGAGACTCTGAACCCTCAGAGAATAAATCTCATCTCATCACCATTTAAATGGGCAGCCTCTTACTTTTCAACAGTGACCCTAGATCTAGATTCTCCCACAAGAGGAAACATCCTTTCCACATTCACCCTGACAAGACCCCTCAGGATGTTTTGTTTCAATCGAGTTGCCTCTTCCTCTTCTAGACTCCAGTCATGGTGCCGTTTAGTACTTCCACAAACATGGACCAGTCATAATGGTACCTGGGTGGGAGGGGAGGGGGGCGGGCAGTTCTGCATGGATTTTCTCCGGGTGCACCGGTTATTGGACAGGGAAGGTAGAGTGCGGTTTCCGAGGGTTGATACAGATTCGATGGCCTGAAGGGCCTCCTTCTGCACTGTAGGGATTCTGTGAGAAAGTTACCTGGATGATTTGTTTTAGGAGGCAGCTGCACCCCTTCTAGTCTGGAAAGTGGTCTGGAAAGGACGGGGTGAGGCAGGAGTATCAGCCTCTGCAATTGTCCAACAGGGTTGAGGTTCGCTCCATTTGTTTGGAACTTGCAATGATGGGATGGGGAGCGGGGGGGGGGGGGATTTTGATTCCCTGCTGGGTCACTGTTTGTGCGGAGTCTGCACGTTCTCCCCATGTAATAATAATAATAATCGCTTATTGTCACAAGTAGGCTTCAATGAAATTACTGTGAAAAGCCCCTAGTCGCCACATTCCGGTGCCTATTCGGGGAGGCCGGTACGGGAACCCCTGCTGCTGCATTGTTCTGCATTACAAGCCAACTTTTTAGCCCATTGTGCTAAACCAGCCCCTATGCACCCCGGTGCTAACCATGTCTGCGTGGGTTTCCTCTGGGTGCTCCGGTTTCCTCCCACAAGTCCCGAAAGACGTGCTGTTAGTGAATTGGACATTCTGAATTCTCCCTCAGTGTACCCAGAATGTGGCAACTAGGGGCTTTTCACTGTAACTTCATTGTAGTATTAATGTAAGCTTACTTGTGACAATAAAGATTATTATTATTATTACCTTAGCTGTGTGCAAATGGGCATAGGGTATGTAAAATTGGAGAGATTAATACACGGTTCAAAGACTGGTGTGGATGAAGTGACTCTCGGATCTTAGGCACTAGCATCAGTACTGGGGAAAGAGGGTGCTGTAACATTGGGATGGTCTATATCTGAACTGTGCTGGGACCAGTGTTCTTGCAACCTTCATAACTAGGGAAGTGGAGAGGACTTTAAACTAAATAGAGGGAGGGGGAAAGTGGGGGCATGGTTCTGGAGAGGAGATGCATAGGATTAAACGCAAAAGGATATGGCCACTTTGAAAGATAGCTGTATAGGTAATAGTACCAGAGTGTGATAGGAAGGGACAGAATGTACAAACATATAAAAGCAATAAATGGGGTTGAAGGGGATAAAAATGATAAAATAGCAAAATTAATGGTTCTTTACTTAAAGGCACATAGTATTCGGCACAAAAGAAATTAATTAATGGCACAAATAATGGGTATGATCTTATAGCTATTATCCAGATGTGGTTACAAGGAGATCAAAACTAGGAATGACGTATTCAGGGGTATGTGACTTTTCGTAAGGACAGGTAAAAAGGAAAGGGTGGTAGGATAGCTTTGTTAATACGAGACGGAATACGAACAAGATAGCAAGAAATGATCTTGGATCAGAGTATGTAGAATCCATAAGGGTGGAGGTAAGAAATAACAAGGGAAATAAAACACTGGTGGGAGTCATTTATAGGCCCCCTAACAGTAGCTACACTGTAGGATGGAGAATACATTAGGAGATAATGAAGACATGTAAAAAAGGCAGTACTGTAATCATGGGTGACTTTAATCTTCACGTAGATTGGGAAATTCAAATCGGCAGAGGTAGCCAATATCATGATGGGGAGATATTAGGAACTTGGGTGCAGAAATGGGGTCCAAGATGTAGCAAGCAATTTAGGGGTTAAACAGACTGAGGAGAAAAACTGCTAGCAGCAGAGTCAAAGGGATACACCCAAAGCCTGAGTTACTTTGTCCAATTCAGTCTTGACCTTGTTAGTGGGAATACACAGTATGCCCTTGTTCAACCAGGATGATCCACTCAAGATCCATTGTCACTCACGGGACAACCTTGGTTGACCAGCCATTAGCCAAGCACAGAGTCTGATGATCGATTTGCCAGCCAATGGAAGGTTAGTTGCATGTGAATGGACAGCCCAGTTCCTTTGTAGAAATGGGTGTGCAAAATCTGACAGTCAAGATAATGATAATGGATTCAAGTCTGGCCACCTCAGGGAAAATCTTTGTTTGAGGAAGTGGACAAAGCTTAAAGAGCGAGAGATAAAGAATATTATTCTGAACAGTTGCAAGAAGGCAGCTGTGGAAACCGACAAGAGAGGTCATGAAAGTTGCCACTGACGCAGGCTTTGGAGAAGGGTTCTGAACAAATAACCCGAACAGAGCAAACATTGCTCTGTAAATTCAAGTATTGCCTTGGCCTGTCTGTGTAGGTGCTGTCGAAGGAACCATGGTGAGTTATTGCAGTGCATTTTGTCGATGGTACACACGGCTGCCACTGTTCATCGGTGGTGGAGGGTTTGAATTTTTGTGGAAGAGGGAGCAATCAAGTGACTGATGAATGGCTGAATTTGGATAAATGTGAGGTGATGCATTTTGGTCGATCAAATCAGTACAGGGCCTACTCAGTTAATGGTGGGGAGTTGGGGAGAGTTACAGAAGAAAGAGATCTAGGAGTACAGGTTCATAGCTCCTTGAAGGTGGAGTTGCAGGTGGACAGGATGGTGAAGAAGGCATTCAGCTTGCGAGGCTATATTGGCGAGAATATTGAAGACAGGAGCTGGAAAGTTTTGTTGAAGTTGCACAAGGCATTGGTAAGACCACACATGGGATACTGTGTTCAGTTCTGGTCACCCTATTAGAGGAAGGATATTGTTAAACTAGCAAGAATGCAGAAGAGATTTACGAGGATGCTACCAGGACTTGATGGTCTGAGCTATAAGGAGAGGCTGGATAGGCTAGGACCTTTTCCCCTGGAGCATTGGAGGCTTAGCGGTGAACATATAGAGGTCTATAAAATAATGAGGAGCATAGAGAAGTTAGATAGTCAACATTTTTTCCCAAAGGTAGAGGAGTCTAGAACTAGAGGGCATAGGTTTAAGGTAAGATGGGAAAGATACAAAAGAGACCAGAGGGGCAATTTCTTCACACAGAGGGTGGTGAACATCTGGAACAAGCTGCCGGAGGCAGTGGTAGAGGCGGGTACAATTTTTTCCTTGAAAATGCAGTTGGACAGTTACATGGGCAGGGTGGGTATAGAGGGATATGGGCCAAATGCGGGCAAGTGGGACTAGCTTAGTGATAGAAACTGGGCGGCATGGACAAGCTGGGCCGAAAGGCCTGTTTCCATGCAGTAAACATCTCTGACTCTATGACTGCTTTGTCCTGGATGGTTTTGAGCTTCTTGAGTGTTGTTGGAGCTGCACTCATACAGGCAAGTGGAAAGTATTCCATTACACTCCTTACTTGTGTCTTGTAGATGTGGACAGGCTTTGGAGGGTCAAGAAGTGAGTTACGCGCCGTAGGATTCTTACCCTGTGACCTGCTCTGGTAGCCACAGTATTAATATGGCGAGTCCAGTTCTGTTTCAGGATGTTGATTGTGGGGGATTCAGCGATAGTGATGCTATTAAATGTCAAGGGGTGATGGCTAGATCCTCTCTTGTAGGAGATGATCATTGCCTGGCACTTGTGTGCCATGAATGTAACTTGCCACTTGTCAGCCCAAGCCTCAATATTGTCCAGGTCTTGCTGCTTTTGGACATGGACAGCTTCATTGGGGGGGGGGAGATTTGTTAGTGCTCTTTGGGGGGGTTTGAACTAATACAGCAGGGGCATGGGAACCTGGATTGTAGTTTTAGGGTACGAGAGATTGAGAGTATAGAGGTCAGATTTGACTTTGCAGGAGGGGGCCAGTGTTCAGGTAGGTGGTTTGAAGTGTGTCTACTTCAATGCCAGGAGTATACAAAATAAGGTAGGGGAACTGGCAGCATGGGTTGGTACCTGGGACTTCGATGTTGTGGCCATTTCGGAGACATGGATAGAGCAGGGACAGGAATGGTTGTTGCAGGTTCCGGGGTTTAGGTGTTTTAGTAAGCTCAGAGAAGGAGGCAAAAGAGGGGGAGGTGTGGCGCTGCTAGTCAAAAACAGTATTACGGTGGCGGAGAGGATGCTAGATGGGGACTCTTCTTCCGAGGTAGTATGGGCTGAGGTTAGAAACAGGAAAGGAGAGATCACCCTGTTGGGAGTTTTCTATAGGCCTCCAAATAGTTCTAGGGATGTAGAGGAAAGGATGGCGAAGATGATTCTGGATAAGAGCGAAAGTAACAGGGTAGTTATTATGGGAGACTTTAACTTTCCAAATATTGACTGGAAAAGATATAGTTCGAGTACATTAGATGGGTCGTTTTTTGTACAATGTGTGCAGGAGGGTTTCCTGACACAATATGTTGACAGGCCAACAAGAAGAGAGGCCACATTGGATTTGGTTTTGGGTAATGAACCAGGCCAGGTGTTAGATTTGGAGGTAGGTGAGCACTTTGGGGACAGTGACCACAATTCGGTGACGTTTACGTTAGTGATGGAAAGGGATAAGTATACCCCGCAGGGCAAGAGTTATAGCTGGGGGAAGGGCAATTATAATGTCATTAGACATGACTTGAGGAGGATAGATTGGAGATGTAGGCTGCAAGTGTTGGGCACACTGGATTTGTGGAGCTGGTTTAAGGAACAGCTACTGCGTGTTCTTGATAAGTACGTACCGGTCAGGCAGGGAGGAAGGCGTCGAGCGAGGGAACCGTGGTTTACCAAAGAAGTGGAATCTCTTGTTAAGAGGAAGAAGGAGGCCTATGTGAAGATGAGGATTGAAGTTTCAGTTGGGGCGCTTGATAGTTACAAGGTAGCGAGGAAGGATCTAAAGAGAGAGCTAAGACGAGCAAGGAGGGGACATGAGAAGTATTTGGCAGGTAGGATCAAGGAAAACCCAAAAGCTTTCTATAGGTATGTCAGGAATAAAAGAATGACTAGGGTAAGAGTAGGGCCAGTCAAGGACAGGGATGGGAAGTTGTGTGTGGAGTCTGAAGAGATAGGCGAGATACTAAACGAATATTTTTCGTCAGTATTCACTCAGGAAAAAGATAATGTTGTGGAGGAGAATGCTGAGACCCAGGCTATTAGAATAGATGGCATTGAGGTACGTAGGGAAGAGGTGTTGGCAATTCTGGACAGGCTGAAAATAGATAAGTCCCCGGGGCCTGATGGGATTTATCCTAGGATTCTCTGGGAAGCCAGGGAAGAGATTGCTGGGCTTTTGGCTTTGATTTTTATGTCATCATTGGCTATAGGAATAGTGCCAGAGGACTGTAGGATAGCAAATGTGGTCCCTTTGTTCAAGAAGGGGAGTAGAGATAACCCCGGCAACTATAGACCGGTGAGCCTCACGTCTGTTGTGGGTAAAGTCTTGGAGGGGATTATAAGAGACAAGATTTATAATCATCTAGATAGGAATAATATGATTAGGGATAGTCAGCATGGCTTTGTGAAGGGTAGGTCATGCCTCACAAACCTTATCGAGTTCTTTGAGAAGGTGACTGAACAGGTAGACGAGGGTAGAGCAGTTGATGTGGTGTATATGGATTTCAGCAAAGCATTTGATAAGGTTCCCCACGGTAGGCTATTGCAGAAAATACGGAGGCTGGGGATTGAGGGTGATTTAGAGATGTGGATCAGAAATTGGCTAGCTGAAAGAAGACAGAGGGTGGTGGTTGATGGGAAATGTTCAGAATGGAGTTCAGTTACAAGTGGCGTACCACAAGGATCTGTTCTGGGGCAGTTGCTGTTTGTCATTTTTATCAATGACCTAGAGAAGGGCGCAGAAGGGTGGGTGAGTAAATTTGCAGACGACACTAAAGTCGGTGGTGTTGTCGACAGTGCGGAAGGATGTAGCAGGTTACAGAGGGACATAGATAAGCTGCAGAGCTGGGCTGAGAGGTGGCAAATGGAGTTTAATGTAGAGAAGTGTGAGGTGATTCACTTTGGAAGGAATAACAGGAATGCGGAATATTTGGCTAATGGTAAAGTTCTTGGAAGTGTGGATGAGCAGAGGGATCTAGGTGTCCATGTACATAGATCCCTGAAAGTTGCCACCCAGGTTGATAGGGTTGTGAAGAAGGCCTATGGAGTGTTGGCCTTTATTGGTAGAGGGATTGAGTTCCGGAGTCATGAGGTCATGTTGCAGCTGTACAAAACTCTGGTACGGCCGCATTTGGAGTATTGCGTACAGTTCTGGTCACCGCATTATAGGAAGGACGTGGAAGCTTTGGAACGGGTGCAGAGGAGATTTACCAGGATGTTGCCTGGTATGGTGGGAAAATCTTATGAGGAAAGGCTGATGGACTTGAGGTTGTTTTTGTTAGAGAGAAGAAGGTTAAGAGGAGACTTAATAGAGGCATACAAAATGACCAGGGGGTTAGATAGGGTGGATAGTGAGAGCCTTCTCACGCGGATGGAAATGGCTAGCACGAGGGAACATAGCCTTAAACTGAGGGGTAATAGATATAGGACAGAGGTCAGAGGTAGGTTCTTTACGCAAAGAGTGGTGAGGCCGTGGAATGCCCTACCTGCAACAGTAGTGAACTCGCCAACATTGAGGGCATTTAAAAGTTTATTGGATAAGCATATGGATGATAATGGCATAGTGTAGGTTAGATGGCTTTTGTTTTTTGACTTCCCATGTCGGTGCAACATTGTGGGCCGAAGGGCCTGTACTGCGCTGTATCATTCTATGTTCTATGTTCATTATCTGAGGAGTTGTGAATGGTGCTGAACATTGTGCAGTCATCCGCAAACATCCCCACTTCTGACCTTGTGATGTAAGGGAGATCATTAATGAAGCAGCTGAAGATGGTTGGGCCGAGGACACTACCCTGAGGAACTCCTGCAGTGATGTCCTGGAGCTGAGATTATTGACCTCCAACCACCACGACCACTCCAACCACCACAACCTCCTTTGTGCCAGGTATGACTCCAACCAGCGGAGATTTCCCTCCAATTCCCATTGACTCCAGTTCAGCTAGGGCTCCTTGCTGTCATTCTCAGTCAAATGCTGCTTTGATGTCAAGGGCAGTCACTCTCACCTCACTTCTGGCATTCAGCTCTTTAGACCATGTTTGAACCAAGGCTGTAATGAGGTCAGGAGCTGAGTGACCCTGGCGGCACCCAAACTGAGCAGGTTATTGCTGAGTAAGTGCCGCGAGATAGCACTGTTGATAATTCCTTCAATCACTTTGCTGATGACGGAGAGTAGACCGTTCGGTCAGTAATTGACTGGGTTGGATTTGTCCTGTTTCTTGTGGACTGGACACACCTGGGCAATTTTCACATTGCTGGGTAGATGCCAGTGTTGTAGCTGTACTGGAACAACTTGGCTAGGGGTGCGGCATGTTCTGGTGCACAGGTTTTCAGTATTATTGCAGTAGTCACTTCTACCAACTCTGTCATGGACAGATGCATCCGCAGCAGACAGGCTGGTGAGGATGAGGTCAGGTATGTTTTTCCCTCTTGTTGATTCTTTCACTACCTGCTGCAGTCCCAGTCTAGCAGCTATATCCTTTAGGATCAGGCCATCGTGGTCTGTATTGGCACTACCGAGTCACCCAGAGAATAGTCTGCGCCCTTGCCACTGTCAGTGCTTCCTCCAAGTGGTGCTTAACATGGAGGAGTACTGATTCATCAGCTGATGGTGGCCGGTACATGATAATCAGCAGGAGGAATTGACCACGCACTCGTCCAGGGTGCCGTAACAAGATGTCGACTCCCTACTCTAAGAAAATTATCATCAGAAAAGTAAATTAGATTTAGAATCTTGCTTTGTTTTCTAAGCATGCATAGACTTGGTCTTAGAAAGCTGTATCAAGTAAATGTTACAGCTGGGCAGGCAGTGGCACGGTGGTATTGTCACTGGACTAGTAAAGCAGACACCCAGAGTAATGCTCTGGGGCCCCAGGTTCAAGTCCCACCATTGAAATTTGAATTCACTAAAAATCTGGAAGTAAAAGTCCATGAAAGCATTGCCAATTGTCATAAAAACCCATCTGGTTCACGAAAGCCCTTTAGGGAAGGAAATCTGCTGTCCTTATCTGGTCTGGTCTACATGTGACTCCAGACCCACCGCAATGTGATTTACTCTTAACTGCCTGTTCCAGGGCGATTAGAGATGGGCAATAAATCCTGGCACAGCCAGCGATGCCTTTGGCCCATGAACAAATTTTTAAAAACTACATTGCTAAAGTACACATTGACTGCAAAGTGCTATTAACATTCTGTGGCCATGGTAGGTGCTATATCTTTCTATCTGGTCAACTTAAATGGTCACAAACAAACTATCCCTTTTAAGGCAGGTAAATGTTAATGAATTATAGACAAAGCTCAGATAGGAGAATAGACAAACCTGTACAGACTGAACAAAAACATGAAAATTAATTGTTTCCGGTGACGGCAGGTCGGAGGAAGTCGCAAGTTGGGTGGCTCCTGCTCGAGGCTTGATTTTTTAGAACTTTATGCCCGGTCCCAGGGGCAATATTTCAATAAATAAGTGCAGGAAGACATAAGGAAGGAGGGGGATGTCCAAAAACCAAAAGAAAGCTGGCGTGAAGGTGCACCATTGTGCGAAAGGGTCAGCTCAGCAACTGGAAAGATGGTGGAGCATCCACAGAATGTTAATAGCACTTTGCAGTCAATGTGTACTTTAGCAATGTAGTTTAGTTAGGTCACTGGGTGGGGCCGCATGGTTCATGGCAGAAAAGATGACTGAGGTGATGGTCGTGGAGTTTGAAAAACAGTTTGCAAAGCACTTGGAGGTGATGAGGAAGGAGATGACAGCGGCATTGAAGGTGCTGGTGGAGGAGGCAATTGCCCCGGGTGAGAAACTGAAAGTAGTGGAGGAGGCCTTATCTCAACACAGCGATTAGCTCACGTCAATGGGTGAGGAGCTGCAGAGGGTGGCCGAGGCCAACAATGGCCTCCTTCAGCACTGTAAATTCTATGATTCTATGAAAAGTCTGCGAGCCAAGGAGGAGAACCTGAAAATAGATTTAGGCGGCAAAATCTGAGAATCGTGGGCCTGCCCGAAGGGTGGAGGGCCCGGGGCCGACTCAGTACTTTGCCAAGATGTTGGCGGAGGTGCTGGGGGAGGGGGAGGATCCCTCCCGGTACTAACTGGATCTGGCTCATCGGTCATTGAGGCCTAAACCGAAGGTGAATGAGTTGCCAAGAGCGGTGATTATTTGTTTCCATAGGGACCATGTGAAGGAGAAGGTCCTGAGTTGGGCAAAGCAGAAGCAGGAAGTGCAATGGGCTGGAGTTGGTATACCTATATACCAGAACTTAACTGTGGAGTTGGCGAGGAGGCGGACAGCCTTCTGCCGAGTGAACTGTGACTGGAACTGGGACTGGAAATGGGACTGAGGATCGGTCTTGAACTGAGAGTAGGGGGGGATGGAAGATTGTATATAGTTCTGGGCAGCACGGTAGCACAGGTGGCTAGCACTGTGGCTTCACAGTGCCAGGATCCCAGATTCGATTCCCCGTTGGGTCACTGTCTGCGCGGAGTCTGCACGCTCTCCCCGTGTCTGCGTGGGTTTTCTCTGGGGGCTCCGGTTTCTTCCCACAATCCAAAGCGATGCAGGTTAGGTGGATTGGCCATGATAAATTGCCCTTAGTGACCCAAAAAAAAGGTTAGAAGGGGTTATTGGGTTACAGGGATAAGGTGGAAGTGAGGGCTTAAGTGGGTCGGTGCAGACTCGATGGGCCGAATGGCCTCCTTCTGCACTGTATGTTCTATGTTCTATGAAGATTGCACTGTATAATAGCGGTGTGAGGTTCGACATAGTGTACCCAGCTACGTTGAGGGTGACCTACAACACCAAAGACTCTTACTTCAAGACGGTGGAATCAGCGGAGGCATTTGTTTGTGAAGGCAGACGTGAGAAATGGGACTGATGATCGGTCTTGGACTGAGAGTAGGGGGGGATGGAATATTGTATATAGTTCTATTTTTATTTCATGTTGTTATATGTGTTGAATGGGGTGAAGTTGCCTATTTGGGCAGGGTAGAATTTGGGATTCTTTGCAATGATGATTTTCTGGGGTTTGTGTGTTTGCACTGGGTTTGTTTGTTGGAAGCGGATTTCTTTGTTTTCCTAGGACCGGGTCGGGGGAAGGGTTTGGAGGGGAGTGAAGCAGGGACCTCCACACTAGCAAGCTCAAGCTGGCTAGTGAACAGGAATGTGGTGGGGGGAGGGGCTGCTGTCATTGGAGCCTGGGCGAACAGGTTTCAATGGGCCTAGAAGGTGTGAATATTTGGGGGAGGGGACTAATGCTGGGTGAGGTGTTTTCGAGAGGAAGTGGATGGGGGAATTCTGGGGGGGGGGGAGGGAGGGGAAGGGTCTTGATGGCAACAAAGGGACGGGGCGGGCTGTCATGATATGCAGACATGCAGATAATGATATACAGACAGGCACAGACAGGCAGCTAATGAACACAGAGAACAGGACATGACCAATGAGAAGGCAGGACACTCAGGGATGGTATTTCACTATAAAAGGCATGAGGCACTCACACTGTGCCTCTTTCCACTGATGACCATCTACAGAGTGAGTCAGGGTGTATGTACAGTGTCACACCTCCAGCACGTGGCTAAGAGCTAGTCTAGTTCGGGACAGAGTAACCACATTTAGGTTAGCAGAGAGTCGAACTCAGAGGGAACTGTGCTACTGGTTCAATAAATCAGATTGAACTAACCAGGTCTAGAGTATATTTTGGTTAAAGCTGCATCCAGTTGCAGCCTGTGTTATCCCAGAGTACATAACATGACACGGGCCAGGTCCAGTGGGCAGGGCCTGGAGTTGTGATGATGGCGGATAGGAGGGGATGGGGGGGAGGGGGGCAGAGATGAGAGATGCCCAATCAGGATAGCTGCGTGGAACGTGAGGGGTTTGGGGCAGGGCTAGTGAAGAGGTCGAGTGTGTTTGCGCACTTAAAAAGCTTAAAGGCCTACGTTGTCATGCTGCAGGAGATTCACCTGAAGGTGAAAGACCAGGTGAGGCTCAGGAAGAGCTGGGTGCACCAAGTATTTCATTCGGGGTTCGATAGCTGGGTGCAGGGGGTAGCAGTTTTGGTGGGTAAGAGTGTGAGATTCCAGGTGGAGAAGGTGGTGGTGGATCAGGGGAGAAGATACTTGATAGTAACAGGGGCATTGGGAGGCTTTGGCAAGTGTGTATGGCACTAACTGGGATGGATGATTTGTGAGGAAGGTGCTGGGGGCCATTCCAGACCTGGATTCGCACAAGCTAATAGTGGCAGGAGATTGGGATCTGGAACAAGAGCCAAGGGTGGACAGAGCGCAGCCACACTCACTTGCAATGTGGGGGCGGGTGGGGGGCAAAGGCGCTGACTGGGCTTATGAGGGAAATGGGAAGGGTAGACTCGTGGAGGTACTTGCACCCGAGGGAGCGGGAGTATTCATTTTACTCCTCGGTTCATAAGATTATTCCAGGATAGACTTTTTCATATTCGGTAAAACATTATTGGGGATCAGAGTATTCGGCAATAAAGATCTCAGATCATGCACTGCATTGGGTGGGCATGGTCCTGGACAAGGGGTAGCGCAGAGGCCAGGGTGGAGAATGGATGCGGGATTGCTGAGGGGCCAAAGTTTCTGTGAGAAGATCGGGAAAGTGATTGAGGATAACGTAGGATTTAACTATGCAGGGGAAGTATCACAAGCGATGTTATGGGAGGCCCTGAAAGCGGTGGTGAGGGGGGAGGTGATATAATTTAAGGCCAAGATGGATAAAAAGGAGAGAGATGAGCATCAAAGGCTGATAGAGGAGATGTTGGAGTTGGACAGGAGGTACGTGGCAGATGCAGATCCACTCTGTTGGGCAGAAAGGGTGCTTTGGGCTAGCTTTAATTGGTCGTCCATGGGGAATGTGGTACGCCAACTGACGCAGGCAATGGGAGCGATTTCTGAGTTTGGGGAGAAGGCTGCAAGCTGGCAGGCCAGCTTCAGAGGGAGGCGGTAGCGAGGGAAATAGTCCTGGTGCGGGATAGGATGGGGAAATTGGTGGTGGCCCCGGACCAGATTAATAAGGCATTTCAGGAGTTCTATGAAAATTTGTATCAGTCGGAACCACTGGGGGAGCGATAGAATCTAACCTTTTTATATAGGTTAAAAGGGTTCAATTTGAATAAATGATTGAAAGAAATCATTACACTTCATATTATAAAATGGCTGACTGCTTGAAAACCTGATAATAAATACTGCAAACGTTTGCAGAATCAATTTGAAAGAAAAGCTTTTGTATTCAAGAATTTGGCCGTTGCATTTTCTAGCTGACATGGAATAGAATCAGATATGAAGGTGCTATGGCTAGCTAGGTCAAATTGACCCATGAAAACTTACATGAAAAGTCCTTTGTCTTAAGAAAAGAACTGGGTGATATCGTGTGTCCAGGATAACCGCATACCATTACATGTTAACTATAGAAAATTGCCCTACAAAAGAATGTGCTGAAGCAACTTCTTGAGATTACTAAAATAATGTTTTGACTAAATGACAGACAATTGTGTGATCAAATTAGAAGAATTATAGAAGATCTCAGACTAATCAAAGCGTTGAAGGGGCCAGACTTCATAGATAATAACAGATAATAATTTCCATAAAAGGTTGGGGTTTTGGGATTATAAATCAGTGCTTTTTGCTATGCTTCCAAGCTTATGCTATCTGCTTGTGCTGTGAAATCGTTATTCTAACTTAAACTACGCAGTGTTTATTTACTGTGCATATTCGATTTGAATTGTTTATGTATCTTGAATTCAACCTATCTGTAATTGCGAGAGACAATCATTTCAACAAAGCTTCCTGCAGGGCTGAGTTGAAAACATCTTAGTAATTTGTAAGAAAGCCAATCGTCAGTAGACACATCAAACTAAAGTGGCTAATTGATATTAAAACCCAATTTAAGTTCAATCTCAAGGTCTGTTCAATTAGTATATGTGCAGCGACATAGAAATATACTAACAAAAAGTGCAGATCACAACAGGGAGCATCAGGGATGTGGGAGTTCCTGGACGGATTGGAGTATCCGAGGCTGGAGGAGGAAGATAGGGCCAGACTGCAGAAGTCTGTGGTGAACAGGAGGCAATTGGGAGGATGCAGTTGGTGAAGGTGGTAGGGCCTGAAGGGTTTCCAGTGGAGTATTACAAAAAATTTAAAGACAAACGAGCGCCGCTGATGGTGGGGATGTTTGAGGAGGCGATAGGGAAGAGGGTGCCACATTGGGGCAGGCCTCAATCTCCCTGACGTTAAAGAAAGATAAGGATCCGACGGAGTGTGGGTCATATAGACCTATATTGCTACTGAATGCTGACGGCAGGATACTGGCCAAGTTACTGGAGGCTAGTTTGGATGGGTGTCTCCCGAAGGTGAGAGGGGAGGACCAGACGGGGTTCGTGAAAGGAAGACAGCTTTTCAAATATTAGGAGGTTATTAAATATAATCATGACGCCGGCTGAGGGAAAGGAGATGGAGAAGGTGGTTGTGCTAGATGCGGAAAAGTCATTTGATCGAGTAGAATGGGGGTGTTTGATGGTGGTTCTTGAGAGATTCTGGATTGGGTTGAGATTTACGGAGTGGGTACGGCTATTATATAAGGTACTAATGGTGAGTGTCCACACAAACAATATGAGTTTGGGGTCCTTTGCTCTGCACCGGGGTACAAGGCAAGGGTGTCCTATGTTCCCTCTGCTATTTGCAAAAGAGCCACTGGCCATCGCTTTAAGGAGCTCGGGGCTGACAAATGGAACAGTATGGGGGGGGGTGATCATATGTATAGCACGCGAATGATTTATTGTTATATATAGCACAGCCAAATACATTGGTGGGTCTCTTTCAGGATATAAATTGAACCTGGAAAAGTGGTGTTCTGGCCGGGAGTGGGGGCGGGAGTGGGAGTGCTACCATTTCGCAGTGCGGCAACCCACTGGGGGTGCAGGTGGCACGGGACTGGGGGGGGGGGGATTTGTCAGTACAATATTACTAGCTTAGTGGGGAGGGTGAACGCGGATTTGGCAAGGTGGGACAACCTCCCTCTAACACTGGCAGGTCAGGTGCAGGCAATTAAAATGAATGTGCTGCCACGATTTCTGTTTTTATCTCAGTGCTTGATGGTCTTTTTGTCAAAGGTATTCTTTAAGGAAGTGGACAAGTCGGTCACTTCGTTCATTTGGGACAGGGGGGGGAAGGTAGCCAGGGTCAGGAAGGTGGTCTTGCAGAGAGGAAGGCAGCAGGGGGGACTGGGCCTCCTGAATTTACTATACTAGTATTGCGCGGTGGATGCAGAAAAGGTGAGGAGTTGGGTTGGGGGAAGGGGGGATGTCCCGGTGGGTTAAAATGGAGAAATGTCTGTATCGGGGGTTGGATTGAGGGCGCTGCCAACGGCGCCGCTCCCGATGGCCCCGGGCAAGTACTGTGGGAGTCCAGGGATGGTGGCATCACCGAAGATTTGGAGGCAGTTGAGGCAGCACTTTAAGCTGGGGGCTGGGTCAGGTGAGATGCCGATCAGGGGGAATCACAGGTTCGAGCCGGGGAGGCTGGAGGGGAGGTTTCGGAGATGGGAGGAGAGGAGGATCAGGATATTAAAGGACATGTTCCTGGGTGAACGTTTTGAGAGGTTGGAAGAGTCGTGGGAGAAATATGGACTGGGGCAAGAGGGTGGGTTTAGGTGCATGCATCTCCGGGACTTTGCAAGGAAGGAAGTTCCAAGCTTCCCGATAGTATCGACCCCCACGCTGGTGGAAGAGGTATTGACGGCAGGGGAATGGAGAAGGAGGCGGTGTCAGCGATCTACAAGATGATTTTGAGGGAGGACAGGATGTCCATGGAGGGGATCAAAGCCAAGTGGGAGGACGAGTTGGGGGAGGTTAAGGAAGAAGGTCTGTGGTGTGAGGTGCTCCGGAGGGAGCAACCTTGTGTGCGAGGTTGGAACTGATACAGCTGAAGATACAGCACCTCATGACAGTGAGGATGAGCTGGCTCTTTGGGGGAGTGGAGGACGTATGTGAGCGGTGTGGGAGGGGCCCGCAAACATGTACATATGTTTTGGTCCTGTCTGAAGCTGGAGAGATAGTGGAGGGAGTTTTTCAGTATCATCTTAGGGATACTACACGTGAACTTGGAACATAGCCCTTGGAACCATTCTCGTGGTGTCGGGCCGTCCAGAGCTGCAGGCAGGTGAGGAGCAGATGTTTTAACCTTCGCTGATGGCCTGGAGGCCAGGTCATGTTGAGGTGAAGGTCAGCTTCTCCACCCTGGAATTACGATGTTGTGGCTATCACAGAAACATGGTTAAAGGAAAGGCAGGATTAGCAGCTAAATGTTGGAGGATATAGATGCTTCAGGAGAGATAGAGGGGGATGCAAAAGGGGTGGGGGAGTAGTTAAGGAGAATATTATAGCAGTACTATGGGAGGACACCTCGGAGGGCTCATATAATGAGGCAATCTGGGTAAAACTAAGAAACAGGAAGGGGGCAAACACAATGTTGGGGGTTTATTACAGGCCCCCCAATTGCCAGGGAGAGAAGAGGAGCAGATAGACAGAGAGATTTTGGATAGTTGCAAAAGTAACTGGGTTGTTGTGGTCGGGGATTTTAACTTCCCCTATATTGACTGGGACTCACCTACTGCTAAGGCCTTGGACGGGGCAGAGTTTGTCAGGTGCATCCAGGAAGGCTTCTTGATGCAATATGTAGATATTCCAACTAGGGAAGGGGCCGTGCTGGACATGCTATTGGGGAATGTGTCTGGACAGGTGGTTGAGGTTTCAGTAGGGGACCATTTTGGGAGTAATGACCACAATTCCGTATGTTTTAGGGTACTTTTGGATTGGGATGAGGTGATAAACAGGGAAAAGGCAAATTATGATATCAGGAATTGAGGAATTTGGATTGGGTGCGGCTGTTGGAGGGTAAATCAACATCGGACATGTGGGAGTCTTTCAAGTGACAGTTGATTAGAATTCAGGAAAGTCACGATCCTGAGAGAATGAAGGATAAGTATGGGAAGTTTAGGGAGCCTTGGTTACCAAGGGATATTGTGAACCTCATCAAAAAGAAAAACGAGGCTTTTGTATGGTCCAGAAGGGTGGGGACAGTCAAAACACTTGAGGACTAAAAAGAGAGTAGGAAGGTGCTTCAGCGGGAAATTAGGAGGGCTGGAAGGGGTTAATGAAAAGTCCTTGGCAAGTAGGATTAAGGTGAATCCCAAAGCTTTTTATTCATATGTAAAAAGCAAGAGGGTGGCCAGGAAAAGGATTGGAGCACTTAAGGACAGTGGGGAAATCTATGTGTTGAGCCAGAGGAAATGGGTGAGGTAGAACTGAGTACTTTGCATCAGTGTTCACCAAAGAAATGCGGCTGGGTTCTCCTGGCACCGACATCGCTTTTGGCGAATGGCCGGAGAATCCAAGTTTTCGACCAAATCGGGGGTGGTGCCACTTTCGCAATACTCCACCTCCTCCAAAGTGGCGTACTCTGTGAGTAAGCTGCGCCACGTATTGACGGCCTCAGGCCTGTGGCCCGCCCCCCCGATGCACCACCTCCGACCGACCGAGATCCCGAAGACGTGGGACAGGTGTGGTGTCATCCGTCGGGAACTCGGCGTGGTGGCTGCGTACTCAGTCCAGCGCCGCCCCAGACAGGGGAGGGCCGATTGGGGGGGGGGGGGGGGTGGCAGTATTCGGGGGGGGGCAGTATTCAGGGCTGGGGGCACTGTGAGGGGGGGGGTCCGGGGCGCGTGAGCCGGCCGAAGGTGGACTATTTTACAGGCCGGGTCCGCTTGCTGCATCCGCCATGAAGCACAGTGCGGCCAAGGACCGGCATTTCTCCAGGCTGTATCGGCAGCTAGAGCCGACATGCTAGCCCCCAGCAAAATGAGGAATCGGTGGCTGTTTTGCGTCAGTTTTCCTGGCGTAAAACACCACCGTTCCCATGCCGGCGTGGAGACATAGCTCCAGAATCGGAGAAACCAGCCCATTGGCTTTGTGGAAGATGATCCTTGGGTGGGATGTATGGACAGTCTGGGTCATGTGAACATCGAAAAGGGGGAGGTATTGGGTCTTTTAAAAGATATTAAGGTAGATAAGTCTCTTGGGCCAAAGGGTATTTACCACAGAATATTGAGGGAAGCAAGGGTGGAAATTACTGGGACCTTGACTGACATCTTTGTATTCTCATTGGCTACAGGTGTGATCCCAGAGGACTGGAGAATAGGTAATGTGGTAGCGCTGTTTAAGAAAGGTAGCAGGGATAATCCTGGAAACTGTAGGCTGGTGAGCCTTATGTCTGTAGTAGGTAAATTATGGGAGAGAATTCTCAGGGTCAGGATTTATACCCATTTGGAAACAAATGGACTCATTAGTGATAGACAGCAAGGTTTTGCGAAGTGGAGGTCATGCCTCACATCGCGTTTTTTGAGGAGGTGACAAAGATGATTGATGAGAGGAGGGCGGTGGATGTTGTTTACATGGACTTCACTAAAGCCTTTGACAAGGTGTCTCATGACAGACTGGTACAAAAGGTGATGTCACATGGGATCAGTCACAAAAGTAGCAGTAGAAGGGTGTTTTTCTGAATGGAAGGTGGTGACTATTGGTGTTCCACACGGATCTGTGCTGGGGCCTGTTGTTTGTCGTATATATAAACAATTTGGAGGAATATGTAGCTGGTCTGATTAGTAAATTTGCGGATGACATCAAGCTAGGTGGAGTTGCAGATAGCGATGAGGACTGTCAGAGGATACAGCAGGATATAGATAGGTTGGAGACTTGGGCAGAGAAATGGCAAATGGAGTTTAATCCGGACAAATGTGAGGTAATGCATTTTGGTAGGTCTAACATAGAGGGGAAATATATAGTAAATGGCAAAACTCTTAGGAATATAGAACGTCAGAGAGATCTGGGCGTGAGAGAGATCTGGGCGTGGAGGTCCACCGAACTTTGAAAGTGGCAACACAAGTGGACAAGGGAGTCACGAAAGCATGCAAAATGCTTGCCTTCTTTGGACGGGACATTGAGTATAAAAGCTGGCAAGTCATGTTACAGTTGATTGGAATCTTGGTAAGGTCACACTTGGAATATTGCACTCAATTCTGGTCACCACTACCAGAACAATGTCGAGGCTTTGGAGTGGGTGCAGAGGAGGTTTACCAGGATGTTGACTGGTCTGGAAGGTGTTAGCTATGCGTAGAGACTGAATAGACTTGGACTGTTTTCATTAGAATGACGGAGCTTGAGGGGTGACCTGATAGAGGTCTACAAGATTATGAGGGAATGGATAGAATGGATGGGTAAGCACTCTTTCCCAGGGTGGAGGGGTCAGTCACCAGGGGGCATAGGTTTAAGGTCTGTGGGGCAAAGTTTCAAGGAGATTTGCGATGCAGGTATTTTTACACAGAGGGTGGCGAGTGCCTGGAACACGTTGCCAGGGGATGTTGTGGAAGCAGTTACATTAACGGCGTTCAAAATGCATCTCAACAAACACATGGATAGGATGGGTATAGAGGAATACGGCACTTGGAAATGCTGAGGGTTTTGGCCAAGGTTGGGATCATGGCCTGTACAGGCTTGGAGGGCCGAAGGGCCTATTCCTGTGCTGTATTGTTCTTTGTTCTCTTTGTTATTTTTGCCTCGGCTTGGCGGGGGGGACCTATTGGAATTTCTGACTCTCGGGATGATTGAAATTTGAGCTGAGGGGGATGACGGAGGGGTTCTACAATTCATGTGGACTGTTTATTACGCACTTTTGAGAAATGGTTGTCATTGAATATTCGGGGGGGGGGGGGGAGAAGGGGGTTGGGGTTATTGTTGTTTTTGATTACACTGTTTACTGATTGACCGTTAATTTTTTACCTGGAACACATGGGAGGATGTTTTGGTCTGTATATTGAAATGAAATGAATGAAAATCGCTTATTGTTACAAGAAGGCTTCAATGAAGTTACTGTGAAAAGCCCCGAGTCGCCACATTCCGGCACCTGTTCGGGGAGGCCGGGAATTGAACCCGCTCTGCTGGCCTTATTCTGCTTTACAAGACAGCTGTTTAGCCCACTGTGCTAAATATTGAGGGGGGGAGCTGGTTTGGTTTGGGGAATTTTTATTGCATTTGTTTTTTCTTTTGTTGTTTATTTGATGAAAATGTTGAAAAGGAGGAGAATAAAAAGATTATAAAAAAAGACTATTTGTTTCTTTAAAGAATAACCCAGTAGAAGCAAACTGATAATATCAGGAAAATCAGGGGCGGAATTCTCCGACCCCTCGCCGGGTCGGAGAATCGGCGTGGCGCGAATCGAGCACGTCGCCCCGATGCCGGGACGCAATTCTCCGCAGTGCGGCCATCAACAAAAAGCCGAGTCCGCCTGCGCCGTTCTAACATCCTCTGAGCCGGCAGGACCTCGGCGTTGAAGGGTCCGGGGGCGGCCTGTGGGAGGGTAAGAGGGTCCGACCCGGGGGGGGGGGGGGCTCCGTAGTAGCCTGACCCGTGATCGGTGCCCACCGATCGACGGGCCGGCCTCTTTGCCCACTGGCCTCTTTCCTCCGCGCCGGCTCCTGTAGCCCTGCGCCATTTGGCGTTGGGGCCGACGGGGGGGGGGGGGGGGGGGGGGGGGGGCGAAGAAGCCCACTGCGCATGCGCTAGTTGGCGCCGGCCCAACTGCGCATGCACGGACTCCGTGGCGCCGGGTTCAGGCTGGGATTGGCAGCTGGAGCGGCATAGGCCGCTCCAGCGCCGTCCTCGCCCCCTGTGAGCCGCGGAATGGGGTCCCGGAACGGGCGGTGATGCCGGAGTAAAACACTTCCGTTTTTACTCCGGCGTCGGCACTTAGCCGCCTGTTGGGAGAATCCCGCCCCAGGTGCCTCTCAGCTCTAATGATCCTGTACAAATTTAATAGAACCCTGAAGACTTAATGATCGAGTCACATGGGTTGTACATTTTCAGACTTTACAGGAGCAGTCACAGCCTGGGAAGGAGGAAGCTGACAGCCAGAAACCATGGTAGAACTTCTCAGGTTCAGGAATTAGCAATGTCCGTCAATTTATGGATACAGCTTGTTATTATGAATTTTAATATATAACTATGATATTGCATTAATATTAAAGTAGGCACGTCTTTGCAGTCTGTGTTTATTTAGTGTGTGAATTATATTATGACATAATCAAACTAAATCCTATCCTCAGATGACTAAGTTGTATGGAGTGTTTCAAATAAACTACATAAAAGCTAAAATTCAATTTTCTGTTAGTTTATTTTAATGTTCAGACAGTTGTGGAAAGGTTATTTTCTGTCATGGGTAAATGGGTGAAGCACAATTTTGAAAACTTAGCCCTGGAATTTCAGCCATGGACAGCATAATGAAGCTCCATCTTGTTTACCAATTTACCAATTTACTGCACACCTTGCAGCCCTGAAGAGTATTCAGCAGTAAAATCCCTGACTAATAATTAAGAACTGTCCATTAGACTTTGAGAATTCCTGGTATACAATATCAAATCTCTATTAATTGCTAAACTTCGCAGATGGGCTAGCATGGTGGCACAGTGGTTAGCACTGCTGTCTCACAGCTCCAGCATCCTGGGTTCAATTCCAGCTTTGGGTGATTGTCTGTGTGGAGTTTGCACTTTCTCCCCTTGTCTGCGTGGGTTTCCTCCAGGTGCTTCGGTTCCTTCCCACAGTCCAAAGATTTGAAAGTTTGGTAGATTGGCAATTATCAATCCGTGGGGTTGCAGGGATAGGGTGGGGGAGTGGGCTGAGGTAGAGTGCTCTTTCGGAGGGTCGGTGCAGGTACGATGGGCTGAGTGGCCTCCTCCTGCACAGTAGCTATTCTATGGATTTTCAGTTATCTGTGGTGTGTTTTCATGAAAGATTCCCACCACCTCCACCATCAGATTTCCAAACATGATTAACGTGTGCATCATTACATCTGGGTCACAGATTTTACAGCATTGCAAAGATCACAAGAACAAACTGGCACACATTATCCTCACCTGGGAGTGATTTAGATCCTGTTTTTTGAATTAGTCCTCGGGCTCGAATTACTTCAACTTCTAGCTGTCCTTTCCGATCTACCATCCCAATCTGAATATCACCTGAGGAAACAAAGGAAATTTAAAGTTCAAAAAGGTACAAAATCCTTTGACTTTAAGAGTTCCCAGTTCTCGTTCATATTATACCAAACACACAAAAAACGGGAAAATAGAGCTGTTTCAAGACAGCCTGAAAGACAACAAAATTCAAAGCCAATCTCCTCAACTAAAACTTGAATACATTTTAACCCATATTGACGAAACATAGCATCATTCACAGAATCTTCCTCAACAATGAAATAATACTTGCTATCAGGGCAAAACTGAAAATATAATGACACTAGCATAAATTATTTTGACAGTTATTCGAGAGACAAGGTACAGTTTTGATCTCCTTATCTGAGGAGGGATGTTCTAGCTATGGAGTGAGTGCAACAAAGGTTTACCAGACTGATTCCTGGGATGGCAGGACTGATGTATGAGGAGACATTGAATCGGTTAGGATTGCATTCACTGGAGTTCAGAAAAATAAGGCGGATCTCATAGAAACCGATAAAAATTTAGAAGGACTGGATAGGGTAGTTGCAAGAAGGATGTTCGTGGTGGTTGGGAGTGTTGTAGCCGACCATTTACAGGCTAATACTAAATGGTCAAGCAAAGAATGGGAAATGTGACTAAGTAAGAGATTTTAACTTCCGGAATATGGCCAGCAGAATAAATGACTTTGGACTGTCAGTATGTGATTTACAACAAATATCCTTGACTTTACGACCGGCCACTAAGAGTCAGCAGGATATTGGACAAGACAAGGGAAAGGCTGACAATAACGAATTAGGAGGATGAAAAGCTATAGATGTCCTTTATAATAAACTTATACCAATTGGTCAAATGGACAGGAAGAAGGAAGGAGGTATGAAAATAATCAAAGTCAATCTGTCCACAGCAATGCCCTCCATACCAGGCAACATCCTGGTAAACCTCTTCTATACCCTCTCCAAAGCCTCCACAACCTTCTGGTAGTGTGGCAACCAGAATTGAACACTATACTCCAAGTGTGGCCTAACTAAGGTTCTATACAGCTACAACATGACTTGCCAATTTTTATACTCAATGCCCCGGCCAATGAAGGCAAGCATGCCGTATGCCTTCTTGACTACCTTCTCCACCTGTGTTGCCCCTTTCAATGACCTGTGGACCTGTACTCCTAGATCTCTTTGACTTTCAATACTCTTGAGGGTTCTACCATTCACTGTATATTCCTTACCTGCATTAGACCTTCCAAAATGTAATGTTTTTCAAGACGCCCAACGCCTCCTTCTTTTGGATCTCAATGTGACCCAGACTATCTACACACCCTTCCCCAGACTCATCATCCACCACGTCCTTCTCCTTGGTGAATACTGATGCAAAGTACTCATTTAGTACCTCACTATTTCCTCTGGCTCAATGCATAGATTCTCTCCCCTGTCCATGAGTAGGCCAATCCTTTCACTGGCTATCCACGTGCTCTTTATATACATATAAAAAGCCTAGGGATTTTCCTTGATACTGTTCGCCAATAGCTTTTCATGACCCTGATTGGCCCTCTTGATGCCTACTTCCTACTTTCCTCATATTCCTCACAAGCTTTGTCTGTTCCCAGCCTTCTTGCCATTACAAATGCTTCTCTTTTCTTTTGGACTATGCTCACAGTATCCCTAGTTGTCCAAGGGTCCCGAAACGTGTCATATTTATCCTTCTTCCTCACAGGAACATGCCGGTCCTGAATTCCTCTCAACTGACATTTGAAAGCTCCCACATGCCAGACGTTGATTTATCCTCAAATATCCGCCCCCCAATATAGATTCTTCAATTCCTGCCTAATGATGTTATAATTAGCATTCCCCAAATTTAGCTCCTTCACCTGTGAACTACTCTTATCTTTATCCAACAGTACCTTAAAACATACTGAATTGTGGTCACTGTTTCCGAAAAGCTCCCTTACTAAAACCTTGACCACCTGCACGGTCCCATTCAAATACCAGATCCAGTATGGCCCCTTCCATAGTCAAACTATCTACATATTGAGGCCTTGGAACCCTCAGGGGAGGCCAAGGAGAGGGAAATGCCACCCCCGCTCCTCCCCACCATAACATACTGGAGCACAACTCTAGGGAAGTCACCGACCTCTCGGCATTGCTTTCAACAGAACCATCCCCCATCACAGTGGGAACTGTTAGAGATTGGACTCCTGGGTCATCTTCTGGTGAGAACCATGCACATGCTGCAGCACATCAGGTGGAAGAAGGGGTTTCTGAGGGAGTGGACTGTAAAAGGGTAATCTGATCCCAGGGAACAGCTGGCGCTACGACAGCTATTGGGCTTCTGCAAAGGATGATCCTATCACTGGTTCAAATGTAGATTCAGAGACAGAATCTACAGGAGGGGGTGTCAGCAACATTCCAGCACGTGCAAGTACAGCTGGAGGAGATGACTGACCTTCAAGTGCAGGAGATGTTGCAAACAATGCGTGGCACCGAGGCCAACGCTGAACGGGTGGCATCTGCGGTGGAAGGCCTGGGACAAGATGTCAGATCAGGACATCCTAGACTTGGAGCACACTGTGTTGTCCATGGCTGAGACACAGGACAAGAGGGCCCAGTCACAGGTGGACATGTCCCAGGTGCAGGTGGACATTGCTGCAGCACTCTAGAGCTTGGCTCAGTTATAAAGGGTCATGACTGATGGCAGCAAGAGCATTGGCCGGGTGCTGATTGACCTTAGCTAGTCATAGAGGGCCATCTCAGTCGCAAAAGGAGGATTTAAACTAGTATAACAGGGGGGTGGGAACCAGAGCGTTAGCTTAGAAGGTGTACTAAGTGAAGGGGAAATAGAGAACAAAAATAAGAGAACAACATCACACTCAGGCAGAACAAAAAAGGTGACAAGTGTGAGAAGGGAGGCGGTCCATGCAGGACTGAGGGTTTTGTACCTAAATGAGCGCAGTATATGGAACAAGGTAAATAAAATTGTTGCGTACATTGAAATTGCCCGGTACGATGTTGT
Source organism: Scyliorhinus torazame (assembly GCF_047496885.1). Classification (NCBI taxonomy): domain Eukaryota; kingdom Metazoa; phylum Chordata; class Chondrichthyes; order Carcharhiniformes; family Scyliorhinidae; genus Scyliorhinus; species Scyliorhinus torazame. The sequence continues at coordinate 89,778,701 of NC_092710.1, read as the reverse complement.
GGGCATCACAGAGACGTGGCTGCAGGGAGATCAGGGCTGGGATCTAAATATACAAGGATATGTCTTCTACTGAATGGACAGGCAGATGGGCAAAGGGGGCGGGGTTGCATTGTTCGTAAGGAATGAAGTTAAATCGATAGCAAGGAGCGATATAGGAGCAGAAGGCATAGAATCTCTGTGGGTAGAGTTGAGAAATCGCAACAGTAAAAAGACCCTGATGGGAGTTATGTACAGGCCCCCTAGCAGTAGTTAGGATGTGGGGCAGAAAATACATCAGGAGATAGAAAAGGCATGTAAAAAAGGCAATATCACAATAGTCATGGGGGACTTTAATATGCAGGTTATCAGGTTGGTAGTGGAAAATCAGGTTGGTAGTGGATCCCAAGAAAAGGAATTTGTGGAATGTCTAAGAATGTTTTTTTGGAGCAGCTTGCGACAGAGCTACTAGGGAACAGGCAATTCTTGATTTGGTGATGTGTAATGAGGCATACTTGATTTGGGAACTTAAGGTGAAGAAACCTGTAGGGAGCAGTGACCACAATATGATAGAATTTGCCCTGCAGTTTGAGAGGGAGAAGCTGGAATCGGATGTAACGATATTACAATTACATAAGGGTAACTACAAAGATATGAGGGAGGAGCTGGCCAGAGTTGATTGGAAAAGGAGCCTAGCAGGAAAGACAGTGGAACAGTAATGGTAGTTTTTTTGGGTTATTCGGGAGGCACAGCAGAAATTCATCCCAAGGAGGAGGAAACTTGCTAAGGGGAGGACAAGTCATCCATGGCTCATGAGGGAAGTCAAGGACAGCATAAAAGAAAAAAGAAAAACATACAAAGTGGGAAGCATTAGTGGGAAGCCAGAGGATTGAAAAGCCTTTAAAAGCGAGCAGAGGACAACTAAAAAAGTAATAAGGGGGGAGAAGAAGAAGTATGAGTGCAAGCTAGCTAGTAATATAAAGGAAGATAGGAAGAGTTATTTTCAAGACATAAAAGATAAGAGAGAGGCAGAAATAGACATTGGACCACTGAAAAACGTGGCTGGAGAAGTAATAATCGGAAATGAAGAAATGGCAGAGGAACTGAATAGTTACTTTGCATCAGTCTTCACGGTGGAAGACACCAGTGGGATGCCAGAGCTCCAGGAGAATCAGTGGGCAGAGGTGAGTGCAGTAGCCATCACTAAGGAGAAGATTCTGGGGAAACTGAAAGGTCTGAAGGTGGATAAAACACCTGGACCAGATGGACTACACCCCAGGGTTCGAAAAGAGATAGCTGAGGAGATTGTGGAGGAATTAGTGGTGATCTTTCAGGAATCACTGGAGGCAGGAAGGGTCCCCAAGGACTGGAAAGGGCTAATGTAACACCTCTGTTCAAGAACGGAGGGAGACAGAAGAAGGGAAATTTTTGGCCGGTTAACCTAACTTCGGTCATTGGTAAGATTTTAGAGTCCATTATTAAAGATGAGATTGCGGAGTACTTGGAAGTGCAATATAAAATAGGACTGAGTCAGCACGACTTCGTCAAAGAGAGGTCATGTCTGACAAATCTGTTAGAGTTCTTCGAGAAGGCAACAAGGAAGTTAGACAAAGGAGAACCAGTGGACATGATTTATTTAGATTTCCAGAAGGCCTTTGACAAGATCTCCACATTGCAGACTGTTAAATAAGTTTATTTAACAACCCATGATGTTAAGGGTGAATAGGGTGGCATGGATAGAGGATTGGCTGACTGACAGAAGGCAGAGAGTGGGGATAAAAGGGTCTTTTTCAGAATGGCAGACGGTAACTAGCGGTGTACCTCAGGGTCGGTGCTGGGACCACAACTTTTCACAATATACATTAATGATCTGGAAGAAGGAACTGAAGGCGCTGTTGCCAAGTTTGCAGATGATACAAAGATCTGTAGAGGACAGGGAGTATTGAGGAAGCAAGGGAGCTGCAGAAGGATTTGGACTGTCAAAAGAAGTGGCAGATGGAAAACAATGTGGAAAAGTGTGAGGTTATGCACTTTGGATGGAGGAGTGGAGGCATAGATTATTTTCTAAATGGGGAAATGCTTAGGAAATCAGAAGCACAAAGGGACTTGGGAGTCCTTGTTCAAGGTTCTCTTAAGGTTAACGTGCAGGTTCAGTAGGCAGTTAAGAAGGCAAATGCAATGTTCGCATTCATGTCGAGAGGGCCAGAATACAAGAGCAGGGATGTACTTCTGAGGGTGGATAAGGCTCTGGTCAGTCGCCATTTGGAGTATTCTGCGCAGCTTTGGACCCCGTATGTAAGGAAGGATGTGCTGGCCTGGGAAAGGGTCCAGAGGAGGTTCACACGAATGATCTCTGAAGTGAAGAGCTTGTCTTTTGAGGAACAGTTGAGAACTCTGGGTCTGTACTCGTTGGAGTTTGGAAGGGTGAGGGGGGATGTTATTGAAACTTACAGGATACTGCAAGGCGAGGATAGAGTGGACATGGAGGGGATGTTTCCATTTGTAGGAAAAACTAGAACCAGAGAACACAATTTCCGACGAAAGGGACAATCCTTTAAAACGGATATGAGGAGGAATTTCTTCAGCCAGAGGGTGGTGAATAAGACCATAAGACATAGGAGCGGAAGTAAAGCCATTCGGCCCATCGAGTCCACTCCACCATTCAATCATGGCTGATTTCAACTCCATTTACCCGCTCTCTCTCCATAGCCCTTAATTCCTCGAGAAATCAAGAATTTATCAACTTCTGTCTTAAAGACACTCAACGTCCCGGCCTCCACCGCCCTCTGTGGCAATGAATTCCACAGACCCACCACTCTCTGGCTGAACAAATTTCTCCTCATCTCTGTTCTAAAGTGACTCCCTTTTATTCTAAGGCTGTGCCCCCGGGTCCTAGTCTCCCCTGCTAATGGAAACAACTTCCCTACGTCCCTATCTAAGCCATTCATTATCTTGTAAGTTTCTATTAGATCTCCCCTCAACCTCCTAAACTCCAATGAATATAATCCCAGGATCCTCAGACGTTCATCGTATGTTAGGCCTGCCATTCCTGGGATCAACCGTGTGAATCTCCGCTGGACCCGCTCCAGTGCCAGTATGTCCTTCCTGAGGTGTGGGGCCCAAAATTGCTCACAGTATTCTAAATGGGGCCTAACTAATGCTTTATAAAGCTTCAGAAGTACATCCCTGCTTTTATATTCCAAGCCTCTTGAGATAAATGACAACATTGCATTTGCTTTCTTAATTACGGACTCAACCTGCAAGTTTACCTTTAGAGAATCCTGGACTAGGACTCCCAAGTCCCTTTGCACTTCAGCATTATGAATTTTGTCACCGTTTAGAAAATAGTCCATGCCTCTATTCTTTTTTCCAAAGTGCAAGACCTCGCACTTGCCCACGTTGAATTTCATCAGCCATTTCTTGGACCACTCTCCTAAACTGTCTAAAGCTTTCTACAGCCTCCCCACCTCCTCCATACTACCTGCCCCTCCACCTATCTGTATCATCGGCACACTTAGCCAGAATGCCCCCAGTCCCGTCATCTAGATCGTTAATATATAAAGAGAACAGCTGTGGCCCCAACACTGAACCCTGCGGGACACCACTCGTCACCGGTTGCCATTCCGAAAAAGAACCTTTTATCCCAACTCTCTGCTTCTGCCTGACAGCCAATCGTCAATCCATGTTCGTACCTTGCCTCGAATACCATGGGCCCTTATTTTACTCAGCAGTCTCCCGTGAGGCACCTTATCAAAGGTCTTTTGGAAGTCAAGATAGATAATCTGTGGAACTCTTTGCCGCAGAAGGTTGTGGAGGCCAAATCACTGAGTGTCTTTATGACAGAGATAGATACGTTCTTGATGAAAAAGGGGGATATGGGGAGAAGGCAGGCGAATGGGGATGAGAGAAATATCAGCCATCATTGAATGGCAGAGCAGACTCATGGCCTAATTCAGCTCCTATGTCTTACGGTCTTAAAAGGACATGATCGAGGCTATGAGGGACATAGCCCACTCACTGAGGGACATGTCACAGAGCCTCATGGCTGAGGGCATCAACACCATGTTTCAAATGAGGGGATTTTCCAGGACTGGCAGAGTCTGGTGACAGTGAGGACTCTGGAATTCATCCTAACTTCCCTTCCATCACATGGAATAGGCCAGGGGCCAGTGAGCATGCTAGGGTAGGAGGAAGTGATGAGGCCCATCCCGGCATGTTGGAACATTTTACTCCTTTTGAATCCCCTCCACCTGACATTGGCATATCTACTGACAAACAGAACAGGGTGACACACCGTCACCTGTGACACCGGAATTGGCCATCTAGGCTCAGGCCCCCAGAGGACGGCTGCCAAGTGTATCATAGGGCAAAGGGCGGGACAAGCAACAAGCCGGCTTTACTCCTGATGTGCTGTCTGGGCCAACACCGAGAAGGAGTGGTAGAGTTCGAAAGAAGAGAAAGATAGAGGACGCTTAAGTTGATGCGAGTTTAGTCAGGGAGAAAAGGACTTGCAATCACGGATCATTATACACTTTTTCTCCACCAGTCTGTTCTGCCTCTAACATGTGGGCACTACGGTAGCATAGTGGTTAACACTATGGCTTCACAGCGGCAGGGCCCCAGGTTCGATTCCCACTTGGGTCACTGTCTGTGCAGAGTCTGCACATTCTTCCCGTGTCTGCGTGGGTTTCCTCCGGGTGCTCCGGTTTCTTCCCATGGTCCAAAGATGTGCAGGTTAGGTGGATTGGCCATGCTAAATTGCCCTTTGGTTAGATGGGGGTGCAGGGTTACAGGGATAGGGTGGAGGTCTGGGGTTAAGTAGGGTGCTCCTTCCAAGGGCCGGTGCAGACTTGATGGGCCGAATGGTCTCCTTCTGCACTGTAACTTCTATGCTTCTATGATATCTAACCTCTGTCCCACGGGTGTGAAGGAAAGTCATAAAATCTCTGCAGTGTAGAAGGAGGCCTTTCAGCCCACTGATCCACACCGACCCTCCCAAAGAACACCTCACCTAGGTGCACTCCTCCGCCCTATCCCCCCTAACCTGCACATCTTGGGAAACAAAGGGGCAATTTAGCATGGCCAATCACCTAACCTGCACATCTTAGGACCATGGGAGGCAACCAGAGCACCCGATGGACACCCACACAGGCTTGGGGAGAAAGTGTAAACTCCATACAGACAATCACCCAAGGCCGGAATTGAACCCGCTTAGGGAGTGGAAACCACCCTTCTTGAAAAATAAGCACTGTTGGCCAGAGCTCTGGGGCGACACATATGACCTGGGGCATTCCAGCGATGGCGCCCAGGCATCCTGGTGGGCCTGATTCAGGGTAACCTGGAAGTAGATAGATATATGTCACATTTTGGATGCACCTGTGATTGCAAGATCCCGCTTGAGCCCTGGAACAAGACATAAGCTCAGAGGCCACTGAGAGCGTGTGTCCTCTGGCACATGGTCTCCTTGGTGAGCCCAACCCGACGACATAGAACATAGAAAAATACAGCACAGAACAGGCCCTTGGGCCCACGATGTTGTGCCGAACCTTTGTCCTAGATTAATCATAGATTATCATTGAATTTACAGTGCAGAAGGAGGCCATTCGGCCCATTGAATCTGCACCGGCTCTTGGAAAGACCACCCTACCCAAGGTCAACACCTCCACCTAACACTATGGGCAGTTTTGGACACGAGGGGCAATTTATCATGGCCAATCCACCTAACCTGCACATCTTTGGACTGTGGGAGGAAACCGGAGCACCCGGAGGAAACCCACGCACACACGGGGAGGATGTGCAGACTCCGCATAGACAGTGACCCAGCGGGGAATCAAACCTGGGACACTGGCGCTGTGAAGCCACAGTGCTAGCCATTTGTGCTACCATGCTGCCCAAACTTTGTCCTTGGCCTGGTGGATGGCTGGCACTAGAACCTCACCTGGTGGTCCCTGCTGTTGTGGGGCATGCTCCTGCTGTGCAGGAAGTTCCCTGGGGTGGTCCTGGCCCTCACACAACCATGCATCCGCTACGGCAGCAGTGGCCAGGTTGACAGCTAGCATTGTTGGCTGAGTTCTAAACTCCCTTTCTGTGCGGGGGGAGGGGGGAAAGAGACAAAGACTATCACCAAGGTAAGCATTCCCTTGACCACCCAAAACCACCAGATTACACAGTCACCCTGAGTTGCAGTATGCAACTCAGACCACGTGGTTTGGTTGGAACAGCAGTTGGATGCACTTAGGAGCATGCAGGTGGCGGAAAGCGTCATAGATAGGAGTTATAGAGACGTTATCACACCCAAGGTGCAGGCAGACAGATGGATGACCGCTAGAAAGGGCAGGCAGGCAGTGCAGGAATCCCCTGTGGCTGTCCCTCTCTCTAATAACAGGTATACCGTTTTGGATACTGTTGCAGGGTGGTGGGGATAGCCTATCAGGGGAAAACAACAGTAGCCTGAACAGTGGCACCACAACTGGCTCTGTTGCTCTGCAGGGGAGGGCAAAGTGCAGGAGAGCAATAGTTATAGGGAACTCTACAGTAAAGGGCACAAAGTAGGCACTTATGTGGACGGGAAAGAGACTCCAGGATGGTGTGTTGCCTCTCTGGTGCCAGGGTCAAGGATGTCTTTGAACGAACACAAGACATCCTGAAAGGAGAGGGTGAACAGCCAAAGGTCGTGGTACACATAGGGACTAACAACATAGGCAGGAAGAGTGATGGGGTCCTGCAGAAGGAGTTCAGGGTGTTAGGCAAATGCTAAAAGCAGGACTTCTAGGGTTGTAATCTCAGGATTGCTCCCTGTGCCACATGCCAGGGAGGCTAGAAATAGGAGGATGATGCAGCTAAACACGTGGCTAAACAACTGGTGCAGGAGGGAGGGTTTCCGATTTCTGGACCATTGGGAGCTCTTCCGGGGCAGGTGGGACCTGTACAAGAAGGACAGGTTGCATTTAAACTCGAGGGGCACCAATATCCTGCTGGGAGGTTTGCTAGTGTCACTCGGGAGGATTTAAACTGGTATGGCAGGGGGTTGGGAACCAGAGCGCTAGCTTCGAAGGTGTAATAACTGAAGGGGAAAGAGAGCACAAAAATAAGAGAACAACATCACCCTGACTGCTCAAACACAGTGGTTTGAAGTGTATTTGTTTCAATGGCAGAAGTATAGCGGGTAAGGCAGACGAACTTAGAGCACTTATTAGTACTTGGAATTACGATGTGGTGCCTATCACAGAAATATGGTGAAAGGAAGGGCAGGATTGGTAGCTGAAAGTGGAGGGTATAGATGCTTTAGGAGAGATAGAGGGGGATATAAAGAGGGGGGGGGGGAGTAGCATTCCTGTTAAGGAGAATATTATATCCGTACTGCAGATGGACACCTTGTAGGGCTCATTCAATGAGGCAAGCTGGGCAGAGCTTAGGAACAGGAAGAGGCCATTCACTATGTTGGGTGTTTATTACAGGCCCCCCAACTGCCAGCGAGAGATAAAGGAGCAGATAGGTAGAAAGATTTTGGAAAGGTGCTAAAGTAACAGGGTTGTTGTAGTAGGGGATTTTAATTTCCCCTATATTGACTGGGACTCACTTGGTGCTAGGGGTTTGGATGGGGCAGAGGTTGTCAGGTGTATCCAGGAAGCCTTCTTGATACAGTATGTAGATAGTCCAACAAGGGAAGGGGCAGTACTGGACATGCTATTGTGGAATGAGTCTGTAAGTTTTAGGGTACTTTTAGACAGGGATGAGGGTAACCCTCGCGTTAAGATGCTAAACTGGGGAAAGGCAAATTATGACAACATCAGACAGGAATTGAAGAATTTGGATTGGGTGCAGCTGTTGAATAATAAATCAACATCGGACATGTGGGAGTCTTTCAAGCGACAGTTGATTAGGATTCAGGAAAGTCACGTTCCTGAGGAAATGAAGGATAAGTATGGGAAGTTTACGGAGCCTTGGATAATGAGGGATATTGTGAACCTCATCAAAATGAAAAAGGAGGCTTTTGTATGGTCTAGAAGGGTAGGAACAGTCGAAACCCCTGAGGAGTATAAAGGAAGTAGGAAGGTACCGAAGCGGGAAATTAGGATGGCCAGGAGGGGTCATGAAAAGTCCTTGGCAAGTAGGATTAAGGTGAATCCCAAAGCTTTGTATTCATATGTAAAAAGCAAGAGGGTGGCCAGGGAAAGGATTGGACCACTTCAGGACAATAGGGGAAATCTATGTGTTGAGCCAGAGGAAATGGGCGAGATACTAAATGAATTCTTTGCATCATTGTTCACTAAAGAAAGAGGCTTTGTGGAAGTTGATGCTTGGGTAGGGTGTGTGGACAGTCTGGATCATATTAACATTGAATAGGAGGATGTCTTTTAAAAGATGTTAAGGTATTCTGGGATAAATCCCATCTGGCCCAGGAGACTTATCTACCTTAACATCTTTTAAAAGTCTCCTGGGCCAGATGGGATTTATCCTAGAATACTGAGGGAAGCAAGGGAGGAAATTGCTGGGGCCTTGACTGACATCTTTATATCCTCATTAGCTACAGGTGAGATCCCAGAGGGCTGGATAATAGCTAATGTGGTAGTGCTGTTTAAGAAAGGTAGCAGGGATAATCCTGGAAACTATAGGCCAGTGAGCAGGGGCGGCACGGTAGCACAAGTGGATAGCACTGTGGCTTCACAGCGCCAGGGTCCAGGGTTCGATTCCCTGCTGGGTCACTGTCTGTGCGGAGTCTGCACGTTCTCCCCGTGTCTGCGTGGGTTTCCTCCGGGTGCTCCGGTTTTCTCCCACAGTCCAAAGACATGCAGGTTAGGTGGATTGGCCATGATAAATTGCCCTGAGTGACGAAAAAGGTTAGGAGGGATTATTGGGTTGTGGGGATAGGGTGGAAGTGAGGGCTTAAGTGGGTCAGTGCAGACTCGATGGGCTGAATGGCCTCCTTCTGCACTGTATGTTCTATGTTCTATGAGCATCATGTCGGCAGTAGGTAAATGATTGGAGAGAATTCTTAGGGAGAGGATTTATACCCATTTGGAAACAAATGGACTCATTAGCGATAGACAGCATGGTTTTGTGAAGGAGAGGTTATGCCTCACTAACTTGATCGAGTTTTTTGAGGAGCTGACAAAGATGATTGATGAGGGGAGGTTGGTTGATATTGTTTACATGGATTTCAGTAAAGCATTTGACAAGGTATCTCATGGCAGACAGGTACAAAAAGTGAAGTCACACGGGATCAGAGGTGAGGTGGTAAGATGGAGACAGAACTGGCTCGGTCACAGAAGGCAAAGGGTAGCAGGGTGTTTTTCTGTATGGAAGGTTGTGACTAGTGGTGTTCCACAGGGATCTGTGCTGGGGCCTCTGTTGTTTGTAGTGTACGTAAACGACTTGGAGGAAAATGTCGCCGATCTGATTAGTAGGATCGCGGATGTCACCAAGGTTGGTGGAGTGGCAGATGATGTGTTGGGTATTCTGCTACACAGACGAACCAACACGGTTGTGAATGGTACAACTCAGTTTTATTACTAACATTTATCTACAGTGATAAATTGGTTACTGAGGTTCGATCATAACCCTAGAATCTGTGGACCTATTCCTAATACTATCTTGGAGTGGCACTCAGCACATGGTGGATGTCTGAGTGGCTTGCTGTGAGCTCTGTGCCCTGAGCTGTCTCCTGCTGGAATGCACGGGAAGTGTCCTGTTCCCTGTTTTGTAGTGTAAATGCTCTTGCCTGTGATTGGCTGTGGTGTTGTGTGTGTGTTGATTGGTCCGTTGATCTGTCCATCAGTATGTGTGTATGTATGTACTATGATGTTTACCTGAATATCATGACAGCAGATAGTGCTGAGGATTGTCAGAAGATACAGCAGGATATAGATAGATTGGAGACTTGGGCAGAAAAATGGCAAATGGTGTTTAATCCGGCCAAATGTGAGGTAATGCATTTTGGTAGGTCTAAATTAGAAGGGCAATATACTGTAAATGGTAAAACTCTTAGGAATATAGAAAGTCAGAGAGATCTGGGCGTGCAGGTTCAGGGATCTTTGAAGGTGGGGGCAACACAAGTGGACAAGGTAGTCAAGAAAGCGTACGGAATGCTTGCCTTCAGTGGACGGGGCATCAAGTATAAAAACTGGCAAGTCATGCCACAGTTGTGTAGAACAACTAGTTGTAAGGCCGCACTTAGAATATTGCGCACAATTCTGGTTGCCACACTACCAGAAGGATGTGGAGGCTTTGGAGAGGGTGAAGAGGAGGTTTACCAGTGCCAAAGAAGAACAAGGCGACGTGCCACAAATACTACCGTCCGGTGGCCCTGACTTCAGTCATAATGAAGTACTTCGAGAGGGTGATCATGAAGCGTATCACCTCCATACTCCCAGAACACCTTGATCCACTGCAATTACATTACCGTCGCAACCGGTCCACAGCAGTGGCCATTTCCCTGGCCCTACAGTCATCCCTAGAGCATCTCGACAAAAAGGACTCCTACATCAGACTCCTATTTATTGACTACAGCTCCGCCTTCAACACCATAATCCCAGCCAAGCTCATATCAAAGCTCCAAAACCTAGGACTTGACTCCCCACTCTGCAACTGGATCCTCGATTTTCTGACCAACAGACCACAATAAGTAAGAATGAACAACAACACCTCCTCCACAATAGTCCTCGATACCGGGCTGTGTACTCTACTCCCTGTACACACACGACTGCGTGGCAAAATTTGGTTTCAACTCCATCTACAAGTTTGCTGACAATACGACCATAGTGGGGCAGATCTCGAATAACGACGAGTCAGAATACAGGAGGAAATAGAGAACCTAGTGGAGTGGTGCAGCGACAACAATCTCTCCCTCAATGACAGCAAAACTAAAGAGCTGGTCATTGACTTCAGGAAGCAAAGTACTGTACACACCCCTGTCAGCACTAATGGGGCCGAGGTGGAGATGGTTAGCAGTTTCAAATTCCTAGGGGTGCACATCTCCAAAAATCAGTCCTGGTCCACCCACGCCGACGCTTATCCACCAAAAAAGCACAACAGCGCCTATACTTCCTCAGAAAACTAAGGAAATTCGGCATGTCCACATTAATTCTTACCAACTTTTAAAGATGCACCATAGAAAGCATCCTATCTGGCTGCATCACAGCCTGGTAAGGCAACTGCTCGGCCCAGGACCGCAAGAAACTTCAGAGTCGTGAACACCGCCCAGTCCATCACATGAACCTGCCTCCCATCCATTGACTCCATCTACACCTCCCACCGCTTGGGGAAAGTGGGCAGCATAATCAAAGACCCCACCCACCCGACTTACTCATATTCCAACTTCTTCCATCGGGCAGGAGATACAGAAGTCTGAGAACACGCACGAACAGACTCAAAAACAGCTTCTTACCTGCTGTTACCAGACTCCTAAATGACCCTTTTATGGACTGACCTCATTAACACTACACCCTGTATGCTTCATCCGATGCCAGTGCTTATGTAGTTACATTGTATACCTTGTGTTGCCCTATTATGTATTTTCATTTATTCCCTTTCCTTCCCATGTATTTAATGATCTGTTGAGCTGCTCGCAGAAAAATACTTTTCACTGTACCTCGGTACACGTGACAATAAACAAATCCAATCCAATCCAATTCAATCCAGGCCATTGCCTGGTCTGGAGGGTATTAGCCATGTGGAGAGGCTGAATAGACTCGGACTGTTTTCATTAGAAAGATGGAGGTTATGGGGTGACCTGATAGAGGTCTACAAGATCATGAGGGACATGGATAGAGTGAATGGGCAGGCACTCTTTCCCAGGAAGGAGATGTCAGTCACCAGTGGGCAAAGGTTTAAGTTCCGTGGGGCAAAGTTTAGAGGAGATGTGCGAGGCAGATCTTTTACGGAGAGGGTGGTGAGTGCCTGCAACGGGCTGCCATGGGAGGTTGTGGAAGCAGATACATCAACGGCGTTCAAAAGACATCTTGACAAACACATGGATAGGATGGGGATAGAGGAATACGGCACTTGGAAATGCTGAGGGTTTTGGCAAAGATTGATAATATTACCGGTACATGTTTGGAGGGCCGAAAGGCCTGTTCCTGTGCTGTATTGTTCTTTGTTATGCACCACCCTGAACCCTCTCCACACTTCCAGGAGACCTCGAGCATTTCCAGGATACTGTCAGCAGTCAACAGTGTCAATAGTCAGCAGCATATGTTACATCCATAGTGTGGGTTGAAATGCTTTTAGAGCAGCAATGGGAGGTTCAGCCAAGGCACCCCGAACCTGGAGAGGGGTGGGTGGCAGCAACCCGTGTCCAAACCCTTGACGCCAAGTCGCACCCTGCAGAGTTCCAGGCATACACCTCCAAGCAAGCCAAAATAAAGAGAAAAGTTTTCTTACTCTTTGCTACCCTTCAAAGGCCGTGCTGCTTAGGCCCCGGTTATAAAGATTCACACCAAATCATGCCCATGACTCCCGGCTGTGAGGGGTGGAGAATCTGGCTTCCAGCCTGTTAATGACATTCAAATGTATTTAACTTGGCTTTTTGCTTGATCCTGTCAGCGCGGGGCGGAGATCGCGCTACACCATTGGGACAGTGGAGAATGGCAACCGATCTGGGACCAGGTGCAGAACCTGTTTTTCGTGAGGCACTCCATTTTCCACCCGGTCAGGATTATCGATCGTCCATGTTTTATTTCCTCAAGAATATGCAGTTTCATCAGTTACATAAATGGAACATCAGTGAAAATTTTCTCGATCAACAGTGGGGTAAAGCAGGGCTGCTTTCTGGTGCCAACTTACTTTGACATATTTTTATCCATGCTTCTACTGTGTGCTTTCAGCAACTCAAATGAGGGTGTCTACCTGCATTCCAGGGCTGGCAGCAAGGTGTTCAACTTGCCAAGACAAAACTGCCTCATGTCTTGGTCTGTAAGTTGCCGTTTGCTGATGGTGTTTTGCTAGAGTTTCCACTGCCAATCAATGTCTCGAACACCAAAGTTATGGACCAGGACTTAAAGACTCCACCTTCCATCAACCTTGATAACCTCACCCTAGTGGTTGGCGAAAACCTCACGAGCCTTGGATCAACAATTACTGGCAACGTGCTCCTTGATGCCGAAACCAGTACCAAAACTGCCAAGCCCACAGTTGTCCTTGCTGTGGACCAACTGCAAACTACATTGTGTGCCGTTATGTTTGTTGCATTGTGTTCTCAGTACAGTACGAGGCATGGACGACCAAGAAAAGTGGCTAAACAGCTTCCACCTCCACTGCCTCAGATGAATATTAGGTTGCCTGACAGGGTAGAGTATTGAATATATAAGTACACCAATGTCCAGGAATCCTCTGCATGTTTGCCCTCTTGAGTCTGCTAGGCCATTTGAGCTAAATGGATGATAGCCCCATCCCCAAAGACATGTTTTCTGGCGAGCTTGCTCAAGGCCATCAGGATACCTACACCTGTGATAACAAGGATGTCTGTCAGTAAAACTTCAGGTTGATGGGGTTTTATGGAGTGTCTAGAGACAAGCAGTCAGGAAGGGTGTGGAATAAGCAGTGGAGAAAAGAAATGACTCAATGGCAGAAAAGAGTCAATGTCAGTCAAAAACATCTTTCAACCTCAGGCCAACGCTATTCATCTGTGCCAGAAGCAGGAGGGATTGCCACTCATAAATCGGCCCCGACAGCCGCAACAGATTATGTTCAACACAGAAGTGACGTACACCTTTGATTATTTTTACCATTCAAATAGGAAACTGTATGACTACACGGTTGCATTCTCTCCACAGATGCTGTGTGATTTCAGCATTTTGCTTTTCTACCTTATTCCTAGTTTTGGAAGCCTTTTTATAAGCCAGTCTAGGAAGAAGAACAGAAGAACTAGGAATAGACCATTCAACCACTTAACCCATTCAATAAGACCATGGCTGATCTTTAACCACTGTCCACTCCTCCCTCCTCCCGATATCTCTTGATTTCCTCAGTGTCCAAAAAATAAAGATTTTAAGCAATGTGCACTGTGATGAATGTTCTAGTGACTGTATTTACAGGTATCCATGTGGAAACAGGTATTGACGAATGAGCAATCTCCAAGCCCCTTGTCTGTGTTTTGTAAATGGACTGTATTTTAGGTATTTGGTGCAGTCAGGGTTAAAAGCCTGGGCGAGTGAGTGTGACTGCGGCAATCATAGAATTTACAGTGCAGAAGGAGACCATTCAGCCCATCAAGTCTGCAACGACTCTTGGGAAGAGCACCCTACTTATGCCCAAACCTCCACCCCATCCCCGCAGCCCCACCTAACCTTTTTGGACACTAAGGGGCAATTTAGCATGTGCAATCCACCTAACCTGTACAACTTTGGACTGTGGGAGGAAACCGGAGCACCCGGAGGAAACCCACACAGACACAGGGAGAACGTGCAGGCTCCACACAGACAGTGACCCAAGCGGGGAATTGAACATGGGACCCTGGAGCTGTGAAGCAACAGTGCTAACCACTGTGCTACCGTGCCACCCCTTTGTTTGTTTTGAAAGGAATCCTAGTTTGAAAGGCAAGTATATTTTGGGAACCAGGGGGGCAAGTAAACCATCACAAAAAGCTTGGGGTAATGGAATTTTGTTTTGATGAAGGAATTCCTTGTGGAGTTAATTAGTTTTCAGCTTGGTAAGATGATATTGTTGCTGGGTGGAGCGAAGGCATCAGACATTTTGAAGAAAGGTCAGTTTGAAGCTGAATGAAGCTGTCACCAGATGCCAAGCAGTTGTGCCCTCACTGCAGTTCAGTTAAAAGAAATTAACAGTCCTCAAAAGAAAATAACAGTCCTCAAAAGAAATTAACAATCCTTAAAGCAATGCACAATTGTCTTCGAACAAAAGGGAGCTGAAACAAGCGGAGAAACATCTTCTGAAGGAACACAGCCAGAGTCTCTGAATAGGTCTGACACGAGTCAGATTGTGTGTTTAATGCAGTATCAAGAGATCTCTCTTTCTCAAAGCATATCATAGAATCATAGAAGTTACAGTGCAGGAGGAGGCCATTCGGCCCATCAAGTCTGCACCGGCCCTTGGAAAGAGCATCCTACTCAAGCCCACACCTCCACCCTATCCCCGTAACCCAGTAACCCCACTAAACCTTTTTTTGGGGGGGACACTAAGGCAATTTAGCATGGCCAATCTACCTAACCCGCACATCTTTGGATCGTGGGAGGAAACCGGAGCACCCGGAGGAAACCTGTATCTCTGTAAAGCAAGTATTCCTGAGTGCCATTGGTAGTTAAAGTGGATTGAGAGCCGAGATGGTGTTGCTTCTTGTTATTTAATTAGGAATAAAGATAGCAGTTAAGGGTAAATAAGGGTAACATCTGCTGTGATGTTAAAGATTTTAACACTGTGTTAGGAATAAAGTTTGTTTTAATACACCATTCCCTTATTTCTTCATGTAACCACTCCTGGAGTGAAATACCCTTCACAGTCTTACAAGATTAAATTAAAATACGTCCAGTATCCTAGCCACTAGGATGTTGGGGTCTGGGCTGGGATCGTAATAGCACTATGTTATGATGTTCGTTTGGAGAACCAGTGCCGACACAATGGACCGAATGGCTTCCTTCTGCATTGCAACAATTCTGTGATTCTGTGAATTGGAAGAAATGATGGAAGGAGTCATCAACAGTGTTCTCAAGCAGTGCTTGCTTCGCACTGATGCTCAGTTTTGCTTCTGCCAGGATCACTCAGCTCCTGACCTCATTGCAGTCATCATTCAGACATGGACAAAGAGCTGAATTCCAGAGGTGAGGGTGAGAGTCACCACCCTTGACACCAAGGCAGCATTTGACCAAGAATGGCATCAATGAGCCTGAGCAAAACTGGAGTTAATGAGAATCAGAGGGAAAACTCTTCACTAGTTGGAGTCACACCTGGCACGAAGGAAGATGGTTGTAGTTGTTGGAGGCCAGTCATCTCAGTCCCGGGACATCACTGCAGAAATTCCTTAGGGCAGCATTTTAGGCCCAACCATCTTAGCTGCTTCATCAAATACCTTCCTTCCATCATAAGGTCAAAAGTAGGTATGTTCACTGACGTTTGCACAATGTTCAGCACCATTCTGATGCAGTGCATATCCAGTATGGCATGATGGCACAGTGGTTAGCTGGTGCCACACAGCACCAAGGACGCGGGTTCAATTCTGACCTTGGGCAACTGTCTGTGTGGAGTTTGCACTTTCTCCCGTGTCTTAGCAGGTTTCCTCCGGGTGCTTCAATTTTGTCCCAGAGTCCAACGATGTCCGGGTTAGGTGGATTGGCCATGCTAAATTGCCCCTTAGTGTCCAGGGCTGTGCAGGTTAGGTGGGGTTATGGGGTGGAGGAGTGGGCTGAGGAAGGCTGCACTTTTAGTGCGTCGGTGCAGACCTGATGGGATGAATGGCCTCCTTCTGCACTGTAGGAATTCTATGGATATGCAGCAAGACCTGAACAATATGTAGGCTTGGGTTGACAAGTGACAAGTAACATACGTGCAACACAAATACCAGGCAATAACCATGTCCAATAAGAGAAAATTAAAAATTCACTCCTTGACATTCAATGGCATTAACATCGCTGAATCCCCCACTCTCAACATCCAGGGACCTACCATTGGCCAGAAACTGAACTGGACTAACCGTATAAATTCGATCCCGGCCATGGGTCACTGCCTGTGTGGAGTTTTGCACATTGTCCCCGTGTTTGCATGGATTTTGCCTCCACAACCCAAAGATGTGCAGGATAGGTGGATTGGCCACGCTAAATTGCCGCTTAAAAGGAAGAAATGAATTGGATATTCTAAATTTATAAAATAAATAAATAAATACTGTTGCTACAAGAACTGGTCAGAGGCTAGGTATTCTACAGTGTAACTCATCTCCCGACTCCCGGAAGCCTGTTCACCATCTACAAGGCACAAATCCGGAATGTGATGGAATAATCTCCACTTGCCTCGATGAGTGCAGCTCCAACAACATTCAAGAAACTTGACACCATCCAGGACAAAGAAGCCTGCTTGACTGGCACCCCTTCCATAAACATTCACTCGCTCCATCACATACACGTACCATCTACAAGATCCACTAACATCGTCCCTTATTTTATTGGACAAAGGCCACAGACACATGAGAACCCCGTTGCCTGCAAGTTCCCCTCCAAGACACTCATCAAAAAGGGAGTGAGTGCAGTAGAACGGGTGCAGAGGAGATTCACCAGGATGTTGCCTGGGCTGGAGTTTTCAGCTGTGAAGGGAAGCTTGTTAGGCTTGAGATGTTTTCCTTAGAGCAAAGAATGCTGAGGACCTGATTGAGGTGTACAAAATTACAAAGGACATAGATAGAGTAGAAACAAAAATCTTTTCCGCTTAGTAGAGGGGTCAATAACCAGAGAACATAGATTTAAGGGCAAGGGGCAGGAGATTTAGAGGAGATTTGAGGAAAACACTTTTCACCCAGAGGGTGGTCAGATCTAGAACTCACTACCCAAAAGGATGCTAGAGGCAGGAACCCTCAACATTTGAGAAGCATTTAGATGAGCGCTTGAAATGCCATAGCACACAAGGCTACGGAGCAAGTGCTGGAAGATGGGATTAGAATAAATAGGTGCTTGATGGCCAACGCAAACACGATGGCCTGAAGTACCTCTTGCTGTGCTGTATGACTCTAACTCACCAAGACTCCGTCGACCGCACCTTCCCAATCCATGACCACTACCATCTAGAAGGACAAGGGAGCACGATCACCTCGAGGTTCCCCTCCAAGTCACTCACCATCCTGACTTGGAAATATATCGTCATTTCATCACTGTCGCTGAGTCAAAAATCTAGAACTCCCTCCCTACCAGCACTGCGGGTGTACCTACACCTCAGGGACTGCAGCCTTCAAGAAGCTCCCAAAGGCAATAGGGATGGGCAATAAATGCTGACCGAGACAACAATGCCGTAAATTAATTTTAAAAATATTTAAATTTTTGCACACAATGGAAGCCGCAGAACCTCTCACTAAAATCTGTGTTGAACGTGGATAGATAAAGATAAAAACTGGGATTGTTTAACTTGGGGGAAAGTTACTGTGCAAAATGTTTCCTTGGGAGACCCCACCATATTATGAAGAAATTCCTTTCACTCTATGATAAGCTCTCAGTTGTCCACTTTGCAGTACTCAACTGGTTAACCTCTCCTTCAATTTTCAGGGAATTTGATTTTAAATACAAAATTATAAACAAGAACAAAACTTACATTCTAAAAACCTGAGTTAAATATTATATCACTGAGAAAGATGAAATAAAACATGAATAGTCTATTTTGCTGGGGTTTTTTCACAGTAATGCTTGCAGAGTTAAATCAAACACTTGGCTCTCCCATGTATGCTCCATGTTGGCTGAGAGGCTTCAGGAATATTCAATGTAATTCTGATAAGTCTTCACTTACCCATGGCTGGTGTTGCTAATGTCTGTCTCCCAACAAGTTGTGCTGGTCCCAGTCCATCAAGGAAGTCGCTGAATTGATTGTCAGCTCCCAGTCTCATCCCAGAGAATAAACTGAAGCAGACAATAGGACAGTTAGAACTGATGGAATTATTCTAGTAAATGACTGCTTAGAATTAACTGAGCATTCTATGCATGGACAATGCTCACAGGAAGCACACTTTGCAACTTACTGGGTAAAAACCATCGGCAACATTCTCCAATATCGAGAGTTGCTTGCCCTGGAATTAGACCTCCTACAGCAGCAGTTTAAGATATTACCTTTCATGGTTTCAGTTCTTCTCTTTTCTTTCCAATTAATTTTCCTCCCCACCTCTCCCAAGGATGCTGACGAGAATTCAATACTCAAGTCACCAGAAATTGCGTGGGAGCCTTCATTCAACTGTGTCCTTAATGTTGCAAAATAACTCAGACTATACTGCGAGCACAAGGGAAACAGGCAGAGAAAGAATCATTGTGTCGGGTGATTGGTGTCTTTGTCTACAGTTGGGATGGAGGAGGATGTGGAGAATCAGAAAGATGGGCCTAGCAGCAGGAATGAGTGAGAGGAACTGAAAGTCTGCCTGGACAGTTAGGTAATAAATAGATCTGGGAGAGGTTACAGAGGTAGGGAAGTACAAAGTGATGGAAGTATTTAAAGGGGACTAGAAGTCAATACAATAAGCGATTAATGATGCCAACCTGAATAGGATGCAAGGACCAGGCATTAGAATGGACTGAAGTTTATGAAGAATGTAAGGTTGGCCAGAAGAGAACTGGAATAATCAAGACCTGGTGATGACAAAGACGTGTGCGAGGCTTTCAGCTGCAGATTGCATGTTACACTTTCATAGTTTACGTTCATAGAATTTACAGTGCAGAAGGAGGCCATTCAGCCCATCGAGTCTGCACCGGCCCTTGGAAAGAGCACCCTACCCAAGCCCCGTAACCCAGTAACCAAACCCAACCTTTTTGAACACTAAGGGCAATTTATCATGGCCAATCCACCTAACCTGCACATCTTTGGACTGTGGGAGGAAACCGGAGCACCCGGAGGAAACCCACGCAGCCACGGGGAGAACGTGCAGACTCCGCACAGACAGTGGCCCAAGCTGGGAATCGAACCTGGGACCCTGGAACTGTGAAGCAACTGTGCTAACCACTATGCTACCGTGCTGCCACACAGAATTCATAACCTCGATCTACTCCCTCCCATTTCATGTATACATCCAGCTTCTTATTAAATATGTGGGCTAACATTTGTAGGGCGCGATTTGACGGCCGTGTTGCGCCGGGAGCGAATTATCACATGCCGGTTACATTACCAGAGAGGCCAAAACCGGGAACCATGCCAGGCGCTGATCTGTTTCTGATCGAACCAGCCCGTTCCCATTGGCAAGATCCGGATCCGTGATGAAAAGCCAAAAATCACCAATAAAGTCAATCTTCATCCCATTAACGGGATGGACCCCCTATCCGACTGCCTTCCATGATCTATCTGGCTCCCCAGCGAGCGGTCACGTAGGTGCCTTTTAGTACACCTATTTTAAAAATGTGAAAGCTAGAGCAATGGTATGCGAACAAATAATAGAGGCTGCTTGTCCGTCCTACTGAACACCCGCAGGACAGAGCTCCGTCCTAACAGGTCACGCTAACACCTGCTGACCATGGCGGCCGCTGGATACACAGCTGAAGGCTTACGCCTTTAGGGAATTGTCAATTCGGGTCATGTGAGCAGC
Organism: Scyliorhinus torazame; assembly: GCF_047496885.1. Classification (NCBI taxonomy): domain Eukaryota; kingdom Metazoa; phylum Chordata; class Chondrichthyes; order Carcharhiniformes; family Scyliorhinidae; genus Scyliorhinus; species Scyliorhinus torazame. Next base: position 89,758,519 of record NC_092710.1, on the reverse strand, counting down.
TCCCAAGTGGATTCCTGTGGGTAGATGTGCCATGTTGCAGGCAAATGTTACCACCTAGCTTCCCAATCAGACTGTGAGGCCTGTGGGAATCACAAACCAATTGTAATTCCTCTCCAGCCGGAGAATCTAATCTACCGAGCGGAGAATTGAGCCCATGGTGTTGGAGAAATTGATGAGATTGAAGGTTGATAAATCTCGAGGGATTGATAAGCCTACATCCCAGAGTACTTTAATGGCCTTGTAAATAGTTGCTGCATTGGTGGTCGTCTTCCAGGATTCTATAGACTCTGGAACACTTCCTGCAGATTGGAGGGTAGTTAATATAACTTCATTATTTAAAATGTGAGATAGAGAGAAAACATCGAATTATAGACCAGTAAGTCTGACATCGTTCATTCTAGAGCTCATTATCAAAGATTTTATAGCAGAGCATTTGGAAAACAGTGTCAGGATCGGACAGAATCAGCATGGATTTATGAAGGGGAAATCATGCTTGACAAATCTACTAGAATTCTTCGCTGACGTAACTGGCAGAGTTGATGAGGGTTTATTTGGACTTTCAGACGGCTTTTGACGAAGTCCCACACAAGAGATTAGCATGTAAAATTAAAGTGCCTGGGATTAGGGGTAGTGTATTGAATAAATGGATCTTTGTCTAAATGGCAGGCAGTGGCTTGTGAGGTACAGCAGGAATCGATTCTGGGACTCCAGCTATTCACAATATATATTAATGATTTAGATGAGAGGCTGGATTCGGAAATGCGAATTGTGATCAGGCAGAGAATCAGGGGCGAAATTCTCCGGAAACGGCGCGATGTCCGCCGACTGGCGCCCAAAACGGCGCCAATCAGACGGGCATCGCGCCGCCCCAAAGGTGCGGAATGCTCCGCATCTTTGGGGGCCGAGCCCTAACATTGAGGGGCTAGGCCGACGCTGGAGGAATTTCCGCCCCGCCAGCTGGCGGAAACGGCCTTTGTTGCCCCGCCAGCTGGCGCGGAAATGACATCTCCGGGTGGCGCATGCGTGGGAGCGTCAGCGGCCGCTGGCAGTTTCCCACACATGCGCAGTGGAGGGAGTCTCTTCCACCTCCGCCATGGTGGAGACCGTGGTGGAGGCGAAGGGAAAGAGTGCCCCCATGGCACAGGCCCGCCCGCGCATCGGTGGGCCCCGATCACGGGCCAGGCCACCGTGGGGGCACCCCCCGGGGTCAGATCGCCCCGCGCCCCCCCCAGGACCCCGGAGCCCCGCCGGTAAGGTATGTGATTTAATTTACCCCGGCGGGACAGGCAATTTATCGGCGGGACTTCGGCTCATCCGGGCCGGAGAATCGAGCGGGGTGGCCGGCCAACCGGCGCGGCGCGATTCCCGCCCCCGCCGAATATCCGGTGCCGGAGACTTCGGCAACCGGCGGGGGCGGGAGTCACGCCAGCCCCCGGCGATTCTCCGACCCGGCGGGGGGTCGGAGAATCTCGCCCATGGTGTCAGTCCATAATCGAGGTCCGCTCATGGTGCCGATTCGGGAGTCATGCTCTGGTTCCTCCATTTTGGGAAAACAAGGTTTGTACCTTGCGCTAACAGGGGTATGCAAAACTGGCATTTCCATTCATTTAAAATAATTAAGTGCACTGGATCCAGTATGCTCCGTGCCTCCACAATGCTCTGCCACTCTAAGGCAGAAGTCAGTTTAGTATTACAAACCTACTGCGCCATAGCTGCTTAGGGAAAGAGAGATGGTAAACAAAGTGTTAAAAAATGTAGCGGTTACCCCAGGCCAGGGGGAATAGCAGGGAGCGACTTGGTGACACCTCTGTGGATTTGGGGTGTCGCCCTCGGAATCGGGGTGGCCTGGCTCAGGGTACCATTACTACAGTATTTGTTTTAAACACACCCATTTGGTACAAGCCTCTGGTCATTTGGGAGCCCACCCAGGCCACCCATGGGGAAAGCCTCAGACCCCAACTGACCCATCAATGGGATGGGCTTGGCATAGCTCAATCAGTGGCACACCAGGTGTTATCAGAAGCATTTCCCCACAGCCGGGGAAGCAGGGGATTAGCAGTGCTCACCCCAATGTATGGGCAACTGTACAAGACATTGGTGAGACCACACCTTGAGTATTGTGCACAGTTTTGGTCCTCTTATTTGAGGAAAGATGGACTGGCATTGGAGGCAGTTCAGAGGATGTTCACTGGACTGTTTCCACAGATGAAGGGTTTGTCTCATGAAGTGAGATGAAACAGTTTAGGCCTATACTCTCTGGAGTTTAGAAGAATGAGTCGACATCAAATTGAGGTATATAAGTTGAAAAAAGGTGTGGATAAAGTAGACATGGAGCGGATGCTTACTCTTGATGAGTCTAAGGAAGGGTGTTAGAGAGTCTGGGTCACATTGAGATCAAAATGGAGAAGATGTTGGGCATCTAAAAAGCTTTAAGGTAGATCAGTCCCCAGGACCTGATGGAATCTACCCCAGAATATGGAGGGAGGCAAGGGAGGAAATTGCTGGGGCCTTGACAGAAATCTTTTATCCTGATTGACTGCAGGTGAGTTCCCAGAGCACTGGAGAATAGCCAAAGTTGTTCCTTTGTTTAAGAAGGATAGCAGGGATAATACAGGAAATTATGGGCCGGTGAGCCTTACATCAGTCGTAGAGAAATTATTGGAGAAGATTCGTCAAGACAGGATTTACTCACACTTGGAAACAAATTGACTTATTAGAGATAGGCAGCATGATTTTGTGAATGGGAGGTCATGTCTCACTAACTTGATTGGGTTTTTCGAGGAAGTGACGAAGATGATTGATGAAGATAGGACAGTGGATGTTGTCTACATGAACTTCAATAAGGCCTTTGACAAGGTACTTCATGGCAGACTGGTACAGAAAGTGAAGTCACGTGGGATCAAAGGTGAGTTTGTAAGGTGTGTACAGAACTGGTTCAGTTATAGAAGACAGAGGGCAGCAGTAGAAGGGTGCTTTCCTGAATGGAAGGTTGCGACTAGTGGCTCCACAGGGATCAGTGCTGGGACCTTTGTTGTTCGTAGGAGAAAAAATGTTTTGGAGGAAAACACAACTGGTCTGATTAGTAAGTTTGCAGACGTCACAAGTATTGGTGGAGTTGTGGATAGTGAAGAGGATTGTCAGAGGATTCAGCAGGATATAGATCGGTGGGAGACTTGGGCAGAAAAATGGAGATGGGAGTTTAATCCGGACAAATGTGAGGTAATGCATTTTGGAATGTCGAATACAGGTGGGAATTATACAGTAAATGGCAGAACCTTTAAGAGTATTGACAGGCAGAGGATTCTGGATGCACAGGTCACTGAAAGTGGCAACACAGGTGGATAAGGTAGCCAAGAAGTCATCGGTTGGGGCACTGAGTATAAAAATTGACAAGTTATGCTGCAGCTATACAGAACCTTAGTTTGACCATACTTGGAATATTGCACACAATTCTGGTCATCACAATAGCAGAAGGATGCGGAGGCTTTGGAGAGTGTACAGACGAGGTTTACCAGGATGTTTCCTGGTCTCGAGGGTGTTAGTTATGCGGAGAGGTTGGACAAACTCAGATTATTTTCACTGGAATGACAGAGGTTGAGGGGTGACCTGATAGTCTTGTACTCCAGAACGTGGTATGCCCTTACCCAAGCTGTTTTCAGGACAGCTATAGGACTGGTATCTACCTGACAATGTGGAAAACTGCCCAGTGATGTCCTGTCCGCAAAACGCAGGATAAATGCAACCTGGCTAATTACTGCTCTCAATCACCAGCAAAATAATGTGTCATTGACAGTTCTATCCAGCGGCACTTACTCAACGATAATCTTCCCACTGACACGCAGTTTGGGCTCCACAACGATCACTCAACTTTTGGCTTAATTACAACCTTGGTTCAAAGATAGACAAAAGAGCTGAACTCCATGAACTCCAGAGATGAGAGCGACTGCCTTTGACGATTGGGCAGCATTTAACTGAGTGTGGTATCAAGAAGCCCGAGCAAAACTGGAGTCAAAGGGGATCAGAGAGAAAACTCTCTGCTGGTTGGAGTCATAGCTGGCACAAAGAAAGATGATTATGGTGACTGGAGACCAATTACTGAAGCACAGTATCACTGGGTTCCTCAGGGCCAAAGGTCCTAGAGCCAAGCACCTTTAAATGCTTCAGCAATGACTTACCTCCCATCATTTCAGAAGTGGGATGTTCGCTGACAACTACACAATGATCAGTACCATTCACAACTCCACAGATACTGAAGCAGTCCATGTCCAAATGCAGCATGTCCTGGACAATTTCCAGGATTGAGCTGACAAGTGGCGAGTATCATTTACCATAAGACCATAAGACATAGAAGCAGAATTAGGTCACTTAGGCCCATCAAGTCTGCTCCGCCATTCAATCATGGCTGATATTTTTCCCATCCTCATTCTCCTGCCTTCTCCCCATAACCCCTGATCCCTTTATTGATCAAAAACCTATCTATCTCTGTCTTAAAGACAGTGATTTGGCCTCCACAGCCTTCTGTGGCAAAGAATTCCCCTGCCCTCTGGCTGAAATTCCTCCTCATCTCTGTTTTAAAGGATCGTCCCTTTAGTCTGAGATGGTGTTCTCTGCTTCTAGTTTTTTCCTACAAGTGGAACATCCTCTCCACGTCCGCTCTATCCAGGCCTCGCAGTCTCCTATAAATTTCAATAAGGTCCCCCCTCGTCCATCTAAGGGACTGGCTTAGCACAGTGGGCTAAACAGCTGGCTTGTAATGCAGAACAATGCCAGTAGCGCGGGTTCAATTCCTGTACCGGCCTCCCCGAACAGGCTTTTCACAGTAACTTCATTGAAACCTACTTGTGACAATAAGCGATTATTATTATTGAACTCCAACGAGTACAGACCCAGAGTCCTCAACCGTTCCTCTTACGACAAGCTCTTCACTCCAGAGATCATTCTTGTGAACCTCCTCTGGACCCTTTCCAAGACCAGCACATCCTTCCTTGGATATGGGCCCTAAAACTGCTCACAATACTCCAAATGGGGTCTGACTAGAGTCTTATACAGCCTCAGAAGTACATCCCTGGTCTTGTATTCTAGCCCTCTTGACATGAATGCGAACATTGCATTTGCCTTCTTAACTGTTTACTGAACCTGCACGTTAACCTGATGAGAATCTTGAACAAGGACTCCCAAGTCCCTTTTGCTTCTGATTTCCTAAGCATTTCCCCATTTAGAAAATAGTCTATGCCTCCATGCCTCCTTCCAAAGTGCATAACCTCACACTTTTCCACATCGTATTTCATTGTGGGCTGGTTTAGCACACTGGGCTAAATCGCTGGCTTTGAAAGGTAGGCCAGCAGCGCGGGTTCAATTCCAGCCTCCCCTAACAGGTGCCGGAATGTGGCGACTAGGGGCTTTTCACATTTGAAGCCTACTTGTGACAATAAGCGATTTTCATTTCATTTTTCATTTGCCACTTCATTGCCCACTCTCCTAGCCTGACCAAGTCCTTCTGCAGCCCGCCTGCTTCCTCACTATCACCTGTCCCTCTACAGATCTTTGTGGAATCTGCAAACTTAGCAACAGTGCCTTCAGTTCCTTCTTCCAGATCATTAATGTATATTGTGAAAAGTTGTGGTCCCAGCACCGACCCCTGAGGCACATCACTAGTCACCAGCTGCCATCCTGAAAAAGACCCCTTTATCCCCACTCGCTGCCTTCTGCCAGTTAGTCAATCCTCTTTCCATGCCAGGATCTTACACTTAACACCATGGGCTCTTAACTTATTTAACACTCACAGTTAGGAGACTGGAGATGGAGATCTGGGGCGAAATTCTTCGGTATCAGCGCGATGTCCGCCGACTGGCGCCCAAAACGGCGCAAATCAGTTGGGCATCGCGCCGCCCCAAAGTTGCGGAATGCTCCGCATCTTGGGGGGCCGAGCCCCAACCTTAAGGGGCTAGGCCCGCTCCGGACGAATTTCCATCCCGCTAGCTGGTGGAAAAGGCCTTTGGTGCCCCGCCAGCTGGCGCGGAAATGGCATCTCCGGGCGGCGCATGCGCGGGAGCGTTAGCGGCCACTGACGACATTCCCGCGCATGCGCAGTGGAGGGAGTCTCTTCCGCCTCCGCCATGGTGGAGACCGTGGCGAAAGCGGAAGGGAAAGAGTGCCCCCACGGCACAGGCCCGCCCGCGGATCGGTGGGCCCCGATCGCGGGCCAGGCCACCGTGGGGCACCCCCTGGGGCCAGATCGCCTCGCCTTGTCCCGCCGGTAAGGTAGATGGCTTAATCTACGCCGGCGGGACAGGCATTTTAGCGGCGGGACTTTGGAGAATCACGGGGGGGGGCTTGCCAACCGGCACGGCGCGATTCCCGCCCCCGCCGAATATCCGGTGCCGGAGAATTCGGCAACCGGCAGGGGCGGGATTCACGCCAGCTCCCGGCCAATCTCCGACCCGGCAGGGGTCGGAGAATCTCGCCCAAGATGGCTGTTGCTGCCGAGGGGTAGATCAAGTGAGGTGAGGAACACGGGCTAGGATCTGGCCTAGAAAAGGTCATGGTTGACCGACAGGGGAGGGCGGCAAAAGTCCCCCCCCCGGCCAGACTGGTTACATGGAATGTTCGTGGACTGAACGGGCCGGTTAAGAGAACTTGTGCGTTCGCAACCTGAAACAGTTAAAAGCGGACGTGGCTATGTTACAGGAGACACACTTGAAGCTGGGAGACCAAATTAGATTAAAGAAGGGATGGGTCGGGCAAGTGTTTCATTCAGGACTGGACTTTTGCAGCCATCTAAGATGGCCACCTGCAAAGGACCATGGGAATTATGGCCAACCCAGGACTCAGACAGATACACAGCCTATGTGTATTTGAAACACAGGTAACCAGACCTGACCGAAACCCCGCTCGTTTGCATTTTAATGGCCCATTTTCCCAGGACAATAGAACTCCAATCAAGCAACCGGTACAGCCACAGACTGATCGGCGCCACTCCCCTTACTCAGAAAGCACAAATGCCAAGGTCAATGACCGCTAAGGACCCGCCCAGCCACCAAGGCACCCACCCCTTTATTGGCCGAAATCGAAGACAGTGATCAGAACCCTGTCGATCTATTGGGTCCAAGGTTAAGGACCGCCCCAAAAGAGCGCGAAATCCCAGAGGGATAAAAGAGGACACAGCTATGTGTTCTGTCTCTTTTGGGTCCGGCCTGTGCCAACCCAATTGCAGCAGGAACAGCCACTAAGTTCAAGATCAACGATCGCTACCTGACGGATGAGTCCAGCAGAGACAGAGCAGCTTTCTTCGAACCAGCCAAGTGAAATCCAGATAAAGGCCTTATCCATTTGCACAGTGCCGGTCACCCTGAAGTTAAGTATAGGTTATTGTAGCTGATAGGTGTAGTTTAACTCGTAGGAGATATTGTGTTTGCATGTCGAAGTAACTCTTGTGTATGTACATAAACTATCTGTTGAACTAACTAACTGGTTGTGTGGTCATTTGATTGATATAAGGGAAGGCCTGTGGTTCACCAACATTATCATTAATGTTCGCAACAGTATTGGCGACGCTGTTGGGATCGGATTGTCCTTCATTTGGTCCACCAGCCGGGCCAGATTCAATTTATGCAGCCGGTCCCATTCCCGCGCCATCTGGATGCCCAGGTACCTAAAACGGCCTCCTACTGACCTAAATGGCAGCTCTCCCAGTCGCCTCTCCTGTCCCCTCACATGGACCACAAACATCTTACTCTTTCCCATATTAAGCTTATACCCTGAAAACCGGCCAAATTCCCCTACAGTCCTCATGATGCCTCCCTCCCTTCTTAAACAGCGGTGTTACATTAGCCACTTTCCAGTCCTCTGGGACCGTTCCTGCCTCCAGTGATTCCTGAAATATCACCGCCAATGCCTCCACAATCTCCTCAGCTATCTCTTTTAGAACCCTGAGGTGTAGTCCATCCGGTCCAGGTGATTTATCCACCTTCAGACCTTTCACTTTCCCCAGAACCTTCTGTGCTGAGAAAATAATTTAATAAAACAGTAGCTTTTCCAAAAACGTAAAGATGAGCCTTGAAGATTTGCAGTTTGGCAGGAATCCAATTTGAATTTTTCAAAACATACAAACCTATGAGTTGAGAAGAGTTGCTTAGATTCATATTACATTTGTGTCAAGTCATTGTTCGCAAACATTAAAAAAAATGTTTAAATCTCTGCAAAGCAATCCCTTGCTATAATTGGAATGCCCCAGTGTGTAGCCACAATCAATTGTGCGACCTGGTCGATAAAGGTTAGAGAACATGTTATGAGTAGGGGCGGCATGGTAGCACAGTGGTTAGCACTGCTGCCTCACAGCTCCAGGGACCCGGGTTCAAATCCGGCCTCGGGCGACTGTCTGTGCAGAGTCTGCACATTCTCCCAGTGTCTGCGTGGTTTCCTCCGGGTGCTCCGGTTTCCTCCCACAGTCCAAAGATATGTTGAGGGAAGTTTCCCAGATGATTGCCGAACTTATGGTCCTCGCTGAAGCCTTTAAGCTAATCAAAGACCATACCTTGAATATCTGTACCGACAGAAGGTACGGCTTTTGTTGTCTTTCATGACATGACGGCTTGGAGTAGGTGAGGATATATGACATTTAGTGAGGAGCACAAACCACGAGTAACTAATAAAAGTAGTGGCAAAGGCTCCATAATTACCCCAACAAACCACTGTGATAAAAGCTTAAGCACTTCAGAAGTTTCAGGACCCTATCCAGCCGGTAAATCAGAGGACAGATGAGACAGCAATGTGAGTGGCAGAAGTCGGGACCTCGGAGCCAGTGGCAGCCTGCATTACAGGCCTGGAAAGGGTAGATATGCAGAAAATACACAATGGAAAATAATTGTTTTTTTAATTCATTTACGGGATGTGGGTGTGGCTGGTTAGGCCAGCATTTATTGCCCATCCCTAGTTGCCCTTCAGAAGGTCGTGGTGAGTTGCCTTCTTGAACCACTGCAGTGCTTGAGGTGTAGGTTCACCCACTGTGCTTTTTGGGAGGTAGTTCCAGGATTTTGTCCCAGCAACAGCAAGGAATGGCGATATATTTCCAAGTTGGGGTGGTGAGTGACTTGGAGGGAAACCTCCAGGTGGTGGGGTTCCCAGGTATCTGCTGATCTTGTCCTTCTGGATGGTAGTGGTCGTGGGTTGGGAAGGTGCTATCTAAGGAACCTTGGTGAGTTACTGCAGTGCATCTTGAAGATGGACACACGGCTGCCACTTGCGTTGTTGGTGGAGGGAGTGAATGTTTGTGGAAGGAGGAGCAATCAAGCAGGCTGCTTTGTCCTGGATGGTCTCTGGCGTCTTGAGTACTGTTGGAGTTGCACTCATCCAGGCAAGTGGAGAGTGTTCCATTACACTTTGGACTTATCATAGAATTTACAGTGCAGAAGGAGGCCATTCGGCCCATCGAGTCCGCACCGGCTCTTGGAAAGAGCACCCTACCCAAGGTCAACACCTCCACCCTATCCCCATAACCCAGCAACCCCATCCAACACTAAGGGCACTTTTGGACACTAAGGGCAATTTATCATGGCCAATCCACCTAACCTGCACATCTTTGGACTGTGGGAGGAAACCGGAGCACCCGGAGGAAACCCACGCACACACGGGGAGGATGTGCAGACTCCGCACAGACAGTGACGCAAGCCAGAATCGAACCTGGGACCCTGCAGCTGTGAAGCAATTGTGCTATCCACAATGCTACCGTGCTGCCCCGTAGATAATGGACAGGCTTTGGGGGGGTCAAGAAGTGAGTTACTCGCTGTAGGATTCCTAGTCTTTGACGTGCCCTGGTAGCCACAGTATTAATGTGGCTGGTCCAGTTCAGTTTCTGATCAATGGTAACCATCAGAATGTTGATTGTGGGTGATTCAGCGATGGTAATGCCATTGTATATCAAGGGTTAGATCCTCTCTTTAGGAGATGGTCATTGCCTGACACTTGCGTGGCGCGAATGTAACCTGAAAGAGTGATAAAAAGTGGAGCTGAGTCCACAAAAGATCAGCCATGATCTCATTGAATGGCGGAGCAGGCTCGAAGGGCCAGATGGCCTACTCCTGCTCCTAGTTCTTATAAAGAAGGGGATTGAGTGAAGGTGAGTTTGGAATCTGGCGAAAGGGTGGCCGGGTGGCAGCCCCTGAATGTGTACGACAAAACCGGCACAAGAAATCACCATTCTACGACGAACACGGCATGCTTCGGTTTTTGAAGTGGTGACGCTGGTGGCCGGCGATGGTCAGGCAAAGCATTGTAGCGACGTGTCACCTGCATCCAGTTTAATACTGGTAAGGTTGTAAAAGTCAAAATGTCCCACCATCATAGACCCAAGAGGCCTCAGAAGAATGAGAGATGATTTCATTGCAGCGTACCAAATTCTTACATAGCTCAACAGGATATCTGCAGAAAGGATCATTCCCCTGAATGGGGGTTAGGGTATAACCAGGGACACAGTCTCAGAATAAGAAGCGGGCTATTTAAGTAAGTAATATTCACACCACACACACGCCACCCAATGACCATCTTGAACAAAGAGAGAATCAGCATTACCATCACTGAATCTCCCACAATCCACATCCTGGGGGTTACCTTTGACCAGAACCTGAACTGGACTGGCCATATAAATACTGTGGCTACAAGAGCAGGTCAGGGGTTAGGAATCCTGCAGTGAGTAACTCACTTCCTGACTCCTCAAAGCCATCGCCTCTTTCACCATCAACTTGACCGCAACCTGGATTTCGACCTTAATCTCCTTTCTCGTCGTGGTCAGTTCCTTCATAAGCAATGTCTTCCATCCGTCTCCAGGAGGCTGATGCTCGGGTCATTGGCCTCCCTCGCCTCGGTCCGCCGGCTCGTCCGTCTACTGCTCAGAGCACACCCACCTGGAATACATACAGTTGGTGGCCATGTTGGGTGCCCCCTGAACAAAGGGCAACTCTGGAGCACAGGGGCTGACATCATGATGAGAATAATGACCTCGGCCTTTTTGGACAGCCCCCCGAGCAAAGGAAACCAATATCAGATTAAAGGGACGATCCTTTGAAACAGGGATGAGGAGGAATTTCTTCAGCCAGAGGGTGGTGAATCTGTGGAACTCTTTGCCGCAGAAGGCTGTGGAGGCCAAATCACTGAGTGTCTTTAAAACAAAGATAGATAGGTTCTTGATCAATAAGGGGATCAGGGGTTATGGGGAGAAGGCAGGAGAATGGGGATGAGAAAAATATCAGCCATGATTGTATGGCAGAGCAGACTCGATGGGCCGAGTGGCCTAATTCTGCTCCTATGTCTTATGGTCTACCAGGTATCATAGAATTTACAGTGCAGAAGGGGGCCATTCGGCCCATCGAGTCTGCACCGTCTGGTAAGTACGGTAGATCCCACTTGAAGGTGGGGGGGGGGGGGAACAGAACCCCCCCCCCCAGGATCATCACCTGGAATGTCAGGGAACTTAACAGCCCAGGAAAACATCCAGAGTCTTTGTCCATTTCAGAAGTTTGAAAGCCGACATAGTCTTCCTCAAGAGACACACCTGAAGGAGAAGGGCCGACTGCGGATAAGGAAAGGCTGGGTGGGACAGACGTACCACTCGTGTTATGGAACGAGGGTGAGGGGCGTAGCAATGCTGATTAGTAAAAGGATGGTGTTCATGGCGGCAAGGACGGTTACGAACCCAGGGTGATGATATATCATGGTCAGCAGTGTGCTAGACAGAGCACCGGTAGGTCTGGTAAACATGTACACGCCCAACTGGCACGACACAGATTTCATAAAAAGGACCATGGCAGAAATCCCCGAGCTAACCGCTGTGTTATCGTGGTGAAAATGGACTTTAACCTGCTATCCACCAGGCAGGCAGTCCACTATCTTCTACGAACACGGAGAGTAGGCTAGCCACCAACTGGATCACCAGTTGAGAAAGCAGGCAGCCATAAGGGAGAAAGCGCAGGTGAAGGATAGCAGAGGCAGACTGGTAACCGTACTAAAAAAGGTCAACCAAGCATTTGAGATCTTCTCCAAGGAGTGTACACCTCTGAGCCCTCCCGACGGGTCGCAGGGATGAAACGGTTCCTAGATGGACTGGACATGCCGGTCGTGGGGGACGATAGACGGAGGGAGCTGGAAGCACAAATAGGACTGGGAGAGATCATGAAGAACATCAGCTCCATGCAGGCGGCGAAGGTGCTGGGTCTTGATGGGTTCCCGGCGGACGTCTATAAAAAATTCGCACCAACCCTGTTTGCAGACTCGCTAGCGAGGGGCAACCTGCCTCCAACAGTAACACAGGCCACAATATCGCTGATACACAAAAAAGACAAACACCTGACGGAATGCGGATCACGCTGACTTATTTTGCTGCTCAATTTTGACATGAAGATACTTGCAAACGTCGTGGCTAAGAGACTGGAGAATTGAGTACCAGAGATGGTTGCAGAGGACCAGACGGGCTTTGTCAAGGGGAGGCAGCTAACTGCAAACATCGGCTGCTGAATGTAATAATGACCCCATCCGGGGAGAGAACACCAGAGGTGACTGTGGTGATGTGCATCACTGTAAATACATGTAAGCTAGCCAGACACTAGAGGGAGCACCAGAAACATCACACACACTCAACCAATAGATAAGTTAGATAGGAGGCGACCAATGGACATTCACGATACACATGAAAGTGACACGACCACAGGGGGGGCATTACACCAACCCATATATAAAGGACGCCACACACATGATCTGCCCTTTGGCCAGTGGAGACAGTCAGTGAGGACAGGCACAGGGTTGATTCAATATTACACCCACCACGTGGAAGACAGCAGCTGGTTAGTCAGTTGGGGTAGCTATAATAGGATTAGCAGTAGTGTTGAACTCAAGTTATAAAAGTGTACATAGTGTAAATAAATGTGTTGAAGTTAGCTACACATCTCGACCTTCCTTGACAAATGCAACACAAGGAAGCCGCTTATGTTACAAAGGAAACATAACAAAACAGTGACCATCTACCTGGACGCAGAAAATGCGACAGAGTCAAATGGAAGTGGTTTGGACTAGGAATGGGGTTCACCTCATGGGTGATACTCCTGTACAACGTCCCCAAGGCGAGCATTTGGACCAATACCACCAGCTCTGAATAATTCCAGCTGCACAGAGGTACAAGGTAGGGATGCCCATTGTCCCCGTTCTTGTTTACTCTTGTAATCGAACCCCTAGTGACTGCCCTGCGGGATGGGAAAGACTGGAGGGGCATTGGAAGAGGAGGCTGAGAGCATATTTTATGCAGATGACCTGCTCCGCGACATCTCAGACCCACAGAACGGCCTGAAAGCAATCATGAAGCTCCTGGAAGAGTTTGTGGCTTTCTCGTGCTACAAATTCAACCTGGACAAGAGTGAAGCCTACCATTCGAACTAGCCCAAAGCAAATTCCGCTATCTGGGGATCTAGAGAGCCCGGGACTGGACACAGATCCACAAGTGGAATATGACCAGCCTGGCGGAGGAAGTTGAAGTGATCCCAAAGAGATGGGATGCAGTCCAGTTTCCCGTGGCAGGGAGGGTGCAGACGGTCAAGATGAACATGCTGCCGAGGTTCTTCTTCCTATTCAAATCCATACCGATCTTCATCCCCAAAGCCTTTTTCCAAGGGATAGACAAAATGATCTTGCCGTTTGTGTGTGTGTGTGTGTGTGTGTGTGTGGGTTGGGGGGGGGTGGGGTGGAGAAAGAACCCAAAGATCCCCAAGTCAACACTGTAAAGGAGGAGAAGTATGAGCGGCCTGGTCCTAACGAACCTGCAATACTACCACTGGGCAGCCAGAGCCGAGAGGGTGAGGGGATGGATACGAGAACCCAACACAGAATGGGTGAGGCTGGAGGAGACTTTCTACAAAGGAACGACCCTTCGAGCCCTCGCTACGGCAGCGCTCCCATCCCCCTCAGCAAAATACACATCCTGCCCAATGGTGGGAGCCACATTGAGGACATGGAACCAAATGAGGCAGCATTTGGGTTTAACCGGGATGTCCCACATGGTCCCCATCTGCGGCAAACACAAATTGCCGCCAGCGAAGCTCGACTCCACCTTCAGAAAATGGAGACAGGAAGGGTTGGGGAGCAGGGTGGAGGGGACAGACGCTCGCGGTCAGGGGCGTTTACGTAGGGGACAGACTCACGACCCTGGATTAACTGAAAGAAGAACTGGAGCTACCGACAGAACACAAACTCCAACATTTACACATTAAAAACCTTCTCTGCAAGGAGACAATGAGGTACCCTAGGGCCCAGAGAGACACTCTACTGGAGGAGCTAATGAACACAGCCAGTAAGGAGAGGGGGAACTATGGGAACATCTACGATGACTTCTGGAAAGGGCAAGGGCACCACTGAACGGAGCTAGGCAAAAATGGAAGAACTCGGGATGGAAGTGGGTTGGTGATTGTGGAGCGAAGTATAGAGTAGGGCCAACTCCACCTCTTCCTGCGCAAGGCTTAGCCTCATGCAGTTTAAAGTGGTGCACAGAACCTGAATGAACAAGTTCTTCCCGGAGGTGGAGGATGAATGCGAACGGTGCCAGGGAGGTCCGGCCAACCACACTCACATGTTCTGGGCCTTCCCCGGACTTCTCGGGTCCTGGACAGCCTCCTCTGAGGCGATGTCCAAGGTTATGGGGGTGAGGGTGGAGCCATCCCCAAGACTGGCAATCTTCGGGATACTGAACCAGCCAGAACTATATATGGGGAAGAGGTCCAACGCCTTTGCTTTTACTTCCTTAATCACACGCAGAGAATCCTGCTCGGCTGGCGATCAGCAGCACCACCCACAGCTGCAGACTGGCTGCCAGAACTGTAGGGATTTCTCCGCATGGAGAAGATCAACTACACCATCTGATGGTCAGACGAGGGATTCCACAAAGCATGGAGGTTATTCCTCAGCCTGTTCCAAGACCTGTTCTAAGCCAACAGTGACTAGGAAGATGGGGCTGGGGGCTGAAGAGAGCAGACAAGAACACATATAATGGAGAGGATCAAAGTGGGGAGGGGAGCGGAAGCAAGGAGGGAACCCAGGGGAGTCACAGAGAGAGGCATGGGAGAAAAAGGGAGGAGGGGAGTGGGCAGGAAGCCCCCCTCCAGCCCCGAACCCACAAAGAGAACAACAGGAACCGCAGAAGAGAGGAGTGGAGCACAGTAATACGACACCGAGGGCAAAAGTTGGTGCCAAATGTTAAGTGCACTATATGCTAAATTGTTATTCAGCAAAAACTGGAAAAGTGCCAATAAAAATATTTTTTTAAAAAAAGAGTGTGATGGAATACTCTCCACTTGCCTGGATGAGCGCAGCTCCAACAACACTCAAGAAGCTCAACACCATCCAGGACAAATCAGCCCACTTGATTGCTCCCCTTCCACAAACATCCACTTTCTCCACCACTGACACACAGTGGCAGCCGTGTGTACTGCAGGAACTCGCCAAAACTTTCATAGTGATTATCATAGAATTTACAGTGCAGAAGGAGGCCATTCGGCCCATCGAGTCTGCACCGGCTCTTGGAAAGAGCTCCCTACCCAAGGTCAACACCTCCACCCTATCCCAATAACCCAGCAACCCCACCCGACACTAAGGGCAATTTTGGACACTAAGGGTAATTTATCATGGCCAATCCACCTAACCTGCATATCTTTGGACTGTGGGAGGAAACCGGAGCACCCGGAGGAAACCCACGCACACACGGGGAGGATGTGCAGACTCCGCACAGACAGTGGCCCAAGCTGGAATCGAACCTGGGACCCTGGAGCTGTGAAGCAATTGTGCTATCCACAATGCTACCGTGCTGCCCACTTGTTCGGCAACACTTTTCAAACCCACGACCATAACCATCTAGAGGACGAGAGCAGCAGATACCTGGGAAACTATCACCTGGAGGTTCCCCTCCAAGTCACTCACCATCCTGACTTGGAAATATATCACCATTCCTTCACTATCACTGTGTCAAATCCTGGAATTTCCACCCTAACAGCACTGTGGGTGTACCTACACCACTGCAGCGGTTGAAGAAGGCAGCACACAACCACCTTCTCAACGGCAACCCAAGATCAGCAATAACTGCTGGCCTAGCCAGCAAAGCTCACATCCTGTAAATGAATAAAAATAAAATTTAGGACCGAGGTGAAGAGGAATTTCTTCACTCAGAAGCCTGTGAATTTATTGGAATCCTTTTCTCAAGAGGGCTGTGGAACTTTGTATATGTTCAAGGCTGAGATCAATCAATAGGTAGATTAAAAATATCAAGGGATATGGGGATTGTGCGGGAAACTGGCATTGAGGTAGAAGATCAGCCACAACCTAGTTGAATGGCAGAGCATGCGCGAGGGGTCAAATATCCTACTCCTGCTTCCTGTGTTCCTTTGTAGCTACAGGGAGATGCTCTGTGTCGTATGTGGGTATTCAGGGCTGAAAGGGTTAATTTGTGGGATTAAAGAAACAGTACCTTCCACAAGGTAAGTGAAGATCAGGAAGGGGAAAGCGCTGGTTTAGACTGCGTAACGCCTGTAGTCTTAGATACTTGTATATAGTTATATTCATCCAATAAATCACCCAATTATTCAGACATAGCTCTGTCTCTGCAGTCATTCCTTAGCCAGTCATTTTTTTTTTAAATTTAGAGTACCCAATTCATTTTTTCCAATGAAGGGGCAATTTAGCGTGGCCAATTCACCTATCCTGCGCATCTTTTGGGTTGTGGGGGCGAAACCCACGCAAACACGGGGTGAATGTGCAAACTCCACATGGACAGTGACCCAGAGCCAGGATCGAACCAAGGACCTCGGCACCGTGAGGCAGCAGTGCTAACCACTGTGCCACATGCCACCTTGGGAAAGGGTCATCTTGTGCTCTTCTACCTGAATTATTTATCTAGAATGCTCAAGGGAATATGCAGTAGAAATCAGAGTCACTGAGGAAGAGATAGTTGGTAAAAATGGGACCCAGCTAGGGAGAGATAGCTAGCATAAGAATCAAAGATGATATATTTTATTCCTGTTTGATCCTGGTTTATTTCCCCTTTCTTTTATTTTTGCTGTTACATTTTTGATCCATGGATGATTTTTTTAACATGTGTCTTTAAAGAAAGCAGAAGCCTGTGCAGGCTTTGACTCGAGTGGCGGACTGACTGGCACCAATGACAGAGATTGGCTGATTCTCGGTTTGATTGATTTGGCCGACGACCAATGAATTGGCCTAAAAGGCTGCGTTTTGGCGAGTATCAGCTGGTGACTGGGTCTGTTCCCACTGAAATGCTCAGAAATCAAAGGAGCTTTCAGTTTCGCTTTGGCAGCTTAGGGAGAATATCTCTCTTTTTCCCAACTCTGTTTTCTCCAGAAATAAGCAGCTAATTCTCATCAAAGGACCTCTGTGGGAACCAACTCCCTCTGAAGGAAAGGTTGATGTAAGCAGAATCCAGAATCTGATACCTCTCCCTGCAGAACAGGCTGATGTGAAGCCAGGGGCCTCTCATGGAGAAGCTGTAAGATATTGCTAACTGCAAGGGAGATCATTTACAGGCTGTAAACCAAAGACTTTAATCCACACTTGTACTGTGAAGAACGTGTATTAAAGAATTCATCACCTGAAGCAAGGACTTTTATCTTTTGACCTTAATCTTTATTGTTTTACCCCTTTCCACCCCTCTGTTTGTCTGTTTTGTATGTGTGGGTAGAGGTGGGGCAGTTAAGGGGCGTTAGTTTGCTGTTAAGCAGCTGTATTTACTGCACATTTAATATTTGTTCTTGCTTTAAACAAACAGTAATTTTAATTAAACTTACAAACCTGGTGACTATAATTATTGGACAGCAGAGGGGAAAGAGTTCAGGTATTTTTATGAGAATTATTGGTTAATTCACCTGTGTTGTGACTCTGGGACAGGTGGGGTTGGAATTGACTTTGCACTTGCCCAGGGTGTTGTAACTATACAGTGCATTATAATGGCCTGGAATGTGCTGCCTGAAAGAATGATGGAAGCAGAATCAATAAGTTTTAAAGGGAATTTATTAAAAGCTTGAATGGGAAACATCGTAATGGCTAAGGAAAAAAAGCAGGACAGTGGGATTAATGGATTCTTTCTAAAAGCTGGCACGACTAAGGTGATCTTCAATGTGGTATTATTTCACAATTCTATTATTCAACAAATAGGAGCAGCTTAGCGAGTGGCATTCAGTACAAGAGAGAGCCAGATAGGGAGTGAGAGATGATACAAACTGCGGTCACGCAATAATTTAACCCCCAATATAAATGACAGGAAACTGGGATGAATAGCCAGAAACCTCAGTCCTGGAAAATTACTGCTCAATCTTCAACATTCCTTTTTCTCTCTAAATTCCTTGATTATGTTGTTGTCTCATAAATCTGTGCCCGCCTTTCCTGCAATACCGTGTGTGAACCCTTTCAATGAGGTTTGCGTCCTTGCAGCTTCTTTGTGACAATATCGAACACAAATAAGCACAGTGTTAGCATTGATGCCTCACAGCGCCAGGGACCCGGGTTCAATTCTGGCCTTGGATGACGGTGTGGAGTTTGCACATTCTCCCTGTCTCTGCGCGGGTTTCCTCCGAGTGCTCCACTCCTCCCAAAGTCCAAAGATGTGTAGGTTAGGTGGATTGACTACTGTAAATTACCCATTTGTGTCCAAAAAGATGTGTAGGTCGGGTTACTGGGATAAGGCAGGGCTTGGTTGTCTGTACAAACAGGAGATAAACAGGGAGGGTCGGTGCAACTCGCTGGGCTGAATGGCCTCTTTCTGCACTGTAGGGATTATTCCAATCTAAACTTTTTAATCTAAAACCCAGGAGTGATATTGTGATTTTTATCCAATTTGTACAGACTCTCACTACCTGTTTTCCCCCATTTGTACAGACTCGCACTACCTGTTTTCCCCCCATTAGTACAGACGCTCACTCCCTGTTCTTCCCCCATTAGTACAGACTCTCACTCCCTGTTCTTCCCCCATTAGTACAGACTCTCACTCCCTGTTCTTCCCCCATTAGACAAACTCTCACTCCCTGTTCTTCCCCCATTACTACAGACGCTCACTCCCTGTTCTTCCCCCATTACTACAGACGCTCACTCCCTGTTCTTCCCCCATTAGTACAGACTGTCACTCCCTGTTCTTCCCCCATTAGTACAGACTCTCACTCCCTGTTCTTCCCCCATTACTACAGACGCTCACTCCCTGTTCTTCCCCCATTAGTACCGACTCTCACTCCCTGTTCTTCCCCCATTAGTACAGAGGCTCACTCCCTGTTTTTCTCCTGTTTGTAGACTCTCGCTCCCTGTTCCTCGCACACTATTTATACAGACTCTCACACCCTGTTCTTCCCCCATTTACAGACACCCACTCCCTGTTTTTCTCCCGTTTATGCAGACTCTCACTCCCTGTTCCTCGCACACTATTTGTACAGACTCTCACTGCCTGTTCTTCCCCCATTTGTACAGACTCTCACTCCCTGTTTTTCTCACATTTGTACAGACTCTCACTCCCTGTTCTTCCCCCATTTGTACAGGCTCTCAGTCTCTGTTTTTCTCCCGTTGTACAGACGCTCACTCCCTGTTCCTCCCCCACTATTTGTCCAGACGCTCACTCTCTGATTTTCTCCCGTTTGTACAGACTCTCACTGCCTGTTCTTCCCCCATTTGTACAGACTCTCACTCCCTGTTTTTCTCCCGTTTGTACAGACTCTCACTCCCTGTTCTTCCCCCATTAGTACAGACTCTCACTCCCTGTTCTTCCCCCATTAGTACAGACTCTCACTCCCTGTTCTTCCCCCATTAGTACAGACTCTCACTCCCTGTTCTTCCCCCATTAGTACAGACTCTCACTCCCTGTTCTTCCCCCATTAGTACAGACTCTCACTCCCTGTTCTTCCCCCATTTGTACAGACTCTCAGTCTCTGTTTTTCTCCCGTTGTACAGACTCTCACTCCCTGTTCCTCCCCCACTATTTGTCCAGACGCTGACTCTGTTTTTCTCCCGTTGTACAGACTCTCACTCCCTGTTCCTCGCACACTATTTGTACAGACTCTCACTCCCTGTTCTTCCCCCATTTGTACAGACTCTCACTCCCTGTTCTTCCCCCATTTGTCCAGACGCTGACTCTGTTTTTCTCCCGTTTGTAGACTCTCACTCCCTGTTCCTCGCACACTATTTGTACAGACTCTCACTCCCTCTTCCTCGCACACTATTTGTACAGACTCTCACTCCCTCTTCCTCGCACACTATTTGTACAAACTCTCACTCCCTGTTCCTCGCACACTATTTGTACAGACTCTCACTGCCTGTTCTTCCCCCATTTGTACAGACTCTCACTCCCTGTTCTTCCCACATTAGTACAGACTCTCACTCCCTGTTCCTCGCACACTATTTGTACAGACTCTCACTCCCTGTTCTTCCCCCATTTGTACAGACTCTCACTCCCTGTTCTTCCCCCATTTGTACAGACTCTCAGTCTCTGTTTTTCTCTCGTTGTACAGACGCTCACTCCCTGTTCCTCCCCCATTTGTACAGACTCTCACTCCCTGTTCTTCCCCCATTTGTACAGACTCTCAGTCTCTGTTTTTCTCTCGTTGTACAGACGCTCACTCCCTGTTCCTCCCCCATTTGTACAGACTCTCACTCCCTGTTCTTCCCCCATTTGTACAGACTCTCAGTCTCTGTTTTTCTCTCGTTGTACAGACGCTCACTCCCTGTTCCTCCCCCATTTGTACAGACTCTCACTCCCTGTTCTTCCCCCATTTGTACAGACTCTCAGTCTCTGTTTTTCTCCCGTTGTACAGACTCTCACTCCCTGTTCCTCCCCCACTATTTGTCCAGACGCTGACTCTGTTTTTCTCCCGTTTGTACAGACTCTCACTCTCTGTTTTTCTCCCGTTTGTACAGACTCTCACTCCCTGTTCCTCGCACACTATTTGTACAGACTCTCACTCCCTGTTCTTCCCCCATTTGTACAGACTCTCACTCCCTGTTCCTCGCACACTATTTGTACAGACTCTCACTCCCTGTTCTTCCCCCATTTGTACAGACTCTCACTCCCTGTTCCTCCCCCATTTGTCCAGACTCTCACTCTCTGTTTTTCCCCCATTTGTACAGACTCTCACTCCCTGTTCTTCCCCCATTAGTACAGACTCTCACTCCCTGTTCTTCCCACATTAGTACAGACTCTCACTCCCTGTTCTTCCCCCATTTGTACAGACTCTCACTCCCTGTTCTTCCCCCATTTGTACAGACTCTCACTCCCCGTTCTTCCCACATTAGTACAGACTCTCACTCCCTGTTCTTCCCCCATTTGTACAGACTCTCACTCCCTGTTCTTCCCCCATTTGTACAGACTCTCACTCCCTGTTCTTCCCACATTAGTACAGACTCTCACTCCCTGTTCCTCGCACACTATTTGTACAGACTCTCACTACCTGTTCCTCACACACTATTTGTACAGACTCTCACTACCTGTTCCTCACACACTATTTGTACAGACTCTCACTACCTGTTCTTCCCCCATTAGTACCGACTCTCACTCCCTGTTTTTCTCCCGTTTGTAGACTCTCGCTCCCTGTTCCTCGCACACTATTAGTACAGACTCTCACTCCCTGTTCTTCCCCCATTTGTACAGACGCTCACTCCCAGTTCTTCCCCCATTTGTACAGACTCTCACTCCCTGTTCTTCCCCCATTTGTACAGACTCTCACTCCCTGTTTTTCTCCCGTTGTACAGACGCTCACTCCCAGTTCTTCCCCCATTTGTACAGACTCTCACTCCCTGTTCTTCCCACATTAGTACAGACTCTCACTCCCTGTTCTTCCCCCATTTGTACAGACTCTCACTCCCTGTTTTTCCCCTGTTTGTACAGACTCTCACTCCCTGTTCTTCCCACATTAGTACAGACGCTCACTCCCTGTTTTTCTCCCGTTTGTAGACTCTCGCTCCCTGTTCCTCGCACACTATTTATACAGACTCTCACACCCTGTTCTTCCCCCATTTATAGACACCCACTCCCTGTTTTTCTCCCGTTTGTACAGACTCTCACTACCTGTTCCTTGCACACTATTTTTACAGACTCTCACTGCCTGTTCTTCCCCCATTTGTACAGACTCTCACTCCCTGTTTTTCTCACGTTTATGCAGACTCTCACTCCCTGTTCCTCGCACACTATTTATACAGACTCTCACTCCCTGTTCCTCGCACACTATTTGTCCAGACGCTCACTCTGTTTTTCTCCCGTTTGTACAGACTCTCACTCCCTGTTCCTCGCACACTATTTGTACAGACTCTCACTCCCTGTTCTTCCCCCATTTGTACAGACTCTCACTCCCTGTTTTTCTCCCGTTGTACAGACTCTCACTCCCTGTTCTTCCCCCATTTGTACAGACTCTCACTCTCTGTTTTTCTCCCGTTGTACAGACTCTCACTCCCTGTTCCTCGCACACTATTTGTACAGTCTCTCACTGCCTGTTCTTCCCCCATTTGTACAGACTCTCACTCCCTGTTCTTCCCCCATTAGTACAGACTCTCACTCCCTGTTCTTCCCCCATTAGTACAGACTCTCACTCCCCGTTCTTCCCCCATTAGTACAGACTCTCACTCCCTGTTCTTCCCCCATTTGTACAGACTCTCAGTCTCTGTTTTTCTCCCGTTGTACAGACTCTCACTCCCTGTTCCTCCCCCACTATTTGTCCAGATGCTGACTCTGTTTTTCTCCCGTTGTACAGACTCTCACTGCCTGTTCTTCCCCCATTTGTACAGACTCTCACTCCCTGTTTTTCTCCCGTTTGTACAGACTCTCACTCCCTGTTCTTCCCCCATTAGTACAGACTCTCACTCCCTGTTCTTCCCCCATTAGTACAGACTCTCACTCCCTGTTCTTCCCCCATTAGTACAGACTCTCACTCCCTGTTCTTCCCCCATTAGTACAGACTCTCACTCCCTGTTCTTCCCCCATTAGTACAGACTCTCACTCCCTGTTCTTCCCCCATTTGTACAGACTCTCAGTCTCTGTTTTTCTCCCGTTGTACAGACTCTCACTCCCTGTTCCTCCCCCACTATTTGTCCAGACGCTGACTCTGTTTTTCTCCCGTTGTACAGACTCTCACTCCCTGTTCCTCGCACACTATTTGTACAGACTCTCACTCCCTGTTCTTCCCCCATTTGTACAGACTCTCACTCCCTGTTCTTCCCCCATTTGTCCAGACGCTGACTCTGTTTTTCTCCCGTTTGTAGACTCTCACTCCCTGTTCCTCGCACACTATTTGTACAGACTCTCACTCCCTCTTCCTCGCACACTATTTGTACAGACTCTCACTCCCTCTTCCTCGCACACTATTTGTACAAACTCTCACTCCCTGTTCCTCGCACACTATTTGTACAGACTCTCACTGCCTGTTCTTCCCCCATTTGTACAGACTCTCACTCCCTGTTCTTCCCACATTAGTACAGACTCTCACTCCCTGTTCCTCGCACACTATTTGTACAGACTCTCACTCCCTGTTCTTCCCCCATTTGTACAGACTCTCACTCCCTGTTCTTCCCCCATTTGTACAGACTCTCAGTCTCTGTTTTTCTCTCGTTGTACAGACGCTCACTCCCTGTTCCTCCCCCATTTGTACAGACTCTCACTCCCTGTTCTTCCCCCATTTGTACAGACTCTCAGTCTCTGTTTTTCTCTCGTTGTACAGACGCTCACTCCCTGTTCCTCCCCCATTTGTACAGACTCTCACTCCCTGTTCTTCCCCCATTTGTACAGACTCTCAGTCTCTGTTTTTCTCTCGTTGTACAGACGCTCACTCCCTGTTCCTCCCCCATTTGTACAGACTCTCACTCCCTGTTCTTCCCCCATTTGTACAGACTCTCAGTCTCTGTTTTTCTCCCGTTGTACAGACTCTCACTCCCTGTTCCTCCCCCACTATTTGTCCAGACGCTGACTCTGTTTTTCTCCCGTTTGTACAGACTCTCACTCTCTGTTTTTCTCCCGTTTGTACAGACTCTCACTCCCTGTTCCTCGCACACTATTTGTACAGACTCTCACTCCCTGTTCTTCCCCCATTTGTACAGACTCTCACTCCCTGTTCCTCGCACACTATTTGTACAGACTCTCACTCCCTGTTCTTCCCCCATTTGTACAGACTCTCACTCCCTGTTCCTCCCCCATTTGTCCAGACTCTCACTCTCTGTTTTTCCCCCATTTGTACAGACTCTCACTCCCTGTTCTTCCCCCATTAGTACAGACTCTCACTCCCTGTTCTTCCCACATTAGTACAGACTCTCACTCCCTGTTCTTCCCCCATTTGTACAGACTCTCACTCCCTGTTCTTCCCCCATTTGTACAGACTCTCACTCCCCGTTCTTCCCACATTAGTACAGACTCTCACTCCCTGTTCTTCCCCCATTTGTACAGACTCTCACTCCCTGTTCTTCCCCCATTTGTACAGACTCTCACTCCCTGTTCTTCCCACATTAGTACAGACTCTCACTCCCTGTTCCTCGCACACTATTTGTACAGACTCTCACTACCTGTTCCTCACACACTATTTGTACAGACTCTCACTACCTGTTCCTCACACACTATTTGTACAGACTCTCACTACCTGTTCTTCCCCCATTAGTACCGACTCTCACTCCCTGTTTTTCTCCCGTTTGTAGACTCTCGCTCCCTGTTCCTCGCACACTATTAGTACAGACTCTCACTCCCTGTTCTTCCCCCATTTGTACAGACGCTCACTCCCAGTTCTTCCCCCATTTGTACAGACTCTCACTCCCTGTTCTTCCCCCATTTGTACAGACTCTCACTCCCTGTTTTTCTCCCGTTGTACAGACGCTCACTCCCAGTTCTTCCCCCATTTGTACAGACTCTCACTCCCTGTTCTTCCCACATTAGTACAGACTCTCACTCCCTGTTCTTCCCCCATTTGTACAGACTCTCACTCCCTGTTTTTCCCCTGTTTGTACAGACTCTCACTCCCTGTTCTTCCCACATTAGTACAGACGCTCACTCCCTGTTTTTCTCCCGTTTGTAGACTCTCGCTCCCTGTTCCTCGCACACTATTTATACAGACTCTCACACCCTGTTCTTCCCCCATTTATAGACACCCACTCCCTGTTTTTCTCCCGTTTGTACAGACTCTCACTACCTGTTCCTTGCACACTATTTTTACAGACTCTCACTGCCTGTTCTTCCCCCATTTGTACAGACTCTCACTCCCTGTTTTTCTCACGTTTATGCAGACTCTCACTCCCTGTTCCTCGCACACTATTTATACAGACTCTCACTCCCTGTTCCTCGCACACTATTTGTCCAGACGCTCACTCTGTTTTTCTCCCGTTTGTACAGACTCTCACTCCCTGTTCCTCGCACACTATTTGTACAGACTCTCACTCCCTGTTCTTCCCCCATTTGTACAGACTCTCACTCCCTGTTTTTCTCCCGTTGTACAGACTCTCACTCCCTGTTCTTCCCCCATTTGTACAGACTCTCACTCTCTGTTTTTCTCCCGTTGTACAGACTCTCACTCCCTGTTCCTCGCACACTATTTGTACAGTCTCTCACTGCCTGTTCTTCCCCCATTTGTACAGACTCTCACTCCCTGTTCTTCCCCCATTAGTACAGACTCTCACTCCCTGTTCTTCCCCCATTAGTACAGACTCTCACTCCCCGTTCTTCCCCCATTAGTACAGACTCTCACTCCCTGTTCTTCCCCCATTTGTACAGACTCTCAGTCTCTGTTTTTCTCCCGTTGTACAGACTCTCACTCCCTGTTCCTCCCCCACTATTTGTCCAGATGCTGACTCTGTTTTTCTCCCGTTGTACAGACTCTCACTCCCTGTTCCTCGCACACTATTTATACAGACGCTCACTCCCTGTTCTTCCCCCATTAGTACAGACTCTCACTCCCTGTTCTTCCCCCATTTATACAGACTCTCACTCCCTGTTTTTCTCCCGTTTGTACAGACACCCACTCCCTGTTCTCCACTATTTGTACAGACACCCACTCCCTGTTCCTCCCCCACTATATGTACAGGCACCCACTCCCTGTTGTTCCCCCATCTCAGGTCACACAAGCTGTTTTTTAAAGAACTGTTTCGTCATATTGGGTCTTGTTCTTTTGTCAACCACCTCAAATGTGTCCTTTGGTTACCTGATCCTTCTGTCACTGTGTGGTAGTATGTATTGGGGGTCATGTGGGACTGGAAGCCCTAATGTCATTGGCTGACAGATCCCGGGTCCTGGTTGGCCGTTGACCTCATACTCCGCCCTGAAGGCGAAGTATAAGAAGCCGGTGCCTTCCCCCGCAGGCCAGCTTACTATCGGGCTGCTGGGGAACAGACACGCTTAATAAAGCCTCATCGACTTCACTCTATTCATCTCACGGAGTCTTTGTGCGCTACACACTGCAAGACAGTTTATCCCAAAAGAATAGTGGTGCTAAAACTACCTCCTGGGGAACACCCTCCTGTTTTAAGTGCAACCGCCCACTACTACTCTCTACTTTCTGTCCCTTAGCCAATCTTATCTCACTGTCCTGGGAATCTCATGGGCTTAAATTTTTTATCAAATCTATTATGTGGCACATTATCAAGTGTGTTCAGACAATCCATATACACATCAGCTACCTGAGCTGTCTTGTTACTTAAAATCAAAACCGTTTACAATTGTTACAGCACATTTGCTCTGTCATACTTGTTGCATCATTTTGCTAGAGCACCTCAGCTAGTCCCACTCCCCCGTCTTTTTCCCACAGCCCTGCATGGTTTTTCTCTTCAGATAGCGATCCAATTCTGATTGATTCTGCTCCCACCACACTGAGATTAATCCTAACTACTCACTGCATTAAAAAGCTCATGTTGCCCATTTCGTCTTTGCAAAGCACCTTTAATCAGGGTCTTTGATCAAAGAACTCAATCAAGTTCGTCAAACATGATTTATCTTCAATGAATATACACTGACATTCATTTGCTACCCTTTTTTTTCCAAACGCCAATTCATTTTGTTTCTTCTGACATTAGAGTGACATTAGGTCCCAGGTTTCACTGCTTTTTGTTAAATCATATTCCTAGATTATTCAGAAACTGGAGATTTTGGTGATGGATATCCTATAAGCCAGGGTCAGTCATTGTGGATTCAATTGACAAGGAGCATACCCATGCAGTTCAGCACAGCAGTGTACTTACTTCCCCTCTGAACTGTAGCTGTTCATGCTCCCATCAGTGGATTCCCGGCTGGCTTGTCGAGTCATACGTCGCATTTCCACTGCCATGCCAGTCTCTGTGCTTCTTTGGATGGTATTTTTGGATTTCCTCCCGCCAGCTTCTGTGAACAAACAGAACTTTGAAATATCTGAGCAACATTTCAGTATCTGGTTGATCCAATAACAGTAATAAAAACAGAACTTTGAAATATCTGAGCAACATTTCAGTATCTGGTTGATCCAATAACAGTAATAAAAATGAGGTGGTGCAGTGCCAGGGACCCGGGTTCAATTCCAGCCTTGGGTGACTGTGTGGAGTTTGCACACTCTCCTCGTGTCTGCGTGGGCTTCCGGTTTCCTCCCACACTTCAAAGATGTAAAGGTTTGGTGGATTGGCCATGATAAATTGCTTCTTATTGTCCAACAGTTAGGTGGGGTTGCGGGGGAGTGGGCCTGGGTATGGTGCTCTTTCAGAGGGTCGTTGCAGACTCAATGGGCCGAATGGCCTCCTTCTGCACTGCAAGGATTCTATGAAAAGATCTTTGGTGAGCCAACCGCTGCTTCGTACATAGAACATAGAAAAATACAGCACAGAACAGGCCCTTCGGCCCACGATGTTGTGCCGAATCTTTGTCCTAGATTAATCATAGATTATCATTGAATTTACAGTGCAGGAGGCCATTCGGCCCATTGAGTCTGCGCCGGCTCTTGGTAAGAGCACCCTACCCAAAGTCAACACTAAGGGCAATTGTGGACACTAAGGGCAATTTATCATGGCCAATCCACCTAACCTGCACATCTTTGGACTGTGGGAGGAAACCGGAGCACCCGGAGGAAACCCACGCAGACACGGGGAGGATGTGCAGACTCCGCACAGACAGTGACCCAAGCCGGAATCGAACCTGGGACCCTGGAGCTGTGAAGCAATTGTGCTATCCACAATGCTACCGTGCTGCTCTTAAGAACAAATAAATCTACACTATATCATTTTACCGTAATCCATGTACCTATCCAATAGCTGCTTGAAGGTCCCTAATGTTTCCGACTCAACTACTTCCACAGGCAGTACATTCCATGCCCCACTACTCTCTGGGTAAAGAACCTACCTCTGACATCCCCCCTATATCTTCCACCATTCACCTTAAATTTATGTCCCCTTGTAATGGTTTGTTCCACCCGGGGAAAAAGTCTCTGACTGCCTACTCTATCTATTCCCCTGATCATCTTATAAACCTCTATCAAGTCACCCCTCATCCTTTTCCGTTCTAATGAGAAAAGGCCTAGCACCCTCAACCTTTCTTCGTAAGACCTACTCTCAATTCCAGGCAACATCCTGGTAAATCTCCTTTGCACCTTTTCCAAAGCTTCCACATCCTTCCTGAAATGAGGTGACCAGAACTGCACACAGTACTCCAAATGTGGCGTTACCAAAGTTTTGTACAGCTGCATCATCACCTCACGGCTCTTAAATTCAATCCCTCTGTTAATGAACGCTAGCACACCATAGGCCTTCTTCACAGCTCTATCCACTTGAGTGGCAACTTTCAAAGATGTATGAACAAAGACCCCAAGATCTCTCTGCTCCTCCACATTGCCAAGAACTCTACCGTTAACCCTGTATTCCGCATTCATATTTGTCCTTCCAAAATGGACAACCTCACACTTTTCAGGGTTAAACTCCATCTGCCACTTCTCAGCCCAGCTCTGCATCCTATCTATGTCTCTTTGCAGCCGACAACAGCCCTCCTCACTATCCACAACTCCACCAATCTTTGTATCGTCTGCAAATTTACTGACCCACCCTTCAACTCCCTCATCCAAGTCATTCCTGAAAATCACAAACAGCAGAGGACCCAGAACCGATCCCTGCAGGACGCCACTGGTAACTGGGATCCAGGCTGAATATTTGCCATCCACCACCACTCTCTGACTTCTATCGGTTAGCCAGTTCGTAATCCAACTGGCCAAATTTCCCACTATCCCATGCCTCCTTACTTTCTGCATAAGCCTACCATGGGGAACCTTATCAAATGCCTTACTAAAATCCATGTACACTACATCCACTGCTTTACCTTCATCCACATGCTTGGTCACCTCCTCAAAGAATTCAATAAGACTTGTAAGGCAAGGCCTACCCCTCACAAATCCGTGCTGACTATCCCTAATCAAGCAGTGTCTTTCCAGATGCTCAGAAATCCTATCCTTTCCATGACCTTGCGTACCACCGAATTAAGACTAACTGGCCTGTAATTCCCAGGGTTATCCCTAGTCCCATTTTTGAACAGGGGCACGACATTCGCCACTCTCCAATCCCCTGGTACCACCCCTGTTGACAGTGAGGACGAAAAGATCATTGCCAACGGCTCTGCAATTTCATCTCTTGCTTCCCATAGAATCCTTGGATATATCCCGTCAGGCCCGGGGGACTTGTCTATCCTCAGGTTTTTCAAAATGCCCAACACATCTTCCTTCCTAACAAGTATTTCCTCGAGCTTACCAATCTGTTTCACACTGTCCTCTCCAACAATATGGCCCCTCACATTCGTAAATACAGAAGAAAAGTACTCGTTCAAGACCTCTCCTATCTCTTCAGACTCAATACACAATCTACCGCTACTGTCCTTGATCGGACCTACCCTCGCTCTAGTCATTCTCATATTTCTCACATATGTGTAAAAGGCCTTGGGGTTTTCCTTGAGCCTACCCGCCAAAGATTGTTCATGCCCTCTCTTAGCTCTCCTAATCCCTTTCTTCAGTTCCCTCCTGGCTATCTTGTATCCCTCCAACACCCTGTCTGAACCTTGTTTCCTCAGCCTTACATAAGTCTCCTTTTTCCTCTTAACAAGACATTCAACCTCTCTTGTCAACCATGGTTCCCTCACTCGACCATCTCTTCCCTGCCTGACAGGGACATAGATATCAAGGACACGTAGTACCTGTTCCTTGAACAAGTTCCACATTTCACTTGTGTCCTTCCCTGAGAGCCTATGTTCCCAACTTATGCACTTCAATTCTTGTCTGACAACATCGTATTTACCCTTCCCCCAATTGGAAACCTTGCCCTGTTGCACGCACTTATCCTTCTCCATTACTAATGTGAAAGTCACAGAATTGTGGTCACTATCTCCAAAATGCTCCCCCACTAACAAATCTATCACTTGCCCTGGTTCATTACCAAGTACTAAATCCAATATTGCCCCTCCTCTGGTCAGACAATCTACATACTGTGTTAGAAAAGCTTCCTGGACACACTGCACAAACACCACCCCATCCAAACTATTTGATCTAAAGAGTTTCCACATTTATTAAGCTAAATAGTTGCTACATTGTGAAATTTGAAGCCAAGTTCAGGCACCCTGTTGCAAAAACTCAGCTAAAATACTGCTAGCTGATAATCTACTTGTCTCAATTACTCTAACTTTATTTTTATTGTTACAATTTCACACTTCTCTTTTTGAGGTGCTGTGGTACAGTCCCACAGGCGTTGATATCCTGCGAGTACTTCAGCCACAAACTGATACTTTACATACAAACCAAGTCACTGAGAGCCAGGACTTCCTGCTCTAGAACTGAAGTTTCCACTCATTAACTCCAGCAATATGAGCGTAATCGGTGCAGAACAAACAAACCAAAGCAGAAATTTGGGGCAAATTCAATGAAAGTAACTTATGACTAAAACCACTGGGATTAGTATTACATACTGGTTTAAGATTCAAGTCGCCAAATCAGGGCTCGTCACAAAACTGGTCATGCCCCAAGTTCAACATTCTACTCTGATAGGCTCTTCAAATTCAGCGATTAGTTCCAAATCACTATTTGTTATCCTCAAGCCTGTAAGCTCCTCATCATCTAATATCTAGACTAATTTCCTTTTAAAATTATTTATGGAATTAGCTTCCACCATCTTGTCTGGTATTTCATTCCAGGCGAATAAGTTTCTCATCTCCATTCTAAATCAATTACTAATGATTTTCAACCTATGATCTCTGTTTATTGACCCAACTAGCAGAGGGAATAATCTACTCTATCGAAATCTATCATCTTGAACACCTTGATTTGGTCACCTCCTAACCTTCTCTTTTCAGAGAAGACAGCATGGTACCACAGAGGTTAGCACAGTTGCTTCACAGCGCCAGGGTCCCAGGTTCGATTCCTGGCTTGGGTTTCTATGTTCTAGTTATAAGGAGAGGCTGGGTAGACTGGGACTTTTTTCCCTGGAGTGTAGGAGGTTTAGGGGTGATCTTATAGAGATCTGTAAAATAATGACGGGCATAGATAAGGTAGATAGTCAACATTGTTTCCCAAAGGTAGGGGAGTCTAAAGCTATAGGGCATAAATTTAAGGTGAGAGGGGAGAGATACAAAAGAGTCCAGACGGGCACTTTTTTCACGCAGAGAGTGACTCGTGTCTAGAACGAGCTGCCAGAGGCAGTGGTAGCGGCAGGTACAATTTTGTCTTTTAAAAAGCATTTACACATTTATATGGGAAAGCTGGGTATAGAGAGTTATGGGCCAAATGCAGGCAATTGGGACTAGCTTAGTGGTAAAAACTGGGCGGCATGGACAAGTTGGGCCGATCTGTTCGCGGACATCGTTACCCTGGCCCTACTCCACTCTGAGGTCCCCACCTGCTTCAAGAAGACCACCATCATACCGGTGTCAAAGAAGAACCAGGCAACGTGCCTCAATGACTACCGTCCGGTGGTCCTGACATCAGTCGTAATGAAGTGCTTCGAGAGATTGGTCATGAAGCGTATCAACTCCATACTTCCAGAATGCCTTGATCCACTGCAATTTGCATATCACCGCAATCAGTCCACAGCAGATGCCATCTCCCTGGCCCTACACTCACCCCTAGAACATCTCAGAAACAAGGACTCCTACATCAGACTCCAGTTTATTGATTACATCTCTGCCTTCATAAGAATATAAGAACATAAGAACTAGAAGCAGGAGTAGGCCATCTGGCCCCTCGAGCCTGCTCCACCATTCAATGAGATCATGGCTGATCTTTTGCGGACTCAGCTCCACTTTCCGGCCCGAACACCATAACCCTTAATCCCTTTATTCTTCAAAAAACTATCTATCTTTATCTTAAAAACATTTAATGAAGGAGCCTCTGAAGGGGCTGTTTAGCACAGGGCTAAATCGCTGGCTTTGAAAGCAGACCAAGGCAGGCCAAGCATGGTTAGTTTCCCGTAACAGCCTCCCTGAACAGGCGCCGGAATGTGGTGACTAGGGGCTTTTCACAGTAACTTCATTTGAAGCCTACTTGTGACAATAAGCGCTTTTTATTTCATTTTCATTTCATTTCATTTCTACTGCTTCACTGGGCAAGGAACACCATAATCCCAGCCAAGCTCATATCAAAGCTCCAAAACCTAAGACTTGGCACCTCACTCTGCAACTGGATCTTCGACAATTAGTAAGAATAAACAACAGCACCTCCTCCACAATAGTCCTCAATACCGGGGCCCCGCAAGGCTGCATAATTAGCCCCCTACTATACTCCCTGTACACACACGATTGCGTGGCAAAATTCCAACTCCAACTACAAGTTTGCTGGCGAGACACCCATAGTGAGCCGGATCTCGAATAACGACAAGTCAGAATACACTGGAGGGAGATAGAGAACCTATTGGAGTGGTGCAACGACAACAATCTGTCCCTCAATGCCAGCAGAACTAAAGAGCTGGTCAGGAAGCAAAGTACTATACACACCCCTGTTAACATCAATGGGGCCGAGGTGGAGATGGTTAACAGCTTCAAATTCCTAGGGGTGCACATAACCAAAAATCTGTTCTGGTCCACCCACGTCAACGCGACCACCAAGAAAGCACAACAACACCTATATTTCCTCAGGAAACTAAGGAAATTCGGCATGTCCATATTAACTCTTACCAACATAGAAAGCATCCCATCGGGCTGCATCACAGCCTGGTATGGCAACTGCTCGGCCCAAAACTGCAAGAAACTTCAGAGAGTCGTGAACACAGACCAGTCCATCACATGAACCTGCCTCACATCCATTGACTCCATCTACACATCCCGCTGCCTGGGGAAAGCGGGCAGCATAACCAAAGACCCCACCCACCTGGCTTACTCACTCTTCCAACTTCTTCCAACGGGTAGGCATACAAAAGTCTGAGAACACGCATGAACAAATTCAAAAACAGCTTCTTCCCCGCTGTTACCAGACTCCTAAACGACCCTCTTATGGACTGACCTGATTAATACTACACTCCTGGATGCTTCACCCGATGTCGGTGTCTTTGTATTTACATTGTGTACCTTGTGTTGCCCTATTATGTATTTTCTTTTTATTTAATTTATTTTTCATGTGCTTATTGATCTGTTTGAGCTGTTCGCAAAAAAATACTTTGCACTGTACCTTGGTACATGTGACAATAAACAAATTCAACCATCCAACTTTCTATTGCTGCTTAATCTTGCCCGAATTCTCCTGGACATCCTGTGGGTTCTAGATTTGATTTTCCAACCCTTATTCTTGGTGGGAACATGTTTACTCTGAACACCTTGAATCTCCTCTTTGAATGTCTTCCACTGCTCTCAGACTGATTTACGTTCAAATAGCGTTTTCCAGTTTGCTTGTGTTAAATCACTCCTCAGTTTAGTAAAATTGCCCCAAATTCCTATTTTATCTTTGTCCTTTTCCATATTTATGTTAAAACTAACTGAATTATGAACACCATCACCTGGCTGTTCCCCACCAAGCCACTGATCATCCTGAATTGGAAATATATCACCGTTCTTTCACTGTCGCTGGGTTAAAACCCAGGAACCATCTAACAGCACTGTGGGTTTACCTACACCACATGGGCTGCAGCTGGTCATGCCTGAATTCTTCGAGGGCGAGTTACTGAGAGGGATGTGGTTTATTTGGACTTTCATAAGGCTTTTGTTAAGGTCCCACATCAGAGGTTAGTGTGTAAAATTAAAGTGCATGAGATTAGGGGCAGCGTATTGAGGTGAATGGAAAACTGGTTGGCAGACAGGAAACAAAGAGTAGGAATAAATAGGTATTTTTCCAAGTGGCAGGAAGTGACTAGTGAGGTACCGCAGGGATCGGTGCTACGACCCCAGCTATTTGCAATATATAGTAATGGTTTAGATGAGGGAACTAAATGTATAATCTTGAAATTTGCAGATGACACAAGCTGGGTGGGAGGTTGAGCTGTGAGGAGGATGCAGAGATGCTTCAGTGTGATTTGGACAAGTTGAGTGAGTGGGCTAATGAATGGCAGATGTAGTATAATGTGGATAAATGTGAGGTTAACCATTTTGGTAGCCAAAACAAGGCAGATTTTTATCTGAATGGTTATAGATTTTTAAAAATTAATTTACAGGATGTGGCCTTCGCTGGTTATCCCAGAATTTATTGTCCATCTCTAGTTGCCCTTCAGAAGCTGGTGAGTTGCCTTCTTGAACCGCTGCAGTCCTTGAGGTATAGGTACACCTACTGTGCTGTTAGGGAGGGAGTTCCAGGTTGTTGCCCCAGCAATA